>NC_042986.1:2610000-2918928 GCF_901001165.1 Salmo trutta | reverse complement strand
GAATGGTCCACCACCGAAAGGACATCCAGCCAACTTGACACAACTGTGGGAAGCATTGGAGTCAACATGGGCCAGCATCCCTTTGGAACGCTTTTGACACCTTGTGGAGTCCATGCCTCGACAAATTGAGGCTGTTCTGAGGGCACAAACATTAGTGTTTATTAATGTTTGTTATACTCAGTATATACATACCTACTACCATACTCCATAAAAACAATTTGTCTTGCCAATTCACCCACTGAATGGCACACATACAGTCCATGTCTACAATCCAGGTGTGAATGTGAGGGCAGGCAGTTGTGTATGATTTTATAGTTATGATAGTGAGGTATTGCGCTTTTGTTTTCATCTTTGAATGAGACAATGTATTCCCCTAATGTTCATCTTTCAATAAATGTATTGTTTTATTTATATTATATTACTTGTGTATTTATTTCCTCATCACATTTAAGACTCAATGGTTTCTGTTTTTTTGTTTTGGTCCAGATATGTTTAATTTACCATATGGATAAGAAAGTGTCTGAATCACAGAAAATTCCAGAGTTTTTTTAAAAGTATCATCATTCACTAAAACACGTTTATTTTGTAAGGATCAGAATATAAGTTCCTTTCACTGTGCGTTATATCTTCCAGAGCTTGAGTTGTAAAACAATAACTTAAGAAGGTACTTACATGCCATGATTTTGACTTTCCTTATAACCTTGTTTATGATCTGGATGTTATGTAATAACTGACGAGAATTTATGAAGCAAGACAACCTTTCATTGTAGTCTCGTTCCTTTATCTACTTTCAGCAACAAACATTCCAAATTGTGTAATTCAAGAGTGTTAACTTATTTCAATTTTTAGAATGAGTAATCTCCAGTATCATCAGTCTATTTCGCAAAATGATAATTTGGACTTTGTGATGACGCTGAAGATTATATCATGGGCCTCTGCGTCTCAGAGGCCTAACACAGCAAGTGAAGTATTACTGAGATGCAGAGGCCTATAATCTGCTCAGCAGATGATCATGGCATTCTGCAATGAATAGACAGGGTATAGGCCAGGATGGTCCACCATGCAAGAAGGCTGGTCCTGCATCTTCTGATGACCTATTGAAAACAATTCAACAATGATAAATTAAGATGCGTACTGTATGCCTTTTGTTTTGATGACAAAACAAAGTATCCTTCACACCTGTGGAAGTTTGTCACGTTTTTCTTTTAAGGGATGAGGGCTTTAGACAAGTCTATCAGCCAATCAGGGCTGTATGAAAATATTTCACATTTGTATCACACATTTGGACTGAGCATTTCAGAGGCTCAAGGAAAGAAATTATACAAAAAAATATGATTTGGAGCATTCGGAAAGTATTCAGACCCCTTGACTTTTTATAGCCTTTTTCTAAAATGGATGAAATAGTTTTTTTTTCTCGTCATCTACACACAATACTTTTATTTAACTAGACAAGTCAGTTAAGAACAAATTCTTATTTACAATGACGGCCTACCAAAAAGGCCTCCTGCGGGGACGGGGGCCTGGGATTAAAAAATAAAAAATACAATATAAATATAGGACAAAACACACCACAACAAGAGAGACACAACACTACATAAAGAGAGACTTAAGACACAACAAGGCAGCAACACATGACAGCACAGCATGGTAGCAACACATGACAACAACATGGTAGCAGCACAAAAACATGGTACAAACATTATTGGGCAAAGTCAACAACACAAAGGTCAAGAAGGTAGAGACAACAATCATACAAAGCAGCCACAATTGTCAGTAAGAGTGTCTACGATTGAGTCTGAATGAAGAGATTGAAATAATACCCCATAATGACAAAGCAAAAACAGCTTTTTATAAACTTTTGCAAATTTATTTTAAAAAATACCTGGAAATATTCATTTACGTAAGTATTCAGACCCTTTACTCCAGTACTTTATTGTAGCACCTTTGGCAGCGATTACAGCCTCGAGTCTTTTTGTGTATGACGCTACAAGCTTGGCACACCTGTATTTTGGGGAGTTTGTCCCATTCTTCTCTGCAGATCCTCTCAAGCTCTGTCAGGTTGGATGGGGAGCGTCACTACACAGCTATTTTCAGGTCCTCCAGAGATGTTCGATTGGGTTCAAGTCCGGGCTCTGGCTGAGCCACTCAAGGACATTCAGAGACTTGTCCTGAAGCCACTCCTGCGTTGTCTTGGCTGTGTGCTTAGGGTCATTGTCCTGTTAGGTGAACCTTCACCCCAGTCTGAGGTCCTGAACTCTCTGGAGCAGGTTTTCATCAAGGATCTCTGTACTTGGCGCCGTTCATCTTTCCTCGATCCTGACTCCCAGTCCCTGCCACTGAAAAACATCCCCACAGCATGATTCTGCCACCACCATGCTTCACCGTAGGGATGGTGCCAGGTTTCTTCCAGACGTGACGCTTGGCATTCAGGCCAAAGAGTTACATTTTGGTTTCATCAGACCATAGAATCTTGTTTCTCATGGTCTCAGTCTTTAGGTACCTTTTGGCAAACTGTCATATACCTTTTACTGAGGAATGGCCTCCGTCTGGCCACTCTAGCATAAAGGCCTGATTGGTGGAGTGCTGCAGAGATGGTTGTCCTTCTGGAAGGTTCTCCCATCTCCACAGAGCAACTCTAGAGCTGTGTCAGAGTGACCATCGGGTTCTTGGTCACCTCCCTGACCAAGGCCCTTCTCCCCTGATTGCTCAGTTTGGCCAGGTGGCCAGCTCTAGGAAAAGTCTGGGTGGTTCCAAACTTCTTCCATTTGAGAATGATGGAGGCCACTGTGTTCTTGGGGATCTTCAACGCTGCATAAATGTTTTGATACCCTTCCCCAGATCTGTGCCTCGACACAATCCTGTCTCGGAGAACTACGAACAATTCATTCAACCTCAAGGCTTGGTTTTTGCTCTGACATGCACTGTCAACTGTGGGACCTTATATAGACAGGTGAGTGCCTTTCCAAATCATGTCCAATCAATTGAATTTACTACAGGTGGACTCTAATCAAGTTGTAGAAACATCTCAAGGATGATAAATGGAAACAGGATGCATCTGAGCTCAATTTTGAGTCTCATAGCAAAGGGTCTGAATACTTATGTAAATAAGGTATTTCTGTTTTTTTATTTTTAATAGTTTTGTTAATTTCTAAAAACCTGTTTTTACTTTGTCATTATGGGGTATAGTGTGTAGATTGAATTTTTTAATTTTTAGAATAAGGCTGTAACGTAAGAACATGTGGAAAAGGTCAAGGGGTCTGAATACTTTTCAAATGCACTGTGTGTATATATACAGTGATTTATTATACAAAGTAATGATTTATAAATACACTTTTTTTTTAAAAACTGCATGGGGGCTTTAAACACCTTGGGCAGTGTCTGCTGTTTCTGCTACAAAAAAAAATAGATCAAAGTGAAAATGCTGAAAAGGTCAAATGTTGAGTTTAGAATTGTTTGTTGTTGACATATTGACTTGATTGTATTTTCAATTTTTGTATGCTTAAATAATCTCTCGTGACAGATGTGAAACTATTTATTTAGCGTGTGCAAGATTTAGTTCCAGGTTCTGAGATTAAAGCCAAGATAAGGTAGGACCCATCATCAATCCATATTGGGCTACAGTTGATTAGCATTTATATAAGCAACATTTGAATTCTAAAGTTCCACACAATTGATACAGTATATGTACCATTGTCAGCATGCACATCTAACCATCTGCGTATGCATGTACTATGCTGTTTGTGCGTGCGTGCTTGCTTGCATGTGTGTCTGTGTCTCTGTGTAGCGAGCGCGTGTGTGTGTGTGTGTGTGTGTGTGTGTGTGTGTGTGTGTGTGTGTGTGTACAACAGAGTGTGTTTGCTGGTGCAGTGTGGGAGGGTATTGGAGGAGTGCCGTGTTGGCAGAGGATGTGCCCTGTGAGGGGAACTGGAGTCGTGCCTGCTGCTGAGGCCCAAGCTGTTCCTGTCTCCCTCCCCAGAGGAGTCAGAGTCACAAAACAACCCCAAATACCACACCACAACCTGTCAAATACGAACTATATGATTTGAACACTGTCTACCCTAAAATGATCTTCTGAAAATATAATTACTGAACTAGATCATTGCCCATATTTATTGAGCGGAGTAGGAGTGCTGATCTGGGATCAGTTCTGTCTTTCAATTCAGAATGAGTAAGATTATGGACAGGGGGTACCTGATCTTAGAATGATCCTGAATAGGGGTTGTGTGTTGTCAACAGTAACTGGTTCAGACAGTGGGTTGAAGTTAGGTTGGCCTAATGACACTTGATGTTGAATATGAACACACATTGTATTACAGGGTGCCCACAGAGTCATTGACAGACAGGTGAAGGTGCTTCAAATGGCAGGAGTTCAAATCATAATAAAATGCAATATTAAAAGATACGGGATTAGTGATAATGGATTGTATGTGTAGCACTCAGTGGATGCTAAAGACCTTTACGTTGTGCGAGCCGGAACGGCTCCTATGAGCCGATCTCATATTTCTGTAGCGTGAGGCAGCTTGATGTACAAACACACCCACTGAACAGGACGCTAGTCTATCTCCTTAATGCTGAATGCCAAGCAGAGACGCACCGACTCGGCCGGAGATCGAACTCCCAACCTTCAAATCTCAGGACGGACACTCAAACCACAAGGCCCCTGAGTAGTTACTTTACATTGTGTGGTACCAACCATGAGGCAGTCGAGCTGAGTCCTGGGCTACGGTCCAAACTCTTAAAAGACGCACCCTATCTCCTCAGCCCTCAAATGAAGTGGACACTTCTGATGACGTATCATGACATCTGATGAGTATACTCTTGCAGGGAAAGGGGCGAGGGAGGGAGGAATGATTTTTAAATGGACCGCCCTTGGCCGGAAATTTGTCAGTCGTTCATCTCGTGATGATTGTGTTTTCAGCCACCAGTAGCTTGTGGTTGCTTTATATGCCCTAAAGTCAATTATGAGTGCATGTCTACTTATATTAAATATATAATTATTAATATACGCCTACTGTATGATAGATAGCAAATTAATTATCCAACTAACGTTAGCCTGCCTAGCTGGAACTTCTGAAGAAGGGAAATATTTTATTTCTACAATTTCCAAAAGATAACCAAACAAAAACATATTTACTTTTTACGTAGTAGCAAAATGTCTTACATGTGTAAGTAAAAACAAATGCAAATAAGTATGTTGACTTCTCCATTGATGTTGTTTTTAAGTTTTCGCTGACTTTTCTAAGTGGATTGTCTCAAATTGAATTATGGGGAGTTTCAGGCCCCGGAGTGAACATAATTGTACACTCTCAAAGCCGACTGAAAACGAGGGCTGAGGGGCTTACGTTGCAAACTTCCCTTGCTTGGCTAATCATTTGGACCACCCTCCAAAATGTCGACGGGGATTCCCTCAAGGGCATAAGGCGAGGGGGTGTCTCTTAAGTGTTTGGACCCCAGCCCTGGTATTGACTGGAGTCACAAACAAAGAACAATCACGGGTGTCCACATCAATAGCTGAGAAACATAAGTGAAACCTGAATTATAATGAATGGTCTGCTCACCACATGCCAATGAATGTTAGCTGGATTTGCAATCCACTTATAATTAGGCTAACCTAGAGGAGTGCAGAGAGGACATATCAATAAATAAATAAAATCCTCATTATGTCAAGATCACAAATTATCTCATGATCACGACATGAAAAAAAAGTTGTTTTGTTGAGATCACGAAATAAACTATAAATAGGAGTGGACACATTGATGATGGATTGACAGTATGGCTGAGGCAGCAGAGCTCATGGTGGATCAGCACATATGTTTTTATTGATTGTTACACTAATGGATGGTACATTTCATGTGAACATCATGCTTTCATTTGTGTTTGGAGTTCATTATCAGTTTATAAGTTAGAATGTTACCAAGGTAAATGTCCCTTACCTTGAGCTAAGAGCTCGTGGGGCATCTAAGCCATCATGGGACATTTTAAGCCTGTCTTCCAGGCTGTATGCCACCCTCAAAACCACAGCCAATCGCATGCAAGCAACAAAGCAGCTACAGGGCCGTCAGAAACTATTCATACCCCTTGACTTATTCCATATTTTGTGTTACAGCCTGAATTTTCTCACCCATCTACACACAATACCCCATAATGACAAAAAAAATAAAAAATAATGCAAATGTATTGAAAATGAAATACAGAAATATCTAATTTACATAACTATTCCGACCCCTGAGTCAATACTCTGTAGGAGCACCTTTGGCAGCGATTACAGCTGTCAGTCTTTCTGGGTAAGTCTCTAAGAGCTTTCCACACCTGGATTCAGGAGTGGAAAAAGTACCCATTTGTCATACTTCAGTAAAAGTAGAGATACCTTTTTAATAGAGAATGACTCAAGTAAAAGTGAAAGTCACTTAGTAAAATACTACTTGAGTAAAAGTCTAAGTATTTGGTTTTAAATATACCTCTGTATCAAAGTAAATGTAATAGCTAAATTATACTTAAGTTTATAAATCATTTAAAATTCCTTATATTAAGCAAACCAGACTGCACCCTTTTCTTGTTTTTATTTATTTAGGGATAGCACTCCAACAATCAAATCAAATCAAATCAAATTTATTTTTATAGCCCTTCATATATCAGCTGAAATCTCAAAGTGCTGTACAGAAACCCAGCCTAAAACCCCAAACAGCAAGCAATGCATGTGAAAGAGGCACGGTGGCTAGGAAAAACTCCCTAGGAAAAACTCCCTAGAAAGGCCAAAAACCTAGGAAGAAACCTAGAGAGGAACCAGGCTATGAGGGGTGGCCAGTCCTCTTCTGGCTGTGCCGGGTGGATATTATAACAGAACATGGTCAAGATGTTAAAATGTTCATAAATGACCAGCATGGTCAAATAATAATAATCATTGTAGTTGTCGAGGGTGCAACAAGCACGTCCGGTGAACAGGTCAGGGTTCCGTAGCCGCAGGCAGAACAGTTGAAACTGGAGCAGCAGCATGGCCAGGTGGACTGGGGACAGCAAGGAGTCATCATGCCAGGTAGTCCCGAGGCATGGTCCTAGGGCTCAGGTCCTCCGAGAGAAAGAAAGAAAGAGAGAAAGAGAGAATTAGAGAGAGCATATTTAAATTCACACAGGACACCGGATAAGACAAGAGAATACTCCAGATGAAACAGACTGACCCTAGCCCCCCGGCACATAAACTACTGCAGCATAAATACTGGAGGCTGAGACAGGAGGGATCAGAAGACACTGTGGCCCCATCCGATGATACCCCCGGACAGGGCCAAACAGGCAGGATATAACCCCACCCACTTTGCCAAAGCACAGCCCCCACACCACTAGAGGGATGTCTACAACCACCAACTTACCGTCCGAAGACAAGGCCGAGTAAAGCCCACAAAAATCTCCGCCATGGCACAACCCAAGGGGGGGGCGCCAACCCAGACAGGAAGACCACGTCAGTGACTCAACCCACTCAAGTGACGCACCCCTCCCATGGACGGCATGGAAGAACACCAGTAAGTCAGTGACTCAGCCCCTGTAATAGGTTTAGAGGCAGAGAATCCCAGTGGAAAGAGGGGAACCGGCAAGGCAGAGACAGCAAGGGCGGTTCGTTGCTCCAGCCTTTCCGTTTACCTTCACACTCCTGGGCCAGACTACACTTAATTTAGGTTAATCAGACATTTATAAATGAAGCATGTGTGTTTAGTGAGTCCACCAGAGGCAGTAGGGATGATTTTCTTAAGTGCGTGAATTGGACCATTTTCCTGTCCTGCTAAGCATTCATAATGTCAGGAGTACTTTTGGGTGTCAGGGAAATTGTATGGAGCAAAAAGTACATTATTTTCTTTAGGAATGTATCGAATTAAAAGAAGTCAAAAAAAGTGTGTGTATATATATATATATATATATATATACTTCAAAGTACTACTTGAGTACTTTACATTTGCCCATTTATTATTCTTCAAGCTCTCTCAAATTGGTTGTTGATCATTGCTAGACAACCATTTTCAGGTCTTTCCATAGATTTTCAATTAGATTTAAGTTAATACTGTAACTCGGCCACTCAGGAACATTCACTGTCTTCTTGGTAAGCAACTCTCGTGTAGATTTGGCTTTTTGATTTAGGTTATTCTCCTGCTGAAAGATTAATTAATCTCCCAGTATTTGGTGGGAAAAAGACTGAATCAGGTTTTCCTCTAGGATTTTGTCTGTGCTTAGCTCCATTCAGTTTATTTTTATCCTGAAAAGTTCCCCAGTCCTTAACAATTACAAGCATACCCATAACATGATGCAGCCACCACTATGCATGAAAATATGGAGAGTGGTACTCAGTAATGTGTTGTATTGGATTTGCCCCAAATATAACACTTTCTATTTTGGACAAAAAAGTTAATTGCTTTGACACATTTTTTTGTAGTATTACTTTAGTGCCTTATTGCAAACAGGACGCATGTTTTGGAATATTTGTATTCTTTACAGGCTTCCTTCTCTTCACTATTTCAATTAGGTTAGTAATATGGAGTAACTACAATGTTGTTGATCCATCCTCAGTTTTCACCTATCACAGCCATTAAACTCTGTAACTGTTTTAAAGTCACCATTGGCCTCATGGTGAAATCCCTGAGCGGTTTCCTTCCTCTCTGGCAACTGAGTTAGGAATGAAGCCTGTATATTTGTAGTGACTGGGTGTATTGATACACCATTCAAAGTGTAATTAATAACCTCACCATGCTCAAAGGGATATTCAATATCTGCTTTTTATTATTTCAAAAACCTCCCTGGTCTTTGTGGTTAAATCTTTGTTTGAAATGCACTGCTCGACTGATGTATGTGTGGGGTAAAGAGATAAGGTAGTCGTTCAAAAATCATGTAAAAAAATGTTAAAAAAATGTAATTGCACACGGAGTCCATTCAACTTATTATGTGACTTGTTAAGCACATTTCTATGCTTGCTATAATTTCGACATTTATACGCTTGCTATAACAGTGGTTGAATACTTATTGACTCAAGACATTTCAGCTTTTCATCTTTTATTAATTTGCAAAAAAATGTATAAACCTAATTCCACTTTGACGTTATGGTGTATTGTGTGCAGTCCAATGACAATACATCTCAATTTAATCGATTTTAAATTCAGGCTGTAACACAACAAAATGAGGAGGAAGTCAAGGGGATACTTTCTGAAGGTACTTTAACTTGGCTAGTCTTGTTAGCTAGCTTGTTTATATGCTGGTTGTTAGCTTGCATAAGTGATATGTGTATTATTGTATGGACACTTACCATTTCTATGGATAATATTTCAATTAAGTGGGTGAGCTCTATTCCTGGCAGGCTGATCAGTTTCAATAGGAGCCTCAGAGGCTGATGTCAGGATGCTGCTTTGGAGGCTGTTTCATAGATAAAGCTCCTTGCTGGCAGATTAGCAGTCAGTGCTTTATGTCAAATAAAATACATTTTATTGGTCACGTACTGTACACATGGTTAGCAGATGTTATTGCGAGTGTAGTGAAATGCTTGTGCTTCTAGTTCTGACAGTGCAGCAATATCTAACATGTAATCTAACAATTCCACAACAACTACCTAATACACACACATCTAAGTAAGGAATGGAATATATATATATATATATATATATATATATATATATATATGAGCAATGACAGGGCGGCATAGGCAAGATGCAATAGATGGTATAAAATACTGTATATACACTACTGTTCAAAAGTTTGGGGTCACTTAGAAATGTCCTTGTTTTGAAGAAAAGCAACAACAAAAAAGTCCATTAAAATAACATCAAATTGATCAGAAATACAGTGTAGACACTACTGTTGTAAATTACTATTGTAGCTGGAAACGGCAGATAAAAAACCCCCCAAAAAAACGGAATATCTACATAGGCATACAGAGGCCCATTATCAGCAACCATCACTCCTGTGTTCCAATGGTACGTTGTGTTAGCTAATCCAAGTTTATCATTTTAAAAGGCTAACTGATAATTAGAAAAGCCTTTTGCAATTATGTTAGCACAGCTGAAAACTGTTGTGCTGATTAAAGAACAAATAAAACTGACCTTCTTTAGACTAGTTGAGTATCTGGAGCATCAGCATTTGTGGGTTCGATTACAGGCTCAAAATGGCCAGAAACATAGAACGTTCCACTGAAACTCATCAGTCTATTCTTGTTCTGAGAAAGGAAGGCTATAACGTGATAAATTGCCAAGAAACTGAAAATATTGTACAATGCTGTGTACTATTCCCTTCACAGAACAGTGCAAACTGGTTCTAACCAGAATAGAAAGAGTGGGAGGCCCCAGTGCACAACTGAGCAAGAGGACAAGTACATTAGAAACAGACACCTCACAAGTCCTCAACTGGCAGCTTCATTAAATAGTACCCACAAAACACCAGTCTCAACGTCAACAGTGAAGAGGCAACTTCTGCTAGCCTTCTAGGCAGAGTTTCTCTGTCTAGTGTCTGTTCTTTTGCCCATCTTAATCTTTTCTTTTTATTGGCCAGTCTGAGATATGGCTTTTTCTTTGCAACTCTGCCTAGAAGGCCAGCATCCCGGAGTTGCCTGTTCGCTGTTGACTTTGAGACTGGTGTTTTGCGGGTACTATTTAATGAAGCTACCAGTTAAGTCTGTATGTAGACAGCAGTCTCTCTGAATTAGTAATGGCTGTTTAACAGTCTGATGGCCACAAATACACTTGTTCAGCAGGGACTGAATTCTCCCGCATATCAAATGTGACAGGGGTTTTCTTGGTTAAGGAATAAGAATTACTTAATTGCCTTCATGTTTGTCTTCATACTAACAATGCACAGCTGGAGCAGCTGGATAGCTGGTGTATTGTAGAATGCAGCTGTGAGGTGGCAGAAGAGTAGCCTTCTGTCTCTTGCTTCTGGCTTGTAGGAGCCACTGTCTGTCATTGGACTCAAACTGGTCTCTGTATAGAGAACCATACATGCATATTGTAGAACTAGTCAGTATAGCCCATACATACATAGTAGTTGCAATAGCTACACCATAGCACCTGCTATCCATAACAGAGAACCATAGGCCTGTGCTAGTGTCATTGATCCAAGCAAATGAGAGTACTTTACAGGGATGAGTTGATATTGAACATGAAGTAATGATAAAAGACTAGAGCGATATCTGAATCAGAGTGACTGTTGGTTGACTTGAGTGTCCACACATTGTGTAGCAGCTTGTTTGAGTGGGTGGCGCCCTCCTCCGGTGGGGCAGAACATGTCACTGCACAGGCCGTCACATTCGCCACAGGTCATTTCACATCCTTATATTCCTTGAGATCTGTTTATCACATTCAAATGGCAGTCAGGGAGTGTTTGATGGTTGAATGTCCGTAGCTGTTGTAATTCCCTATTTACAAAACATTTTGTCCACACATCTATTCAGACCATTAACCACTGCTGAAGAAGTTCCTCTAGAGAGGTCTAAAGAAAATACAGTGACTGAAGTGGGTGTATTGAATACATGGCTGGCTTGGGCATCCAGACTTCCATTATTTAAGCCATCTCGACATTGACTGAATACAATGGGTGTAATTCCTTTTGCCCAAACCCTGGTGTGAAGCAATG
This sequence comes from Salmo trutta, assembly GCF_901001165.1. NCBI lineage: Eukaryota > Metazoa > Chordata > Actinopteri > Salmoniformes > Salmonidae > Salmo > Salmo trutta. Next base: position 2,907,333 of record NC_042986.1, on the reverse strand, counting down.
TGAAAGAGTGAGTGTGATTTGAATAATATGATATTATTTATCCTGTGTGTGTAGGGACATGCTAATCACGGACCTGGCTGCCACAGTAACCTACATGGGACTATGTGAGGAGGTGAGGGTGATGTGCAGCCTGGCCCAGCAGCAGCCAATCACTCTCAAGTGGATCGACGATGAGGGTATGTTGGTCTCGCACCGGTGGGCGGGGAAAAATTCAGTTGTCGCTAGAGTAGACAAGATGCTACGCTAGCTATGACCTGCTGATCTTGACTACATGTGTGTGAAATAAGTGAATAATCTGTGTTTGTGTCCCATAGGAGACCCATGTACCATCTCTTCTCAGATGGAACTGCAGGAGGCCTTCCGGATCTACAGCCGCAACAGGAACTCAGGACTCCTGCTGCACGGTCAGTTAGGGCTCTGTCTGTCTGCACTCATTCCTCTGTCGCTTTACCTCTACTTCTCTTTTCACCTACCCCTCTCTGTTCTCTTTTCACCTCCTCCTCTCTGTTCTCTTTTCACCTCCTCCTCTCTTGTTCTCTTGTCAGCTTTTCCTCTGCAATAATTTTACTATTATCTCAATGCAGATAATTTACTTTTAATTCAGTGGTTTAGGATACATACACATTCATTTGAGTAACCATTAGTCAGTATGCTCAGAGGTTTAGATTGGGCATGTCTCTGGATATTCATAGTTGTCGTTCATCATTCTCTTGCAGTCTTCCCCAGTATCCCAGTGAAGCCAGGTATGCCATGTCCAGGAGAAGACCGTGAGTACTAGTGCTACATATTATACACATGTATTACACCTGGTTTCCCCGGAGGTGATAACATGCTAACAATCCGTAAATTCCCGTTATTTTTAGAAGCGTGAAGCAGCTTTCTGTAGCTAGCTAGCAAACAAACAAGAGTATTAGCACTAGCTAACTGATTGGAAATGAATTTAATAGTTGACTGTGAAACGAAACAATTCAGTTATTTATAGTTAGTTAACCACCTTTCCTTCACTCTTTGGTACTGTAACATGGCATGCTCCTCTACCTTCGTGGTGTTCAGTGTTCATGCCACTAACTGGCAGTTCAGATTCCTCATCCTGTCCTCTGAGGGGGAAACCAAGACAGCCTGGATACAAGGTGTTTAACAACACCGCTTGTCTGGCTGTCACAGAAAATTAGACCACCTAGAACAGTGATTCCCAAACTGTGGTGCGAGCGAGGGGTCGGCGTCTGGCTTTAAACTTACTCTTGGAAGTTGTAATCGTAGAATGCACAAGATGCAATTTTGAAATTGGGTAGTGCATCATCAGTACCTCTTTCCATGTTAGTCATTACATACCTTAGAGAGATATTTACAATTTGTCAGAAACTTCCAGATCAACTAGCCCATGTCAGCTGTTTTTTTTATTTCGTTTTTTAGCCGATTGATATTGTTGTAATTGTTTTGTCACTCAAATAACAAATGAATACACATTAGACATAGCAAAATGTATAGAATTGAAAGAAAATTAGCTTTAAAACTGCAAAATGATCTCCACCAACAAGAGGGATGTGAACAGTTTGTGTCATGAACAGTGCTTGTGCACATAGAAACAGACATGGTGCGTGCGCGATGTTCCCCAATGCTGGAAGAGGGGCCCCGAGTGAAAGAGTTTGGGGAACCCCTGACCAAGAAGGAAGAGTCAAATTAGAAGCTGTTCCCTCACACTGTCTCGTCCCATACGTCTCTCGAAATTGCCTGCAAACAAACAGAGGTTGGCCTAGTTCACCAGCCTGTACATACTCAATATCGGTCCTCAAGGGTCCAAATGGGGAATATGCAATTACTGCCAATTGATCTGTTCATTGACTGCAGATGTTAGAAAGACAACCGGACACCACTTACGTCACTTGATTTCCTCAGGGGCTTAATAGGCTAGCAACTATGTTATTATACTATACTGTGCATAGAATCCATTATACAAAAGAAAAGCATACGGTCGCTATTCAGTGCATTCGCAAAGTATTCAGACCCCTTCACTTTTTCCACATTTTCTTACCTTACAGCCTTATTCTAAAATGTATTAAATTCTTTTTTTTACTCATCAATCTACACACAATACCCCATAATGTCAAATCGGAAACAGGTTTTTAGAAATGTTTGCATATGTATTAAAAATAAATGTATTCAGACGCTTTTGCTATTAGACTCGAAATTGAGCTCAGGTGCATCCTGTTTCCATTGATCATCCTTGAGATGTTTCTACAACTTGATTGGAGTCCAATGATTGGACATGATTTGGAAAGACACACACCTGTCTATATAAGTTCCCACAGTTGGCAGTGCATGTCAGAGCAAAAACCAAGCCATGAGGTCGAAGGAATTGGCCGTAGAGCTCCGAGACAGGATCGAGGCACAGATATGGGGAAGGGTACCAAAAAATGTCTGCAGCATTGAAGGTCCCCGAGAACACAGTGGCCTCCATCATTTTTAAATGGAAGAAGTTTGGAACCATCAAGACTCTTCCAAACTGAGCAATCGGGAGAGAAGGGGCTTGGTCAGGGAGGTGACCAAGAATCCAATGGTCGCTCTGACAGAGTTCCAGAGTTCCTCTGTGGAGATAGGAGAAGCTTCCAGAAAGACAACCATCTCTGCAGCACTCCACCAATCAGGCTTTTCTTGTAGAGTGGCCAGACAGAAGCCACTCTTCAGTAAAAGGCACATGACAACCCGCTTGGAGTTTGTCAAGAAACCAAGATTGAACTCTTTGGCCTGAATGCCAAGCGTAACGTCTGGAGGAAATCTTGCACCATCCCTCCGGTGAAGCATGGTGGTCACAGCATCATGCTGTGGGGATGTACAGAGGGAAAAGTAGAGAGATTCTTAACCTCCCCCACCTAGTCAACAGCCAGTGGAATCGCGTGGCGCGAAATACAAATACCTCATAAATGCTGTAACTTCAATTTCTCAAACATATGACTATTTTACACAATTTTAAAGACAAGACTCTCGTTAATCTAACCCAGTGGTTCTTAACCTTGTTGGAGGTACTGACCCCCACCAGTTTCATATGCGCATTCACCGAACCCTTCATAATTGGAAAAATAAAATTCAAAACATAGGTATATATTTTACTGGTGCACAAAATGAACCGTGCATCAACATCAGTGTTCAAAGAACAAAACCATTAAAACATGATTTTCACACAAAAACAAAAACATAATAATGAATATTTACTGCAAATCAGTGTGACTTCTGCTGTTGCCTTTCAGAGACCAGTTCAGAAATGCGCGGCTTCACCTTGGCAAGTGCCACTCTCATGTCATTTTCGCAACAAAGTCTGTTCCTTTTCTTCGTTTTTATGTCCAGCATCCTCGAAAAGGATTGCTCGCAAAGATATGTTGTAACAAACGGTATGAAAATCTCCAGAGCTTTCTTAGCAATAACAGGGTACGTTACCATTTGTTGACACCAAAACGTTGAGAGCGTTGTTGTTCTGAAGAGTTGCTGTTGAACCTGGCTCTGCTGAATTTCAATGATTTCATCGGTATTCATCATTGACATCTGTTGTCTCAACACTAAACGTGAACGGCTGTCTCACCCATGCTGGATATGACTCTCTTGTAGGGAAGTATCCGTCGAGAGACTTTGCAAGCTCATCTAAGTGCGTGGCAATTGCTTGCTTCAGTTCCGCGGGTACAGAAATGTCTCCGATTCCAGATACATCTTCGATCTTACTTACACAGTCGTCCAGCAGGGGAAAGTTTGCGAAGTTATCGTTCTCTGTTCGTCGTTTCCATAACGGTAGCTTTTTTTGAAAAGCCTTCAGGTTTTCTTCCGCTTCGATGATGTTGACTCCACCGCCCTGCATCTGTTGATTGAGATGATTGAGAGCTGCGAAGATATCAGCCATGTACGCTAAAATGAGAATGAACTCAGAATTTTTTAAGCAATCTGCATGACGATATTTGGTGCTCTTGCAAAAACAGGGCTAATTCCACACGCACGGCAAAAACACGATTCAGCACCTGTCCCCGGGATAACCACCGAACGTTAGAATGGTACAGAAGTACCGCGAATTCAGAGCCCATTTCTTTACACAGCTCACTGAAGATGTGGTGCCTCAGAGCACTATTTCGCACATAGTTCACGCATTCCACTACAATTTTTAATACTTCTGCCAGTTTTGGAGGCAAGGTTTTTGTTGCCAACGCATGCCTGTGCAGAATACAATGCGTAACAATGATGTGTGGTGCATCGGCTTTCACTAGCGCACCAAAACCAGACTTTCTTCCCAGCATGACTGGAGCTCCGTCCGAACAAACTGCAGAAACCATATCCCACGAAAGATTGTTGTCTTTGAAGAAGTCATCCACAAGTTTCTTCACATCGGCTGCCTTAGTTGTTGTCGTAAGAGGCTTACAAAATAAAAAATCTTCCTTTATCACGTCGTCTTTCACATAGCGCACAAATACAGCAAGCTGGCTTAGATTGGAAACGTCTGTGGTCTCGTCGAGTTGAAGGCTGAATTTTGCCGGGCTTGAAATCAGATCTGCAACTACTTGAGCCAAGATGTCTTTGCTCATGTCCTCTATTCTGTCGCTAATGGTGTCATTTGAAAGAGGAATTTGGGATAACTTAACTTCAGCCGCTTTTCCCAGCATGATATTCGCCATCTTCAACACAGCTGGTTTTATGAGTGTTTCACCAATGGTGTGTGGTTTGCCCTGCTTTGCGATCAGGTAAGCAACTTCGTATGATGCTGTGAGGATCGTTTTGTTGATGGGTACAAAGCCGAGAACAGGCAGAGTAGCCTTTTCATCGAATCTGGCTCTCTTCACCTTGAATTCAGCGAGCGTTGTGTTCTTGTATTGTCCATCTCCATGCAGCTTAAGGAAGTGTTCTCTTAGTTTTGCCGGTGCTAGACTAGAATTGCTCAACTTGGCATTGCAAATCATGCAGTTAGGACGCTGACTCTCATCACGTTCCGTTATACATGTGAATCCATATTGTACATATTCGTCCGACCACTTTCTTTTTTTGCTCGACATAGTTAGTATGAAGGGATTAAAATATTAAGAAAGAAATCGCACGACGTACCATCACGACAGTCACAATTCGACTACTGAGCGCGCCAAATTCCCTGCAGCACAGATAGGCCAAGCGATGTTGCGTGATCACCTGCAGCCAATGATGGCCAAGCGGGGCGTGTCATCACGAATCATATGAGTCAGGTGTGTGTCTTGACCTCCGCCGAACCCCTGAGACTGACTCACCGAACCCCTGGGGTTCGATCGAACCCAGGTTAAGAACCACTGATCTAACCACATTGTCCGATTTCAAAAAGGCTTTACAGCGAAAGCAAAACATTAGATTATGTCAGGAGAGTTCCCTGCCAAAAATAATCACACAGCCATTTTCAAAGCAAGCATATATGTCACAAAAAACAAAACCACAGCTAAATGCAGCACTAACCTTTGATGATCTTCATCAGATGACACTCCTAGGACATTATGTTATACAATACATGCATGTTTTGTTCAATCAAGTTCATATTTATATCAAAAAACAGCTTTTTACATTAGCATGTGATGTTCAGAACTAGCATACCCACCGCAAACTTCCGGTGAATTTACTAAATTACTCACGATTAACGTTCACAAAATACATAACAATTATTTTAAGAATTATAGATACAGAACTCCTTTATGCAATCGCAGTGTCAGATTTTAAAATAGCTTTTCGGCGAAAGCACATTTTGCAATATTCTGAGTAGATAGCCCGGCCATCACGGCTAGCTAATTTGACACCCACCAAGTTTGGCCCTCACCAAACTCAGATTTACTATATGAAAAATTTGATTACCTTTGCTGTTCTTCGTCAGAATGCACTCCCAGGATTTCTACTTCAACAACAAATGTTGTTTTGGTTCCAAATCATCCATAGTTATATTCAAATAGCTCCATTTTGTTTGTGCGTTCAGGTCAGTATCTGAAGGGTGACGTGTGAGTGCATTTCGTGACAAAAAATATCAAAATATTCCATTACCGTACTTCGAAGCATGTCAAACGCTGTTTAAAATACATTTTTCTGCTATTTTTCTCATAAAATAGCGATAATATTCCAACCGGGCGACGTTGTATTCATTCAAAGACTGAAAGAAAAACATGGAGTCGTCTTGTGGACGCGCATCTCCAGTGTCATTGTTCCCTGCCTGACCACTCACAAAAACTTCTGCTGTTTTTCGCCCAGAGACTGGAGAGACGTCATTCCACTTTCTGGCGCCTTCTGAGAGCCAATGGAAGCCTTAGAAAATGTCACGTTACAGCAGAGATGCTGTATTTTTGATAGAGATGCCACAGAAGGAGAACAAATTGTCAGACAGTGCACTTCCTGTATGGAATCTTCTCAGGTTTTGGCCTGCCATATGAGTTTTGTTATACTCACAGACACCATTCAAACAGTTTTAGAAACTTTAGAGTGTTTTCTATCCAAATCTACTAATTATATGCATATTCTCGTTTCTGGGCAAGAGTAGTAACCAGTTTAAATCGGGTACGTTTTTTTTATCCGGCCGTGCAAATACTGCCCCCTAGCCCCAACAGGTTAATGAAAACCTACTCCAGAACACTCAGGACCTCAGACTGAGGTGAAGGTTCACCTTCCATCAGGAAGCACACAGCCAAGAAAACGCAGGAGTGGCTTCGGGACAAGTCTCTGAATGTCCTTGAGTGGCCCAGCCAGAGAATGGACTTGAATCCGATCATCTCTGGAGAGACCTGAAAATAGCTGTGCAGCGACGCTCCCCATCCAACCTGACAGAGCTTGAAAGAATGGGAGAAACTCCCCAAATACAAGAATGTATTTATTTTACCTTTATTTAACCAGGCAAGTCAGTTAACAACAAATTCTTATTTACAATGACGGCCTAGGAACAGTGGGGAAAAGTGCCTTGTTCAGGGGGAAAATTACAGATTTTTACCTTGTCAGCTCAGGGATTCGATCTAGCAACCTTTACGGTTACTGGCCCAACACTCTAACCACAAGGCTACCTGCCGCCCCAACCTTGTAGCGTCATACCCAAGATAACTTGAGGCTGAAATCGCTGCCAAAGGTGCTTCAAGAAAGTACTGAGTAAAGGGTCTGAATACTTGTGTTTACAAACATTTCTAAAAAACTGTTTTTGCTTTGTCATTATGGGGTATTGCATTTCGATTGATGAAGGAAATAAGGCTGTAACGTAACAAAATGTGGAAAAAGTGAAGGTGTCAGTACTTTCCGAAATGCATTGTATATACGTTTAACCAATAAGCATGAAATCAAGATCAAGCTAGGTACACAAAAATATTTAGTTACTCTTAGAGGACATGGGTGCTTCTATATCAGTAAATGCACTTTAATGATAAAAAAATCACTTTTCTATTTGACTTGTGCACACGCACAGCAGACCGGCTGAACATTACTCAAACGTTTTCTGAAGCACATCTTAGTTCCGAAGCATTCCTCCTATAAAGTGTCATGGTTTTACCGCTCCTCTCACTCAAAGGGTGGTGACAGCAGTTGAAGTCTTCAGCTCACTGCTGACTCCTGCACTTTCTCTCCCCCTCTTCTTTTCCCTCTTCCTTTCTTTTCCCTCTTCCTTTCTACTCTTTCTATTCCCTTTGACACCTATGGTTTCTCTCCCTCTATTTCCTCTTTCATCTCTTCATCTCAGAAACCCAGAACTAAAATCTTGCGTAACTGTGTCATATTCTCAATTAATTTCAGGGAGAGACATGTTAGAAAAGTTATTCGAACGAGGAGCGAAAGCAGGGTCGTAGCTCCACACCCTCTCTTTGCAAGTTACGGACAAGTGTATGGGCAAAATGTCCATTCCCCTTCCGAAATTCGAAAGATGCGAACACCTGCAAAATAGTGATTTGTTCAAATAATCAGTTAGGAAAAATCTGTGCGCTGGAACAAAGTTTTCTCGTTAGTTGTTGCACCCTACAGTCTGTTGACCGATACTACTGTACAATGCCAGTTATGTTAAGTGCATCTGTCCACGAGACATGATCTCTCTCTCCGTTTCTTCTGACATTCCCTGGCGGTGATACTGAGACACAGTATTCTGAAAATGTCTGTGTTGATGACTCCTCTGGTTTGGGTTTTCTATTCTCAGCGTCACAGAGAGGCAATATGATGGTGTGCATGTTAACCTCTTAGCTAATGTTGTAAATGAGAATCACTTTCTCTGGTTGTTAAAGAATGGCTAACGTAGAAGATAAACATAACTTACTTAAATGTCTTGTAAGTCACCCTATAGTCTCTCTCGCTCTCTCTCTATCAGGTTGTCTATAGTGCATATATGCTGCTGCGCCAGCATGTTTTGCCGGCTAGTGCACCAGCGTGTGTGTTGGTGAGTGTGTGTGTTGGTGAGTGTGTTTGTGTGTGTGTGTGTTTGTGTGTTATAAGGGATGCCTGTGCTCTGTCCAGAGACAGCATACCCTTCCTTTGCTCTATGAGGAGAGCACAGTTACCGGACGCTGACCGCCAGTCTGTAGGTAATATACATACATGCAATCATTGAATGTGTGTGTGTATGGTGATTTATATGCTGCTGTGTTCTGTGCATACGTAATCATATAGCATGTGATGTATTCTGCATATTGTGGTCCATGCATCTGCAAGGAACATGTTTTATGCTTGTGTTCTCTGTGCTACAGAGAAAATTAGTTTGTTTAGGTTAGTTAGTTACAGTAGATATTGATATCTACAGTAGTCTTTCAGTGCTTTTGTATGAGAGGGTTGGCTCAATGCTGCTGTGGCCATGGAGGAGTGTGGGAGAAGGAAGAGGAAAAAACAGGAAATTGTCCTTGAAATAGCCTTCCTATTGGCTCAGGGGAGGAGGAGGGAGGGGACTCTACTAATACGTTAGGTCGTAGTGTTGCAGTATGTCGGCTTGTGAGACTGAGGGTGTGTCCACCTGCGTGTAAGAGTGTCTGAGGGTCTGTCTCTTAGCTGTCCGTCATATTACACGTGTAGTAGGCTCCTTCCCTTTAGGTGGAATATATGGGTTTATTCTACAGGGTGTAGAGCGTAGTGTTCCTTGGTTGTGTTGATTGATTGGTTGAATTACTGATTTAAGTGGTTGATTTTGACAGAGATACATATAGAACTGCTCCAGATGGAGACATTTACTGTATTTCTAGATATTTTTCAGGTCGAATAGAAAGCTCCAAAACGTCTTTGCGTTATGGCCCTCTGGGTAGTTACAGGTATAAATGTAATGTATAGAGAATAGGCGCGCCATTTTTCTATTTTCAATCTGAACGTTTCACCCTGGCAGACATGGCGTGCTGCTGAAGTGTGTGGGAGGAGTTGTTCTGGTGATTTTGTCAGGTAAAATACTAGCAGTGTGAAAATATGGAGCAACTCTTAGAGGACAGTGGAAGTTGACTACAGAATAGAAACCTACCAGCCAACAGGCATAATGAGGTATAACAAATTGTTTTGATGCCCTTATGTTTTATTATCACTCATAATATGATGTATCTTTAAGTTTTCAACAGGCTCAAGCAAGCTGTTAACAACTCAGGATTATTGTAAGATGATAGTAAAACATTATGAGGGGTTCATACAGTACTGTAGGGACTTATTTAAAGTCTTATAATGACATTGACTAATTGTGTGATAATGGGGGTTAGCCTGGAGTATATGAGGGCCAGGCAGGGTCTCTGTCATATCGCTGTTACTGTATGCAGACATCTCATTGGCTAGTAGGAAAAGGAGAAAGTGAGATAATCAGGAATGTATTTTTAGTCAATGAAATTAAGTCCCTGGTCTGGGTGGGGCCACCATATATTTCCGGACGTTTCCCATAATTGGGAATTTGTTTGGAAATACTACAGGCTCTCATTATGGAATCCCAAGGGGGTTGGCCTGGAATTTTTCGATGGCTGATTTTTTTAAAACTGCAAATTCAAACCAGACTTCAATAACAATCCGTTTAACAAACCTATTGGTGTATCTCTTAAAATATTCAGGCATGGTCACTGTATTTCAGAATCAGATTATTGTACAAGCAGTTATCGTCTTTTCCTTTTGGATTTTTCTGGTTCTTCAAAGACGGAAATGAATATGCATTAAAGGGACAATATGCGATTGGTACGTCCATATTTCCACTTTTAAATGAGTGATATATAATAATAATTAGGTGGTTGCTTACATTTGTCCTATTTCACAGATGTACATGTCTGTATTATACACATGTGAATTGGAATATGTTTTGGGGGGTGAATATCACACTGTCCCTGAGACACCCTCAGAGAGTGGGGTCGTGGCCAGGGATCAGACATTATTTATGGCGACCCTGGAGCAATTAGGGTTAAGTGCCTTGCTCAAGGGCACATTGGCGGATTGTTTCACCTAGTCAGCTCGGGGAGTCAAACCAGCGACCTTTCAGTTAGAGGCGCAACACTCTTACCCGCTAGGCTACCTGCATTGATTTTCAAAGAATATAACATCATGAGCTTAGTTCAACTGTCATACCACATCAGAATCCACAATTCAAGCTTGTTTCACACTGTATAGCCTCAAAACATCGTTAAACCATTCATTTTCTACCATGAATGGTCAGTCCTTGCATCCATAGCCCTGTATATCAATTTAAGAGTGGCTACATTTCTCCAGCCCAGTCTTAGATGATGCTGATCTTATTGTTTGAGCTGCAAATTGCCCTTTAAGGTGACTGTTGTTTATTAATGAACGTGGTAAACAACCACTCTAAATACTTGTCTCTCCCCCCTGTTATTTTGTGGACGACCTCACACACTGACTGTAGCATCACTCTAATTTATTTAGAAGCCTTTCACCCCTCTGCGCCAGATGCCCAATAGATAAATAGATGTACTCCCTGTATTAGACGTGTATTTCTCACTAACCAGTGATGGATACACTCACTAGGCAGCATGGTACAGAATAGGACATAACTTCACCGTCGGGAATATTTGCTCTTTGGAGAATATTGATTGGCAGATGCCAGATTCAAGATTAATTATACACTATAAAAATGGTATAAAGTGGTATGAAATGGTATACGTATAAACGTTTAAAGTTGGCCTACATTCTCCGGCTTTTGCTGTAGCACTTCTCCATTTGATTTGTCACATAGCTTATACTCTGCAGTACAGCAGGGCCTATGCTAGCTTGTCTCCTCACAGACCTAATCAAAACACACAGCTCACAACAAAAGACAAGGCTTCTTCTCCCTCTAAATGGAGCGCGCTAGCTGGCTTACTGATCCGGCCTTGTCAGGCTCGTTGTGTGAGCCTTTAGTTGAGCACTCGGCTGGGCCCTGGGAGTGTGAACAGACCCCCCTCTGTGTTGGATGAGGAGGGAGGAGGAGGGAGGAGGGGGTGGCGTTGAAAGCCCGGATGCGCTCAGGCGGAGGTTGCACCGGGCTCTCCAGTGGTCTTCGCACCACCTCTACTCAGCGCCACATCCATGTCGCGTTTTCCCAGCAGCCTCAGCTGTGTACCACTGTGTCTCCGGGGACGAACGCTCTACCGCTAGTGCTAGCACCACTACCCCCATGCCTGGCTACATCAGGAGGAGATGTCTTAGAGAGAGAGAGAGAGAATGATAGGGAGGGAGAGAGAGAGAGAGAGATCACTGTACCGTACAATATCGGTTCTTAATGTTCAAGGCACTCCCTTCTTTTGTCCCTCGCTGCACATTAGTTCCTCCAAAAAAAGCAGTCGACAGAGGAGAGGCGTCAGAAAGAGAGAGAAACAGGGAATTAAATAGGCACAAAAAAATAGGCAACACTGACAGCTGTAGCAACTGTGCTACAGGGAGGGAGGAGGGGGAGGCAGGCAGAGAGAGAGGAAATAATTAAATAAATCACTGAGAGAAGAAGAGCGACGTCGGGGAGAGAGGACAGCGAGAGAGGAGGGGATGTAGCTACGTTTCCTTGCCGGTTTGACGTACACACCAGCCAGGATAATGTGCTGAAGGAGGCAGAAAGAAACGGAGGAAGGACACAGGTGAGCAATCTATCCATCGATCCATCTATCCACCGCTGACAATCGATTTGACGGCAGTGTCATTCTCTGGATTTTAGCTTGCATGTAATTTGTGTGTGTGCTCTTCCTCCATGGCTGGTGTGTTGTAGTTACTAGCAAGCTCATCCCCTCATGTGTTGGAGGCAGGCAGTGATTGTGTGCACTATAGATGCATGCTTCCTACTAGCTTTGATCGCTATCTGCTGGTGGCTTTACCTGGCTTGTTTCCAGCAATAACGTTAGTCTTCCTCTGGGCTGGTGTGTCTTGTTGGCAGTCCCCTTGTTTTCTGAAAGGGTCTGGACCTGTTAGGGAGTGCGGCACTGTGTGTGAGAGAGCATGAGTGTGTGCGGTGGCGAGTGTGTGTATGCGCAGCAGTGTGTGTATGCGCAGCTGTGTGTGTGTGTCTGTCTACCTGGCTGTGCTACTCAGAGCTGCTGGGGAGAGGCGAGAGAGAGAACAGGGAAAGCGAAGCGTCTCCCTCTCCATCACCACCACACCATCCGCCAACCGAGGCACAAAGGAACCAGAACTCCCAGATTAGGGCTCTTTGTAACCCGGCCGGTGGCTCTTCAAAGGAGAACTAAATGCATCCTAAAAAGGATGACGGTACGTGAGAAGTTAGCATTTGATAAGGGAAAAAGCAGACCTATCCAGATTGGTTTGAATGTGTGTTTTTTGTATTGTGCTTAACACCAGCACCACGAAGCAACCTGTTTGTCGTGCCTGTTCTGATTGGACTCAAGTTCTATGGCTACCTATGTAAAGGCATTTTGTACTCTCCGGTAAAAGATAGGTTTGCTGTTGTGACTGCTGCTCTTGTGTTGGGGCAGAACAGAGCGTGGAGGAGTGATATTTGTGTGATTGCGTATTGTTCTGTGTAAAGAGGGAGGGTGGGGGTGAATCACCCCCCAAAATAGACTCCCCATCTGTAATTCACCCTCCTTCCTCCCCTAACAAGATAATTAGCCCATACACTAATAATGATTCTCATTGGCTAGTTAAGTGCATCCAGCACCCAAATAACAGGGCTTTGGGCAAAATGGGGGTTGGAGGGGGGGTGGGTGTTAGTGTTTGTTTTTTCTCTGGGGGAGTGGTGGTGTGTGTGTGTGTCATTTAGCAGATGTAGCTAACAACAAGGCTCTCCTTTCTCCCGACTTCTCTCTCTCCGCTGATTATTGCGTTGCTCAAAACAAAAGGCGGATTGTTGTGGATGGTCAGGCAGAAAAAGGATACTTTTATAGTGTTTTTATGTGCATGTCTGGGTTGAAATTGTGTATTTCTCGCTCTACTCAGCACGCTCAGAGGGGTTTAGCTTTGACTTGTAGGGGAGAAGGCAGGTGGTCTATGTCACTGTTTCCAAACTCCAGTCCACCAGTACCCCTAACAGTACATATTTTTGTTGTGGCCCCGGACAAGCACACCTGATTCTACTTGTCAACTAATCATCAAGCCCTTGACAAGTTGAATCAGATCTTTTTGTCCGGGACTACAATTAAAATGTGTGCTGTCGGGGGAACTCGAGGACCGGATTTGTAGCCTATATGTGTATCTGTATCTGCGTGTCTTAAAGGATAGTTCACCCAAATTACATATTGGTTTCCTTACCCTCTAAGCAGTCTATGGACAAGTAATGACAGCAATCCATGCCTTGGTTTTGTTTACCTGGCCACTGTTTCAAATGCTAACATTTGTGGCACAAAAAGAGCACATTAAACCAAAGCATGTATTGTTGTCATACCTTGTCCTCCATAGACTGCACACAGGGTAAGGAAACCAATATTTAATTTTGTAATTTGGGTGAATTATCCCTTTAATGTAGTATATGTGTATATATGCTGTGTATGTATATATACAGGTGTCAAAAATTAACACTAAAATGACTATTAAATTGTTCAAATACTAAGCTATATTGTATGCTCCAATTTCTGGGGGAAATTGTTTTATTTTATACTAATACAATTGCTCAGAGAAAGAGATTTTGTAAAAAAAAATGGACACCCCTGTTTTCAATACCTTTCAATACCTCACCTTGCGAGGATAATGGCACTGAGCCTTTTTCTAAAATATTGAAAGCTAAGAGTCTATATTTTTGAGAAATTAAGGCATATGTGACTCACCAGCTGGATTCGGTCTTATGTAACAAAATGTGAAATTGTGTTTTTTACATTGGATAAAAGTAGAGACTCAATGGTATATCATACACTGCATTTGAGGAACAATGGGGAAGTAATTCTGCTTTGAAAGTTGATCCACTTGTAAACTCACTTTTGAGAAAATCACCTTTGAATGTTTTGGTATCTAGTGAAGAGCTCTGGTATCGTTCACACCCTCTTAAGCTTTAGCCCCACCCGTTTCGCTCTCCGAGCGCACACTTGACTCTCTGGCCAATGATTTGTTTACATCTGCTGGCAAGAATTTCATTATGCTTTTTTGCAGACGTTTACTGACACCGGCCATATTCAACGGGTGTTGTACACACGTCACGTAACGTTAGCTAACGAGCCAGCCAGCTAATGTTAGCTAGTTAAACAACAATGAACAAAGTGCCAACAATGCCTATCATTAGGCTCTAACTAGAAAAGCAAACAGCTCTGGGAAACGAATAATAACCTCCGCTAGGGAGCCAGCTAGCTAACAGTACACTTTAGCTTAAGACATATAGCTAGCTAGCTAAGTAAACAGTGAACCTAGCTAGGTTAACAACGTTTAAGATCACACACGTCTAGACTTTTACTGGTAGATGTTGTGTAAGACCCCTTTTCATCTGTTTGACCAGAAATCAAAGCCTTTACTTCTTCCAAATGTAAAAAAAAAAAAATGTATATACATTTATCGAAAATTAGGAAGAAGTAAAGGCTTTGATTACATCAAATCACAATAATGGTCAAGTAAAGACCCCTGCCAACTGACATCAATACTTCTATTTAGTTTTTGAGAAATTATTTGCCTTCTATAAGTTTAAGAAACATTGCCTTGTAATTCCATTTGCAAAAACCCACATATCGTTAAGATATTTTCTAATTTCGTTCCCTCATGAGGAGGGAGGATAATGAAAGTTCATAGAAGTAACAAGTATTAATTATTAAGTGATTAAATTGAATTGGCTAAAATGGGAAATCTGCTACTGTTCTCCCTTTCACTGGCATACTGTTATGTTCAGATCATTACAGGTTTTTTGTCTTTGTCATCTAGTGGTCAAAGCAAGGCAGAAAACAGTCTGGACAATCTCTTTCTCTCTTTCTCTCTTTCTTTCTCTCTTTCTTTTTCTTTCTTTCTTTCTTTTTCTTTCTTTCTCTTCTCTTCGACACCTACCCTCCTGTAACAAGCATCCTCACCCACTGAGCACCGACCGACACCTGACGTCCATGGACGATGAAAAGTAGTTACAATTTGGTCAATCGACCCTGGCCGGACCAATCATAGATGTCGTCTATGTTTCACAAGTTTGGACAGCACATTATAGTACACAGTACAGTAGAGCACACTAGAGTAGAGCACAGTATAATGTACTGTACTGAATTCTACTGTGCTGTGTTGTACTCTACTATTACTGTGATGTCCAAACTCCACATTATAGTACACAGTACAGTAGAGTACACTAGAGTAGAGCACAGTGTACTGTACTGAATTCTACTATGCTGTGATGTCCAAACTTGTGAAACATACACATCTATGATTTGGTCTGGTCCGGACCAACCAAATGTGGTCTTTTTTGGGTGAGAAGCTCATTGCAATAATAGCAAGTGTGTAGAATAATACCTAAATATGCAAAATAAGGATATTGTATATTTCTATCTTTGTGTACCTATTCAGGGTACATAATCATTTAGATAATTATATTAATATCCAGAATTATGCATTTCGGTAGAGTACAGATCAGGGATCCATGATGTAATTCTGTTAACAGATTTAAATCCACTTCACCTAGGTTTCATGTCATAGCTGACACCTCATTCCTTCTGCAGACATCTTTAAATCTTAATTCGGAGCAGATATTTAAAGGGATACTTCGGGATTTTGGTAATGAGGCCCTTTATCTACTTCCCCAGAGTCAGATGAACTTGTGTATACCATTTTTATTTATGTCTCTGTGTCCAGTATGAAGGAAGTTAGAGGTAGTTTCGCTAGCCAATGCTAACTAGCGTTAGCGCAATGACTGGAAGTCTATGGGTATCTACTATTGGAATTTTGGTCAGATGACATGCAAGTAGAACTCTTTCGCCACTCACACCAGTGCTGGTTTGGCGTCGAAATGAGAATGAATAAGCAGAAAAGAACCCCATACCTACTGTAAAATATGGGGGTGGATCTTTGCCAAAATAGACTAGAAGCAGGTTTGCTTACAACTGTGCTGAAATCTAATATGGAGGTGCAGCAAACCAATGTTGTCTGTTTTTAGTTGCAGTATCCATGTTCTAGTGCCACCTGAGTCCATCCGCTGTATCGATCTCTGAGCTATCTTAGTATGCATGTGTCTGTGTATGTTGTTTATTGGTTTCACATAAGGTTACATTAGCCTCTCCATATACTGTAACTTATGGTGCACAGTCTATGAAATACTTTTTATGTATGACACAGCCCTTACACAGTACTCTAGCTGTAATTGGCTACTTTACACACAAAGTACACGTGAAATACATATGATAGGCGCAATGGATCCACATCATGGGTGTTGATGACAGGTGTCATGTACACACGTTTTTACGAGGCCATCACTCAAGTCTCACCTGTACTGTCAAAGTATGGTTGCGCTTGGCAACCAACTGTGGATACTCAACCAGATCTAGTTATTACATAAGCAAGTACACCCTCAATTGTAATATTTAGTTTTTTTGTATAATTGTATTTATAAACATTTTATTTACAGCCTCTGTCTCAGACCACCATTTGCTGTAATAAAATGCTTTTGGTGCTCTGCTACTGAGTGATATTTAATGGTCTTGGCCAAGAAGGTAATGATCAATAATATCCATAGCGATATCCATGAGAATATGAATATCAATGCGGTATAATATGCTTTCCCAAATGTCTGTCTGTAGTCTTTTTTTTGGCAAATCGCTGTTTTCTAGTCTTGTAATTATGTCTATGTATTAGATGGCTAATATGAATTTTGTTCACGTGTTCATGTTCATGTCATGTTTGTGTTTTGAATTTGTCTAGTTCAATAATGTTTTACAGTTGAAGTCGGAAGTTTACATACACTTAGGTCATTAAAACTAGTTTTTCAACCACTCCACAAATTTCTTGTTATTAACAAACTATAGTTTTGGCAAATCGGTTAGGACATCTACTTTGTGCATGACACAAGTAATTTTTCCAACAATTGTTTACAGACAGATTATTTCACTTATAATTCACTGTATCACAATTCCAGTGGGTCAGAAGTTTACATACACTAAGTTAACTGTGCCTTTAAACAGCTTGGAAAATTCCAGAAAATTATGTCATGGCTTTAGAAGCTTCTGATAGGCCAATTGACACCATTTGAGTCAATTGGAGGTGTACCTGTGGAGGTATTTCAAGGCCTACCTTCAAACTCAGTGCCTCTTTGCTTAACATCATGGGTAAATCAAAAGAAAATCAGCCAAGACCTCAGAAACAAAATTGTAGACCTCCACAAGTCTGGTTCATCCTTGGGAGCAATTTCCAAATGCCTGAAGGTACCACTTTCATCTGTACAAACAATAGTACGCAAGTATAAACACCATGGGACCACGCAGCCGTCATACCGCTCAGGAAGGAGACGCGTTCTGTCTCCTAGAGATGAACGTACTTTGGTGCGAAAAGTGCAAATCAATCCCAGAACAACAGCAAAGGACATTGTGAAGATGCTGGAGGAAACGGGTACAAAAGTATCTATATCCACAGTAAAACGAGTCCTATATCGGCATAACCTGAAAGGTCGTACTTTTTGGAGAAATGTCCTCTGGTCTGATGAAACAAAACTAGAACTTGCAAGCCGAAGAACACCATCCCAACCGTGAAGCACGGGGGTGGCAGCATCATGTTGTGGGAGTGCTTTGCTGCAGGAGGGACTGGTGCATTTCACAAAATAGATGGCATCACGAGGAAAGAAAATTATGTGGATATATTGAAGCAACATCTCAAGACATCAGTCAGGAAATTAAAGCTTGGTCGCAAATGGGTCTTCTAAATGGACAATGACCCCAAGCATTCTTCCAAAGTTGTGGCAAAATGGCTTAAGGACAACAAAGTCAAGGTATTGGAGTGGCCATCACCTCAATCCTATAGAAAATGTATGGGCAGAACTGAAAAACGTGTGCGAGCAAGGAGGCCTACAAACCTGACTCAGTTACACCAGCTTTGTCAGGAGGAATGGGCCAAAATTCACCCAACTTATTGTGGGAAGCTTGTGGAAGGCTACCCAAAACTTTTGACCCAAGTTAAACAATTTGAAGGCAATGCTACCAAATACTATTTGAGTGTATGTGAACTTCTGACCCACTGCAAATGTGATGAAAGAAATAAAAGCTAAATTAAATCGTTCTCTCTACTATTATTCAGACACTTCACATTCTTAAAATAAAGTGGTGATCCTAACTGACCTAAAACAGGGAATTGTTACGAGGATTAAATGTCAGGAATTGTGGAAAACTGAGTTTAAATGTATTTGGCTGAGGTGTATGTAAACTTCCGTGTGTAGATTGATGAGGAAAAAAAATCGATTTAATCAATTTTAGAATAAGTATGTAACGTAACAAAATGTGGAAAAAGTCAATTGGTCTGAATACTTTCCGAATGCCCTGTATGCTATTTAACGCAACCGTTTTTGTGACAAAACTATCGGCAGAGTTGAAAATGCGATGGAAACACAATGAATTTTAGATTTGTATTCGTTACATGAAAACTTAACTGAAAAAGTACAGTTGTGCGCACTACGTCATCATGCACTGATTTTTATCCTCACAAGTCCATTTGGTGGAAACACCACAAGTGAGAAAATGGGCATATTTTCTTTATGCGTATTCTAGAATATTCGCATGAAAATCTGTCGCCAATTGGATGGAAACCTAGCTACTGATGTCAATTCACTATAAAATACTGTCTATACAGCTTTCCGCTGTCATTTGTTCTATATGTCCCCCAAATTGGGAATAAATGTCTGCCTAGTAGTTAGAGTCTGGCTTATGCTCGAGTGAGCAGTCATGATTAAAATGGCTTCCCTTGATGATCGAGGATGTGACTTTGAAATGATAAGGATAAGCGGGACTCTACCTTTGGACTAGATTGAGGGCAAAGGAAGCCTTTGAAAGTCTCAGACTGTTTATAATGACTGTATTGGTCTGAATACATAATGTTTTTTGTTTTGGTTTCACTTTGCTATCCAATTTTTTGCAGATGTACATTGGAATACAGTGCAGGCTATCTAAACTATATGAACTATGTGTATAGAAGATGCATTTAGCTATTTCATTGAATTATTTGTTTTAGGAATTAAGCTATGCAGCATTACAAAATATGATTCTAAAATATATAGCGGACGTTCTTATCCAAAGTGACTCGCTGTCGTCAAATCACAGCATTAGCTACGGAGCGGAAGCAATATGTAAAGGAAGTTTGATGGATAACTTTAACTTTGCCGTGAGGTAGTTGAATACACAGGAACATTGTTAGCAGACCTTTTGAAGAGAGAAAATGGTAGCTGTGTGTTAGTCAGCAGAGGAATGAGCTGCACTCCCACACTGGCACTGTGTTCTCTTCACCTCTCCCTCTCCCACGCCCATCACCCTCTCTCCTCTCCTCTCCTCTGCTCACTCTCTTTTCACAAACAGCCCTAGTTTCTTGTCCAGGGCAGCGTTTTTCCTCTTCTCGTACAGTGGAGAATACTGTCTGTGGCTCTTTCCCTCTATTTTTGGCTATATTTCTCTTTATCTGTCTATCCCACGCTTTCTCTTTCTCCCCCTTCTCTGTCTGTCTGTAAGGACTCTATAGGATTTTGCGGAGGCCTGCGCAGTAGCCTATACTGTCCAGTCTCTCCTTGGTGATTGCTACAATGAAGTGACTCGGAAACTGGATCAAGAGCAAACACCGCCCCAAGCAGCAGTAGGGGATGTGCAGTAGACAACCATCTCAAAATAGACAGGCAGCCAGGCGGGGAGACACACAGTCCTCCGTTATCCCTGCGTAAGCCACGTGTTGGACCCTCAACACAAATCTGAGAGTTCAGAAAGATGATATTATTTCAGCTGCTAAGAGGTGATTTGGTCTCAAACACAAACACGTTGAGAACATTTGAAACGGCAATAATCCAGCTGCTCTATATTTGGTTAAGCAGGAATCCATTATATAAGCCACCCCCCCCAAAGATCCTATTGAATATTAATGGACCCTTACATCTGGTGGGGAGTAGCCCAACTGAGCAGACGTGTGCTTTGATCTTAGAAAGAAAAATCTAAATGGGCTGATATCAGGGCCTGTATTTTAAGTGTCTCCGAGTATGAGTGCTGATCTGGGATCAGTTTTCACTTTTTAAATGAGAATGAGTAATAGGGGAGACCTGATCCTAGATCAGCACTCCTACTCCGAGACGCTTTATGAATACATGCCCTGATGTATGATGTGAGCAAAGGAACGGAGAAGGTTAAATCGCTTTGTAAGGCTACAGTATATCTCTAATGCAATCTCAGGCTGCTTTGTTGAAGAGAGTATCACTGTGATTGTCACACCAATCGAAGACACTCCAGAGTGTTCCTGTGATTACCTTTGAAGATCTGATAGATCGCCTACCTCCGACACCCAACAAGGACAAAATGATGCGAAAGAGGAACAATTCAGACTAAGTATGTCTCAGGTTCAAGACAAGGCATGTGAACTGTCTCTTCCATGCACCAGGAGCAGAGTAGGGCAACCCATAGTTAGATATGTATTTTATATGGTTGGGTAGTGTTGAAGGAAAGTATTCAGACCCCTTTACTTTTTCCACATTTTGTTACGTTACAGCCTTATTCTAAAATGTATTAAATAAACAATTTTCTCATCAATCTCTACACAATACCCCATAATGACGAAGCTAAAACAGGTTTTTAGAAATGTTTGTATTCAGTACCCTTTACTCAGTACTTTGTTGAAGCACCTTTGGCAGCTATTACAGCCTCGGGTCTTCTTGGGTATGATGCTACAAGCTTGGCACACCTGTATTTGGGGAGTTTCTACCGTTATTCTCTGCAGATCCTCTCAAGCTCTGTCAGGTTGATGGGGAGCATTGCTGCACAGATATTTTCAGGTCACTCCAGAGACGTTAGCTCAGGTTTAAGTCCGGGCTCTGGCTGGGCCACTCAAGGACATTGAGACTTGTCCTAAAGCCACTCCTGCGTTGTTTTGGCTGTGTGATTAGGGTTGTTGTCCTGTTGGAAGGTGAACCTTCGCCCCAGTCTGAGGTCCTGAGAGCTCTGGAGCAGGTTTTCATCAAGGATCTCTCTGTACTTTCCGCCGATCCTTCAATCCTGACTAATCTCTCAGTGCCTGCTGCAGAAAAACATCCCCACAGCATGACTCTGCCACCACTATGCTTCACCGTAGGGATGGTGTCAGGTTTCCTCCAGACGTGATGCTTGGCATGCAGGTCAAAGAGTTAAATCTTGGTTTCATCAGAACAGAGAATTTTGTTTCTCATGGTCTGAGAGTCTTTAGGTGCCTTTTGTCAAATTCCAAGCGGGCTGTCATATGCCTTTTACTGAGGAGTGGCTTCCATCTAGCCACTCGACCATAAAGGCCTGATTGGTGGAGTGCTGCAGAGATGGTTGTCCTTCTGGAAGGTTCTCCCATCTGTACAGAGGAACTCTGGAGCTCTGTCAGAGTGACCATCGGGTTCTTGGTCACCTCCCTGACCAAGGCCCTTCTCCCCCAATTGCTCAGTTTTGCCGGGCGACCAGCTCTAGGAAGAGGTGGTTCCAAACTTCCATTTAATAATAATGGAGGCCACTGTGTCCAATCAATTGAATTTACCACAGGTGGACTCCAATCAAGTTGTAGAAACATCTCAAGGACGACCAATGGAAACAGGATGCACCTGAGCTCAATTTTGAGTCTCATAGCAAAGAGTCTGAATACTTATGTAAATAAGTCATTTTGTTTTTCCTTTTTAATAAATGTGCAAACATTTCTAAAAACCAGTTTTCACTTTCTCGTTATGGGGTATTGTGTGTAGATTGCTGAGGATTTGTTTTTATTGAATCAATTTTAGAATAAGGCTGTAACGTAACAAAATGGGTAAAAAGTCAAAGGGTCTGAATACTTTCCGAAGACACTGTATGCATTAGGGTTGGGGTCAATTCCATTTCCATTCAGTCAGTTCCACGTTATTTTCATAGAGAATCATTAATAAAATGTGGAATTTGAATTTTAGTTGATTATCCGACTTGACTGAATTGGAAAGTGATTACCCTGGTATTCATACGTATAAGCAAGGGGGTTGTAAAGGGTTTACAGAAGCTGTGCTGCCAGTCTGAACTATTACCGGGCAAGTAACATCATAATCATCTTCTCCATCATTTCCCCTCAATGAGCACATTGTTTCATACGATTCCCCCTTTAATAATCACTGGGTAATTCAATTTTTCTGTCGAGGTCACCCCACTCGCTTCTCCTCTCCTCCCTAGCACAGCTTAATTTGGGGGGGGGGGGCAAGAACAGAGTAGAGCAGACACCACTCCCATCCTCATACACAGAGAGTCTCTCTCTCTCTCTCCTCCCAATAGGGGGTCTAGGAGGTCAGGTGCATGAGAGGCTTGACTGGGGACTTTTCTCTGTGACAGTGGGGGAGGGGTTTCTACTGGGCACAAACTGGTTGAATCACTGTTGTTTCAACGTAAATGATCAATGTATTGTGATGTGGAAAATACATTATTTAAAAAAAAAAAGTTAACATGCTAACCACATTTCGACATAGACAAACCTTGGATAAAATATATTGAATTTGTACCTTTAAAACAACGTCAGCTTTTCAACGCTATATCCGTTATCATAAAAAAACCAATAGGCTGGTTAGGACCTACTAGAGAATGATGAATCTACAGCTACCTCTTGGTCTCCCATCCAAAGTTTAAGACAAGCCAAGTCCAAATTAAATGTGACCATGCTTTATCAATCATCAATGATGCTATTTAGGCCTATACTATATAGGCTTTGCAAAGTCATCAACAGCAATTGTTTGAATTCAACCCAGAATTCAAGACAGTACAATAGGCCTAGGATTTCAAGCTCTGTTTGATTTTAAAATGTAATGATGTTTAGTGATATTGAATTGTTTTTGGTTGTCGATGCAACCAAATATCAACATTTGAAGATGTATCTTCTGTTTGGATAGTTCCATCTGTGCCACGGACTTAGTCTGGCTTTAATTCCAGTTTGTCTACAAATCAAAAATGTATATGTTGGATTCACATAACCATCTCAACCAAAAGTTTAAGGATAGGAATAAAATCAAATCAAACTTTATTTAAAGTGCATTTAAAGTTTGATTTAATTTAGTCCTGTTCTAAAACTTAGATTTTTGGTTGAGATGGAGACGTGAATCCAACATTTCAAATATTATTTTGTTAAAAAACTGGAATTAAAGCCAGACTAAGTCAGTGGAACAGATGGAACTATCCAAGCAGAAGATAAATCTCCTTCGATTGCGTTGACAACCAAACACAATTCAATATCACTTTTGAAACACAGTAAATAGCCTATTAACTTGTCGACAAGTTAACAAATGATATGTTGGATTCATGTCTCCAACTCAACCAAAAAGAAGTTATAGAATGGGATTAAGCCAGTGGTAGATCGATGGAACTATCCAAATAGTGTGGATATTTGGTTGCATTGTCAACTAAACACTTCAACATTGCTTTTATAGTACAGTAAATAAATAGACTAACGTTAAGGCTATCTTACAAACTAATGTAACATTCAACCTTAAAATGAGTAACACATCCATGGCCACATTTTGAGGTTACTGTAACTATACAGTTCTTATGTAATTTTATGTAATTCCTGTAATCCAGGTCATTTGGTTCTGCTATTAGATGAAGCACAGTGATATCACATTCAATTGTTGTATAAATAAACACATATCTGCCATTGGATTCCCATTGGAATTTGGTTGTGCTTTTAGATGGTTGAAGGCATAGTGATAACACATTGGAAATTCAACCAATTTTTGACTGTCTTTTTGAGTTCTGAATAAAGGTTGTAATCTCATTGATCAACGACTCAACCAAATATTACCCAATTATCCACGTTGAAATGATAGCGTGCCCAGTGGGTTGGTACCACCAGGCCTTGCCTTCATACAACCCAATTACTCTCAGCAGCCCATTGCGTTGCTAGCTAGTAGCCATTCATTCCTTATCTCATTTAGCAAATGCATGCACTTACAGCCAGAGCCCTTTACATGTTAAGCCACCTACAGCCAGAGCCCTTTACATGTTAAGCCACAGTCCATTAAGTGGGTGTAATGGGAAGGAACAAACAGTGTACAGAGTGGTGAAATAGTGAGTCACTCTATTGAAGAGGTCAACAGTTCGAAGGACTTTGCCTTTCAATCACATTACACTGAACTCCTACACACTTCCCGCTTCAAGTTTGGCTTGATTAAATGGAAACAGCCCTTGATTGAATGCGGATGCCATTCCACTGCAAGGCCACCTGATTCTCTCTGCTCTCAAATCGCTTTATGATGATTCCTAACAAAAAGTGAGAGGGTTCTATTGAATAATAATAATATTACCTTTGACCTCGCGTTATTTCGACCTCAATGCCTCAACACCGATCCTCTAATCTGCTATATTGGTGTGAACGGTCTGACACACACTCATCATCTACCTACCATGCTTCTCACTTCACACTCCATGGGCCTGCCTGCCTTGCCTGCGCTCTCTCTGGTGATTCATTTTTTTAACATCGCCTTCGCTTCGCTTCACAGGGCAGATTTCCAGCCCCTGAGTCATAGCCATCGACAGGAGATAGATGTAGAGGAGATACATGTAAATTATATTTAGCTTAAATGCTAATGCAGCAGCGTCCCTCAAGCTCTGTTTTCCACAGAATCACACACAGGTGTTAGAACTCTGTGGGCGGTCGTGTTGATGCGTTAATTAGGCTGTTTCTGTAATCTTAAAGGGACAATCTGTGATTTTAGTGTCTAGTCAAAAGTGCATTTCACCACACTTGATTGTTTGTAAACTGTGGTGGTGGGTTTTGGCGAATTTTGCCGCCACATTGTTATTTGAATTATGTGGTTACCGTGCTCTTGTCTCTGTTCAGACACATTCACACACATACACACACACACACACACACACAAGGAAATAATCCTGGAGTATCATTCTGGCAAGTAATGGTGAGGCCGTCTAACTTTGCCTCCATTTCTGGAGAGAATTCAATATTGTGTAACTACCCCAGACATAACAATGGGGTTTTCGTAATCTAGTTATGGGCAGTCAATTTGACAGGACACCCCTGGGTGAGAGGAGAAAAATCCAGTCCAGTTTGGCCTCGTCTTGGAAAGTGCTCCTTGAAACGAGCGAGCGGAGTGGTGCGGCCTGCCCTTTGGATCCAGTAAAGCACCATCAAGCACAAGCACCGATCAATACCTGACTGATTGTGTGCATGCAGGCAGGCGTGCTCACACACACACACACACTTTCCACACACCCTAGTCAGAGAGCAGACTGTGCTAGCTAGCCTTTAGCTGCATGTACCTGGCCTTTAGCTCACTTTTCCCTCTTTATCACATGCGATTAGTCCTGTGGATATTAACCTTTATTACAACAGGAGTGATAGCGCAGAGCGTTCTACAGTAAATGATGCCTTGGACCTCCTCAGCACAAGTCAGGAACGCTTTTAATAAGGGGAATCCTGGGCCTGTATTCATAAAGCATCTGAGTAGGAGTGCTGATCCAGGATCAGTTTAGCCTTTCAGATCATAATGAATAATATTATATGCGCAAATAGGACCTGATCCTAGTTCAGCACTCCTAATCTGAGACGCTTTATGAATACGAGCCCTGATTTGACTTATTTTCTACATTGCTGCTATTGTCCTCTCTAACATGGCCGTTTAGTGATGACCTTGATAGCTCTCTCCATTTTAAATGGTGACATATTTTGTATGTGGGGATGACAATAAGGGTCTAGGAATCAGGGCAAGGGAAAAGTTTAGGATTCATTTGGATGCAGGTCTTCTGACTTTGGAATTAATATGGGGACTGGTGACAATGCCATTATATTTGGGTAATTCACTTGGGCAAAGAGTTCCCCGGTTCCTATATCACCTTCCTTCAGCATTGAGTTCCTCTGGAGGTCTCATATGAACAGATACAGTATCTTCGGAAAGTATTCAGACCCCTTGACTTTTTCCCCATTTTGTTATGTTACAGCCTTATTCGAAAATGTATTAAATAAAAAAATCCTCAGTAATCTACACACAATAACCCATAATGACAAAGCAAAAAAAAAACAGAAATACCTTATTTACATAAGTATTCAGACCCTTTGCTATGAGACTCGAAATTGAGCTCAGGTGCATCCTGTTTCCATTGATCATCCTTGAGATGTTTCTTCAACTTGATTGGAGTCCACCTGGGGGAAATTCAATTGATTGGACACAGTGGCCTCCATTAATATTAAATGGAAGTTTGGAACGGCAAACACACCAGGATTGTGTCGAGGCACAGATCTGGGGAAGGGTACCAAAACATTTCTGCAGCATTGAAAGTCCCCAAGAACACAGTGGCCTCCATCATTCTTAAATGGAAGAAGTTTGGAACCACCAAGACTCTTCCTAGAGCTGGCCGCCCATCCAAACTGAGAAATTGGGGGAGAAGGTTCTTGGTCATAGAGGTGACCAAGAACCCGATGGCCACAGAGCTCTGGAGTGACAGAGCTCTGGAGTTCCTCTGTGGAGATGGGAGAACCTTCCAGAAGGACAACTATCTCTGCAGCACTCCACCAATCAGGTCTTTATGGTAGTGACCAGACGGAGGCCACTCCTCAGTGAAAGGCACATGACAGCCCGCTTGGAGTTTGCCAAAAGGAACTTAAAGACTCTCAGACCATGAGAAACAAGATTCTCTGGTCTGATGAAACCAAGATTGAACTCTTTGGCCTGAATGTCAAGTGTCACGTCTGGAGGAAACCTGGCGCCATCCCTACGGTGAAGCATGGTGATGGCAGCATCATGCTGTGGGGATGTTTTTCAGACGCAGGTACTGGGAGACTAGTCAGGATAGAGGCAAAAATGAATGGAGACGTCCTTGATGGAAACCTACTCCAGAGCGTTCAGGACCTCAGACTGGGGGCCAAGGTTCAACTTCCATCAGGACAACGACCCTAAGCACACAGCCAAGACAACGCAGGAGTGGCTTCAGGACAAGTCTCTGAATGTCCTTGAGTGGCCCAGCCAGAGCCCGGACTTGAACCCGAACCCAATGCTCCCCATCCAACCTGACAGAGCTTGAGAGGATCTGCAGAGAAGAATGGGAAAAATTCCACAAATACAGGTGTGCCAAGCTTGTAGCGTCATACCTAAGAAGACTCAAAGCTGTTAATTGTTGCCAAGGGTGCTTCAACAAAATAATAAGTTAAGGGTCTGAATATTTCCATAAACCTGTTTTTGCTTTGTCATTATGGGGTATTGTGTGTAGATTGATGAGGACCAAAAACAATTTAATCAATTTTGGAATAAGATTGTAACCCAACAAAATGTGTGAGAAGTCAAGGGGTCTGAAGGTACTGTAGAGAAGGGAAAAAAACGAGACTCACTGTTTACATGCTTCTGGTGTATTGCAGCAATGTTTGGACCGCTGTAGCTCTTCTGCAGGCTTCAAATGGCTTCAGTGTTGCTTAAATGAACTCTGGAGCCTCTAACATAGTGTTTGTGTGTGTGTGTGTGGGGGGGGGGGGAATTTCCTCCCTCCTCACATTCTGTCCTGTATGACCCGCACCAGCTATACATGGCATAGTCATTACCATGAACCTTTTTGGTCTTCCATCCAAGCACTAAACAGACACAGCTCTGCTTAGCTTCAGTGGCGTGTCTGTGTGGTTTGACTCATAGGCTGCAGTGTAGCTGAGCGGGAGTGCAGGTTAATGGGTGACACAGTGGAACTGGCTGACGAGTGTGAACTAGCTGTCACTGCTGCCGGCATGTGACAAAGTGGGGTAAAAGCAGATCAGAAGGGGGAAGGGCTGTTGGTTATGTCTAAGTGTTTTTTTATATCCACAGGGGAAAATGGGACTGATATTTATTCCACAACCTGTGACACATTTATTTCACTAAGAAATAATAGCTTGTTAAGCATTTTTCTTTCTGGTCTGATAAAAAAATATTGTGTCATGATAGCTCTGAGGATGTAGCCCTACCGTCTGCTGTGACTAGAGCCATTTGACTTTTTTTTACCTTTATTTAACTAGGCAGGTCAGTTAAGGACAAATTCTTATTTTCAACGACGGCCTAGGAACAGTGGGTTAACTGCCTTGTTCATGGGCAGAACGACAGATTTTTACCTTGTCAGCTCGGAGATTTGAACTTGCAACCATTTGATTGATAGTCCAACACTCTAACCAATAGGCTACCCTGCCACCCCATTTCACTCCTAGCTGGTTCTTCCGCTGTCTGTCTGAAGGCCCTGAGATCAGAGGTTAGCTGAGGTATATGGTGGGGTGGATGTTATTTTGGTCAAAGGCCTCTCTCTCTATATAACTCACCCTCTTTTGCCCTCTCTCTAACTCTACCTCTATCTCTCTCTCTCTCTCTCTCTCTGCTTAGACAGACTCCACCCTAGGGCTTAAGCGATATTCCAAGAGCTTTTGCTGTAGCCAGGGAATAAGTGTGAGGGGCCAAGTGCTGTGGAGATGTCTCGCTCATTGGTCCATCCTTAAGCCTCAGCGAGAGAGAGTGAGAGTGTCTGTGTGTAGGCCCTTCACGCATGAGAGAACGAGAGTTGCTGTCAAAGCCTGGAAGCCTGTGTACCAATGATGACTTACTTACCAATGTGGACGCACAGGGTGAGACCGACGAGAGAGAGAGAAAAGGTTAGTGTTACCCGAATCCGTGGGACGTCCCTAATAACCTAAACCCTAACCTTAACCCCTACTATAACCCTAACCCTTGCCATAACCATTTAAAATGTCAACTTCAATGGGGTAGGGACGTCCCAAGGATCCCAGATAGCATGGACTAGAGAGAAATAGAGAAATACATTGATTGAAAGAGAAAGGGAATCAAGAGAGAGAGAGAGAGAAGGAAATCAGCCAGTGTTCATTTTGATGAGGCACTGCATTAGTGCCAGGCCTCTGAGGGTATTAGCATTGAAATCACATGCTATCAAAAAGCTATGTGCCCTGCATGTACCACTGAGCGAATGGGTGTGCTGTGTGAAGGCCACGCAGCGTTAGCCAGGATTATGTCATGGAGAAGGAGGGAGAAATAAAACATTTAATTTGAGCTCACTGTGACAAAGTGAGCTAATCAGTTGATGTGGCTTGTTGTGATTCAGCAGTTTTCTTTCTTCAGAAATTACAGAAGTTCCACTTCCTTGTTATTAATGACAACTTCCATGATACGGGAGAACCTCGCTGTGATCCCTTGGCAAAAACCAGCTAGGATTCTAATATTTATCATTTTGTGTTTCATAACTGTAGTCGAGTAACATTAGTTGTCATATTACGATGTTCAAATGAAATGTTATTTGTCACATGCGCCAAATATAGCAGGTGTACACCTTAGCGTGAAATGCTTACTTACAAGCCCTTAATAACCAACAATGCAGTTTATAGAAAATAGAGTTATGAAAATATTTACTAAATAAACTAAAGTGAAAAAAACAACAACTAAGTAACACAATAAAATAATATTAATGAAGCTATATACAGGGGTTACTGGTACCGAGTCAAATGTGCGGGGGTACAGGTTAGTTTGTGGTAATTTGTACATGTAGGTAGGGGTAAAGTGACTATGTATAGATAATACACAGTGAGAAGCAGCAGTGTAAAAACAAAGGGGAGGGGGGGTCAATGCAAATAGTCCAGGTGGCCATTTGATTAACTATTCACCAGTCTTATGGCTTGGGGGTAGAAGCTAAAGTTGGATTCTTAAGGCAGGGGTGACCATCCCCTCGTCCATGAGAGCAATAAGTGTGCAGGATTTTGTCCCAGCCCTGCTCAGACACCCCCGATTCATCTAATCAAGGTCCTGATGAGCAGCTGATTAGTCGAATCAGGTGTGTTGGATCAGGCTTTGAGCAAAAGCCTGCACAGCCAGTAGCTCTCCGGGAGAAGGGTTGGCCACCCCTGTTGTGGTTAAGGTTGCCTATTATTTCTGATCTCCCTCTAGTGGAGAGAAACACCCAGAGCTCCAATATGTTTTTGAGAGGCCAGGCAATAGGATTGCTGATCTAGGATCAGGTCCTCTGTGTTCATGTAATCTGATTCATTACGATCTAAAATGGGAAACTCCTACTATGATACCCTTTGTGAATACGAGCCCAGGCCATGTGTGTACTCTACACAGTTTAGATATGGTGATTTCACTTGATGTGATGACTATCCACCGGTTAGGCAATAACTGTCTAACAATGTTACTAAACGGTAAAGGCTGAATCAAACATTTCAGTACAGTGCTGCACAATAGTGTGTACTTTCCCTACAATTTCAGCAACATTGGAGAGGGGAGGGAAGAAGAGACACAGATAATATCATGATATATATTTTACATCATTTTGAGTCATGTAGTGTGAGGTAATGTGCTGCAGCACTCCCACATGTCCAACACCCATTTAGTAGAAGTAGAAATGGTTCCTCCTGCCCTGTCCTGCAGACTGTGATGCAGTAGTAGCATTGATCAGAGTCTGCCTGGGTATCTTTGTTAGTAGATCTAGTCTAGGGCCTGCACAAACAAAGATGGATGCAAGATGTTCATGTATGCATATGTATCAGTCTCTGTCCCTGTCCATTGTCTGAAAAGGCCCTTAGTGTATGCTAGCTTTACTAGCAAAATCCTGTTGGTTGGTAAAGATGGCTCTGTTACCGTAGCTTTGTTAGCATAGCATTAGCATCTAGCACTGCCAATTAGCACCGCCAAGTCGTATGCTGTTGGTGAAAACACCATGTCCCCAGTCCCATCTTGGCGGTAAATCCTTCTGACAAGCTTTAGGCCTGACTGAAGCTGTAGTCAAGTTAGAATAATTGTGTATTTGTGAGATGCAGGGCTCCTTTGTAAAAGAGACCTTGGTCTCAATGGGACTCCCTGCTAAACGAAAGGTAAAATAAAGGTAAAAATAGAAATAGCCCTGTTAGCCTAGCAGTTGCTCTGTCAGTGGGATAGCACAAGTCCATTACCTCTGTTAGCCTAGCTGTCAGTAGGTCTGTCAGTGGGACAGTACAGCAGTAGGAGAGATAGATAGCCTTGTTAGTCTAGCTGTTAGCCTAGATATCAGTAGCTCTGTCAGTAGCTCTGGTACAGTGCAGCTCCATTGTTCTCTCGTTAGCACACTGGGCTCTCTTATACTGACCAGAATTACCCTTTGTGGAAGGCAAGTGCGCACGTGTGACAAGAAAGAAAGTAAAATCTGTCAAGGCCATGCCGCTCTTTCATTGACAGACTCATCTGAATGAAGATATACTAATTGAAAATTGTACTTTTAGCGTGGTACCCAATTGTCTCATCGCTGCAACTCCCGTACGGACTCGGGAGAGGCGAAGGTCAAGAGCCGTGCGTCCTCCGTAAAACACAACCCAGCCAAGCTGCTTCTTGACACAATGCCCGCTTAACACCAGTCGCACCAATGTGTCAGAGGAACCACCTGGCGACCGTGTCAGTGTGTATTGCGCCCCGGCCCGCCACATGAGTCACTAGAGCGCGATGGGACAAGAACAGCCCTGCCGGCCAAACCCTCCTCTAACCAGTATGACGCTGGGCCAATTGTGCACCGCTCAA
Organism: Salmo trutta; assembly: GCF_901001165.1. NCBI lineage: Eukaryota > Metazoa > Chordata > Actinopteri > Salmoniformes > Salmonidae > Salmo > Salmo trutta. The sequence continues at coordinate 2,875,373 of NC_042986.1, read as the reverse complement.
TGGGTCTCCTGGTCAGCTGCGACAGAGCCCAGACTCGAAACAGGATCTCTAGTGGCACAGCTAGCACTGCGATGCAGGGCCATAGACCACTGCGCCACTCAGGAATACATTAATGTTAAAATATATACGTCTCAATCAAAGTAGGATTGCTGTATTGTTTGAGAATATGATTCACCAAGGTCATATTCACATTGGTTACATATACATGCCTAACATACATATTCACATCACAGTAGCCCTGCACATTGTAGGCCAGGTCCAGCCACAGACACACGCCACACACACACACTTTCCCCAATCGTTCCCTGCCACTCAGACTGCTGCTGACACTAGTCTATAACGGCTTGGATGATTCGGCTGACTTGCAGATGAAACCCATCCCCCGGAGACTGAGTCAGTGTGTCACAGTGGGTGTGTGTGTGCGTACACGGACGAGGCCATAAATCAATAGTTACGGCAGCGTGTGTGAGGCGTTCCTATCTGATGATGGAAAAAGCTCAGATGGCTACTCTCTTGGTTGTAATGTCCTTACACGTGAGCTGTCTGACCCTGTATCACGCATTGTGTCTCTTCCTCTTTTTGACCTGCCGCCAAATCGTTTACCACACCATGCCAGTTGTGATGCTAAATGCTAACACCATGCGCACCACTAGCTCACTCGATGATGCAACACTGCTCTCTGCGTTTAGCACAAAGCTCTGGGAGGGAAGGTCGTTCTGAGTCATTTTCCCATGCACTTTCACTGCCTAGCCATCCATCTCTTTCCCATGTACCTTGTTTTGTGCCTCAGCATGTCCATTCATTATGTAATGCCGTGTATAGGCCTGTATAGGCCTGCAGCGCTCGCCCCTACATCATTACCTTCTGATGAGAATGACCCCTCTCTCTGTTTTTCTCTCTCCCTCTCTCAGAGCCTAGATAGACCTGATCAGATGATTGATTAAATTTAACTGTCAGATATTGCTATAATGGTAGGATGATAGCCTACTTGCCATTGTAGGAGGACTCAGTTACTGCGTAAAGATATGAGTGCCTGTCTGTTGTCTGTACAGTCGTTAAATGTATGCTAACTTTATTAGCAAAATCCTTTTGGTCGGTAAGCTCTGTAAGAGTTCTTTGTTAGCATAGCATTAGCATCTGCCTCTCTCAAGTCCTAGCATCAGTCTTGTTAGTGAAAAGAAAATACTCCCATGTCTCAGATACTTTGGTAATGGTAGGATGGTGTCCTACTTTAAAAAAAAAAAAAAACTTTATTTAACTAGGCAAGTCAGTTAAGAACAAATTCTCATTTTCAATGATGGCCTAGGAACAGTGAGTTAACTGCCTTGTTCAGGGGCAGGACGACAGATTTGTACCTTGTCAGGTCAGGGATTTGAACTTGCAACCTTTCGAACCACTAAGCTACCCTGCCGCCCCCTGCCACTATAGAAGGACTCAGATACTGTAGGCCTGTGTTTGGCTGAACCAGAACCATCTGTATAGCTAACTAGAACTTTCTTTTACACACCTCTCCTTTTTATTTCTAGTTTTCCACTCCTGTATTCATTTATCTCTGTGATGTAGTCATTGTGCAGTGTGGTGAACAGTTTTCGGTGGGACCTTTAGTGTGGATATTTTGACTGCTGGGAGGATGCGATTTAGGAGGGCAATAAACTAACTGGCCGAGAAAGACTTGCAGGTTGGCAGATTTTTTATCTTTCCCTCACCCAGTCTATCCATCACTATAATTTGAAGAAGTGTGCAAGATTTAGGAAGGGAGGGAGGAAGGGGATTTGGCTGGGAGATATGGCTAGTTGGTAGGGAGTCGACACATTCTGGGTCAGAGAGAGGGTTGTATTCATTAGGAATGAAATGGAAGAAAACGTACCGGAACAGGGATGGAGTACCTAAACTTATCCAATGAGAAACGCTTGTTTATGTTTTTCCTTGACAATTTTTTTTTTTCTATCGATGTTCATAATGAATAGGACCCAGCCGAGCAGAGGTCAAGTGCAGAGTGTGAGAAATGCCCTGCCGTGTTCTGTTATGGCAGAGATTATGGATTCAGCTTAATCTACAGTACAGTATAAGCCTTCTCTCTCTCCTCACATCTGCTCCAATGTCCTCTGAAGCCTCGGAGGCAGAGATTATGGAGTCTGTCGATTTGCTGACGCAGTAATGAAAAGTGAGATTGAGATTTTTACTCCCCCCCAAAAAATGACAGTGAGAGAGGGGACAGAGAAAGAAACAGGGAAGAGGAGGAGCGGGAGGAAGGAAATGAGACACATAGGTGCAAGACACACACACACACAGAGAAAACCGACAGGCATAAAAATAGCTCAGGCCCTGTCGCAGACTGCTGATGGGATGCTTGCCAGACTTCAGCTCTGGTGGTGCCTGGGGGAAACGCTAAGCTGGGTATCAGTGGAATGTGTTGAACGGCCATAACCCAGAAAACAACCCAGGAAAAAACTCAACAACCTATCGCCTGCCCTCATTTTGTCTCACCCTCATAGCCGTATCTGGCCTGACTGCAATTGACTTCACACACCACTATCGTTAGTATCGTTTTCTGTCTTCAATTATGAATCTGACCCATATGTTGTGGATGAGGCCTGGGCTGACCTTAATTGGAGCTGATGGGACAGGATTTGAAGTGGTTCAGACCAGGCGGTCGCTGAATTTCATGTTTCTCCCTCAGATTGGACCTCTGGTGAGTGGTGCTAGCCCGCGAGGCGCATCTGTTCAGCGCAGCTAATCCACAAAGGCCTGGCTTGCCCACTGGTTAATGCCCCCACTGGGGAACCACTTAGTTAGCATATGCTCAATAGCAACAATGGGACTATAGCGCTAGCTAGGGCTAGGCTACATCTCCAGTGGGCAGGGGATAAAGCTGGGGGGATGTGATGATTGCCTCTTTTTAACCCACCCCCTATTTTTTCTGTATTTCTTTCTGTTACTTTATCTGTCTCTTCTCTTTAAAAAAAAATAACAGGATTGAGCGCTAGCAATATTCAACTCCTACATAATATGACAACAGCGATCTACGTGGGGGTTCTCGATGTTTAGAGCATGTTTAGAACATCACAAAATGGCGTTGTTAGTCTCAACTGCCGATCTGGTCTTAGCTTCTTATCTGCAGATCTAGGATCAGATTTACCTCCCTAAATAATAGCCTCAAACTGTCATGGCCCAAAACGCAAGACTGGGTGCAATGCATTGCACTCCTATGTCTTCTACTGTTCATTCTTGTTATATCACCAAAAGCATCACCATCGGTTCCACTTTGCTCATGTAGAAGGTGTGAAGGCCAGATTCAGATAGGTGTCAATGTTTGTGTAGGGCTGTGGAGGTGAGGTCTCCTTCAGTGGTAGGCTGATAAAGTGACGTGCCTTAGCCCTGCTCCAGAGACAGACTGGCCATAGGGCAAGTTTGGCAAATGCCAGATGGGCTAGTCCATCTTTAGCCCAGTTGGCCTGTCTGATTATTTGTCTAGTAATGGTGGCCTGAAGGGGAAAAAATGGGCCGGTGTGGGGGCCTTGAGGATAATAATTGTCTAGTTTGTTAGAAATGCCCAAGGAGAGGATTTGTGGTCCCAGTCCGCCGCAGCCCTGCTCTGATAAAGCCTGTGGTACCGGACAGGGAGACGACTATACTCTCACTGTGAAGGAATGTGGAAAAGGATTGTGTTGGGGAGGGGGACCTGTAGCCGAAAGGTCACCTGTTCGAATGCTAGGCTGGGTGCTGGATAAAAAGGGGGAAATTTATCTGGCAACTGGATTCATATCCTATTATCAATCCACTACCGTTGGGCCTTTGAGCAAGTCCCTTAACCCCACAACATGCTCTCCATCCAGGGGCCCTGTACTGCAGCTTGACCCTGTACTCCTCTCAACTGTGTGTTGGAAATGCCCAAGGAGCGGATTTCTGGTCCCAATCCACCTCAGCCCTGCTCTGATAAAGCCTGTGGTACCGGACAGGGAGACGGCAATAAACAATGTATGAAGGAATGTGGAAAATGCTTGCACAACCTCCCCATTGTTGCAACATTATTAGCTGGTTCACTGTTAATGTTCACTGTTACTTGGCATACAAAAAAATTAAAATACTTGGCTGGTAGATACTGTTAGAATGCAGCAGCATGCAGCCGCCCAGAAGAAGGGTTTTATGGTGCCAAAGGTGGAATTTATGGTGTTTCATTAGCTCCTCATGTAAGGCGTGAACTTTTTGCAATTGTGTGTGTTACGCTTGTTTTAATCTTCCAATATATTCAAAAAAGCGCTCGCACATCTGAGTTAATTCATTGCAGGTGCGTGGGAATAATGTCATAACTTTGAAATCCTTCCATATACTGTATGTAACAATATGTGAGTGTGTGTAGTAGGTATAAAGTAGTGCACACCCATAGCCTCTAGGTCCAGAACAATAGCGCCACCACACAGGACATGAACACCATAAGCTTAAGGACACAGCACCTCTTTCGCTCTCCTCCACCTCCTTCGCTCTCCTCCACCTTCTTCGCTCTCCTCCACCTCCTACGCTCTCCTCCACCTCCTACGCTCTCCTCCACCCCCTACGCTCTCCTCTGCCTCCTCCGCTCTCCTCCGCCTTCTCCGCTGTCCTCCACCTCTTCCGCTGTCCTCCGCTCTCCTCCACCTCATCCGCTCTCCTCCACCTCCTCCGCTCTCCTCCACCTCCTCCGCTCTCCTCCACCTCCTCCGCTCTCCTCCACCTCCTCCGCTCTCCTCCACCTCTTCCGCTCTCCTCCACCTCCTCCGCTCTCCTCCACCTCCTCCGCTCTCCTCCACCTCTTCCGCTCTCCTCCACCTCCTCCGCTCTCCTCCACCTCCTCCGCTCTCCTCCACCTCATCCGCTCTCCTCCACCTCCTCCGCTCTCCTCCACCTCATCCGCTCTCCTCCACCTCTTCCGCTCTCCTCCACCTCATCCGCTCTCCTCCACCTCCTCCGCTCTCCTCCACCTCTTCCGCTCTCATCCACCTCCTACGCTCTCATCCACCTCCTCCGCTCTCATCCACCTCCTACGCTCTCATCCACCTCCTCCGCTCTCCTCCTCCACTCTCCTCCTCCACCTCATTCGCTCTCCTCCACCTCTTCCGCTGTCCTCCGCTCTCCTCCACCTCCTACGCTCTCCTCCTCTGCCTCCGCTCTCCTCCGCCTCCTCCGCTCTCCTCCGCCTCCTCCGCTCTCATCCACCTCCTCTGCTCTCCTCTGCTCTCCTCTGCTCTCATCCACCTCCTCCGCTGTCCTCTGAGCTTCAGCATCTAGTCTAAAAATAGAAACTGTGGTTTAAATTTAAAGATGGAAATGTATTCAGTGCAAATGATGGTGTCAAACCCACAGCTAGCTCTGCCATCATGTGGGTGAGTTTGGTAACTGCACCCTGGTGGGAACTGTTTTATACTGTATTACATTTTAGACTCCATATCCAAAGACTAGGGAGTAGGAATGTACTGGGTTACTATTGGCTATGCCTGGAGGGTGGAGGGGGCAGCTGGTGGGGTGTATGTATGTGTGTGAGAGAGAGCGAGCGAGCGAGAGAGAGAGAAAGACGGCTGCTGAGAAGCAACCTCGTGGGGAACGGGGGAGGAGGGAGTGGGGAGAGAGAGAGACAGGAGGAGAACAGTGTCGGAGGAAGAAAGAGGAGGAGGAATAGGAGGAGGAGAGGAAAGCCGGGATGTAAAGAGAGGGAGCGGATGATACTGCTGCTGTCAGAGAAAGGAGGGATGCTGCTAACACTCCTTTTCTACCTGCGAGTGAAAGGTAGGAGAAGGATGGAGTTGCCCCCCTAGACACTGATCTAACATCAGTTTTTCATGTCCCCCTCCTTATGGTTAACAATAGGATTTGGGGACGATAAGCTGATCGTAGATCTGTGCCTACGGGCAACTTCTACCCGGAGCTGAAGGATACTGTAACTCACTACTGCGTGAAACAGATTGATATATGCAGGGTGCATGTGAGCCTGTGTATGTGTGATGGCTGGCATGTGTGTATGTTTGTACACGGGGATAGTGTTTTTTTGTACGGCGGGGTGTGTGATGTGTGAGCTTATTAGAAACAGAAAGCGAGATCAAGAGAGTGTGTGTGTGTGTGTGTGTCCGTACCCGTGTACGTGTTTAAGATTGGAGCCTCTGTATGGACCCCTCACGACATAGTACTTGTTTCAAATAGTTTAAGAGTTGATGTGTAGGAGAATAAATAGTCAGCATGTCTTAGAAGAAAATGTTCTCTATACTCTAGTCTAGTTGTTAATTATAAACCGTTTTTGACTTCCATTTTCTCGTTAGAGCTACTAAATACTCTTGCGTGTTGAGTTTGTTCCTAGGGTCATGCATATTTGGACTGCAAGGTAATGGCAGTATAGTTGTTCCTTTAAAAATGACATTATTAGCCTTACTGACTCTAAAGTCACTCCAATATTGTTTGGCGGTTTGCAGCCTATGATCTAGAATATTCAACTTTATCAACATAATGACATTGCACCAATGTGACTAGTTTGTTGAATTTCATTCATAAACTCGCACAGTTTCTCTCTCATTTGAACCCAGATTGCAACCACAAATCGACGATTGCTTTTCAAGGTTTCATGGTTCGGTGGAATTCACGGTTGTTGTTGACCTCAACCAAATATCAACCACGTTTGGATGTTCATCTGATGTCTTTGTCCAATTTATTTCATTTTATACAGTTTCTCTCAATTTAACCCAGATTACAACCACAAATAAACAGTTGTTGACCAAACATTAACCACAATTGGAAGTTCATCAGCGTTTGCGGGGAGGCGGTGGCGATTTCCTACTGCTAAGAGCATTTCCTGGACTGTTTTCTGTCAGCCCTGACAGTCTCTGCCTCCCAGTAGTGTTCTAGACCACAGAGACTGGGGATGGTAATCTGTGTAACCTATTTAGAGTCCCCACGTCGCCATCTATCTCCACTGACAGAAAGATACGATACCGATGTGGCTGAGCTAAGTCTATCTGTCTTGTGTCATCCTCTTCTCCTTGTTTTATTTAGTTCTTTTAGCAGACGTTTTTATCCAGAGCGACTTACAGTTAGCGAATTCGTCTTAAGATAGCTAGGTAGGACAGTCACATATCACGGGCATAGAAAGTTCATTTTTCCTTAATATCGTAGCTATCAGTAGAGTCAGAGCTAGAAGGGGGGTTTAAGTGCAAGTGCTGGTTAAGGAGGAGGATTATTTAAGATGCTGTTTGAAAAGGTAGGGTTTCAGATGTTTTCGGAAGATGGGCAGGGACTCTGCTTCGTGGATGTCATGGGGTGGGGCTGAGCGGCCAAGTGGTTTGGGGTAAAAGGGATGGTTGTATGTGTTCTTTTTTTATAGAGGTATGTTGGGTGAGTTACTTTTGCAGATGGTATTCTGTGTACAGATCTATGTCTAGATTCATGTCTATCTTTATCCTTATCTTAGTGAGAGCCTATTCTTAGGGCAGGAAAATATACAGCTGCATTGTATCAGTTAGAACACACGTTTCACTAGTACTATCAGTGTTGGGGAGTAGTGAGCTACATGTAGGTCAGCTAGTAGTTTAACTCCATTTTGCGGTAGCCTAGTGGTAGTTAAACTAAATTCAAATCTAGGTAGTGTTTTCAGTAGTTAATGACCTTTTTGCCATGCAGCTTACTACTGGAACTACACACTACTGTTTTAGCTCAAATAAAATCTGGGTAAGTTGGCAATCCTTTTCTTTCTTTTCGCCATCACACCTGCCTAATTCTCACTTGAAACATTTGTTCCTTGGGTAGCTTTAGTGTAGTTTAGCTTCTTCCAGTGTGAAGTAATTGGTAGTTTGGTAAACTATATTTTCAGAGTAGCTTCCCCAACACTGATTACTGTATGTTAATGTGTTCTTTGTACATATAGAAGAGGGTCTGTAGCCTGGGGTGGTCTAAGTCGCTGCCAATGAAGAAAAACGAATGGCGCTGCAGCATGGGTTCAACCACGAGATCCACTGCTATTTCAGCACACTCTCTACCTTTCTTTTCTGTCAATATTCTATCCGATAAACAAAAAATATAGAAGGAGTGAGGCTGCCTGGGATTTAGCTGTCTGGCCTAGCCTGACAGATGGGGGCTCAGTGGTGAGGTTGTGAAACAGTTACAGTGGTGATGATGATGATAACACACCCCTCTACACTCGCAAGGCCGAGTGTGAATGATGACTAGTAGCAGGGCTAGTTTAATCCAGGACAGTGATTATTACATAAGACGCCGCAGCAGCACCCCATGTAAGGCAAGACAAAGGCAACCAGATAATTGGGAACTGGTGTCACATGTTGTTGCGGAATTGGAGAGACAGAGGGAAAGCGAGGACGATAGATGGAGAGAGAGAAAGAATGGATGGAAAGTATAATGACGAGAGATCGGACGATAAAATGGAGGGAAAGAGCACGAGAGAGTGTGTGGTAAGGGGAATAGAAAATAAGTTATCGAAAACGTTTTAAATCAAAGACATGCCTTCAAGCCTGCAGAGCAGGAGCCCTTAGATTCCCTTCATCAAAGGAAGTGGAGATCGAGGATGGCATTTTGATGATGAGTGTACGGGGGTGTCATGGTAGTTCACATTCACCATTAGGCATCAAACGGAAGAAAATGGATTGAAAGAGGGAGGGTGCTACCTGAACTTGTCCAAAAATAAATGATTGTTTTCATTTTTCATTTCAAAACGTGTTGCTAGAGTGTGCCCTAGTGAATACAACCCTTGTAATGGGATGCAGCTATTATAGTGTGTGTCCACTGTATCGCAATGTATTTTTTGCATACAGCACACCCTGCAACATGCCATTTCAGTGTTCCTTTTTATTTTATTTTTACTTTAGTTTATTTAGTAAATATTCTCTTAACTCTATTTCTTGAACTGCATTGTTGGTTAAGGACTTGTAAGTAAGCATTTCACCTGTTGCATTCGGCGCATGTGACATAAAATTTGATTTAATTTGTAATATGTCATCTGCCAGTGAAGCCATAGTCACGGCATAAAAAAATGGTTTGAGTTGCTAAAGCTGCTGATTCTATTAGAATGGGTACCAGTCTGTTTTTGCCTTATGGAACTCCTTATGGAATTGTCATGCAAAACATGTTTGGTGTGACATTGAGTCAAAAGGAGTAGGCACAAACAGTTCTGGGAATAGGCTATAATACTATCACAAACTTACAATCAATCAATCGTATTAATTTGTATAGTAGTTATTTTGAGTGGATCCATATGGGGTGTTGGGACAGATGGATGGAATTCCATTACCATGGTGTCGTCTTAGCAACAGCATCTTAGAGCTGCTGACTCATTGGCTCATAGCAGTGTGTTGACTGCAGTTCAGGATATCCCACTCACTGTCCCCTTTGGACATGCTGAAATCGCCACAGCCCTGAAAGACGATTTCTTTTCAAAGTTTACTGCTAACCGCTACTTCTGTTATCTTCCACACAGATAGTTAAGTTGAAATGAATTAAACAACCGTTAAATTTAGAACATACTTTGTCACACTATAACATGGAGGGCTAAATGTGTCTGAGTGGCTTTGGGGTTATTGGATACACTACATCTATTCTCTAGCTCTACATAGCTTATAATATCTCTGATGTCTCCCACGAAGATGTTCAAATGGGGAAGGTCCCCAGTTTATAAGTATGGGCTGGACTGTATATGGGCTGGGCACTCGTTGAAATGTTCATTCTGTAGCGTGCTGTGTAGTTATTTTATTTGACCTTTATTTATCCAGGTTTTTCTCATTGAGATAACATCTCTTTTCCAAGAGAGACCTGGTCCAATAGCAGCAGGATGAACAACGTTTCAGACAAAACAACTTCATACACTAACACAACATTAAACAAAACTATAAACACAGATACAGTTCACATACTTGACTAAAAACAGCTGTCCTAAAGACAATTACACTTTTCTATGATATATACATTGATCAAGTGTTTAAACTCCACCAACGAAACTAGATCATCAAATTTGAAATGTTCAGGAGAGAATTCCAGGACCACGGAGCTAGGTAACTAAAACTATTTCTACCATGTCCTGTTCTAATTTTTGGTACTGTTAGAAGCAAATGAGAATGGGACCGTAATTGATATTTATTTACCGACCTGACTAAAAAAGAACAGAGATAAAATGGCATTTTACCCAATATGGCCTTAGAAATCAGTATATACAGTGAGGGGGAAAAAAGTATTTGATCCCCTGCTGATTTTGTACGTTTGCCCACTGACAAAGAAATGATCAGTCTATAATTTTAATGGTAGGTTTATTTGAACAGTGAGAGAGAGACAGAATAACAACAACAAAAAATCCAGAAAAACACATGTCAAAAATGTTATAAATTGATTTGCATTAAAATTGATTTGCATTAAAATTATAGAATGATCATTTCTTTGTCAGTGGGCAAACACATGTCAAAAATGTTATAAATTGATTTGCATTAAAATTATAGAATGATAATTTCTTTGTCAGTGGGCAAACGTACAAAATCAGCAGGGGATCAAATACTTTTTTCCCTCACTGTACCAGTGTTTAAGCCTATGCAAGGTCAATGACGACCAGCCAACATTGCTGTAGAGATCACAATGATGTGTTAGACGGTTTTGATTTGTAATGAACCTGAGGGCCGCATGATATACTGAATCAAGTGCTCTCAAGGTAGTGGTTGAGGCCTGCATATACAGTTGAAGTTGTAAGTTTACATACACCTTAGCCAAATACATTTAAACTCAGTTTTTCACAATTCCTGACATTTAATCCTAGTAAAAATGTCCTGTCTTAGGTCAGTTAGGATCACCACTTTATTTTAAGAATGTGAAATGTCAGAATAATAGTAGAGAGTATGATTTATTTCAGCTTTTATTTCTTTCAACACATTCCCAGTGGGTCAGAAGTTTACATACACTCAATTAGTATTTGGTTGCATTGCCTTTAAATTGTTGAACTTGGGTCAAATGTTTCGGGTAGCCTTCCACAAGCTTCCCACAATAAGTTGGGTGAATTTTGGCCCATTCCTCCTGACAGAGCTGGTGTAACTGAGTCAGGTTTGTAGGCCTTCTTGCTCGCACACACATTTTCAGTTCTGCCAACAAATTTTCTATAGTATTGAGGTCATTTTGCCACAACTTTGGAAGTATGCTTGGAGTCATTGTCCATTTGGAAGACCCATTTGCGACCAAGCTTTAACTTCCTGACTCATGTCTTGAGATGTTGCTTCAATATATCAACATAATTTCCCTTCCTCATGAGGCCATCTATTTTGTGAAGTGCACCAGTCCCTCCTGCAGCAAAGCACCCCCACAACACGATGCTGCCACCCCGTGCTTCACGGTTGGGATGTTGTTCCTCGGCTTGCAAGCCTCCCCCTTTTTCCTCCAAACATAACGATGGTCATTGTGGCCAAACAGTTTTATTTTTGTTTCATCAGACCAGAGGACATTTTTCCAAAAAGTATGATCTTTGTCCCCATGTGCAGTTGCAAACCGTAGTCTGGCTTTTTTATGGCGGTTTTGGAGCAGTGGCTTCTTCCTTGCTGAGCGGCCTTTCAGGTTATGTCGATATAGTTTTACTGTGGATATAGATACTTTTGTAAATGTTTCCTCCAGCATCTTCACAAGGTCCTTTGCTGTTGTTCTGGGGTTGATTTGCACTTTTCGCACCAAAGTACGTTCATCTCTAGGAGACAGAACGCGTCTCCTTCCTGAGCGGTATGACGGCTGCGTGGTCCCATGGTGTTTATACTTGCGTACTATTGTTTGTACAGATGAATGTGGTACCTTCAGGCGTTTGGAAATTGCTCCCAAGGATGAACCAGACTTGTGGAGGTCTACAATTGAACCAGACTTGTGGAGGTCTTGGCTGATTTCTTTTGATTTTCCCATGATGTCAAGCAAAGAGGCACTAATTTTGAAGGTAGGCCTTGAAATACATCCACAGGTACATCTCCAATTGACTCAAATTATGTCAATTAGCCTATCAGAAGCTTCTAAAGCCATGACATCATTTTATGGAATTTTCCAAGCTCTTTAAAGGCACAGTCAACTTAGTGTATGTAAACTTCTGACCCACTCGAAATGTGATAGTGAATTAGAAGTGAAATTACTTGTGTCATGCACAAAGTAGATGTCCTAACCGACTTGCCAAAACTGTAGTTTGTTAACAAGACATTTGTGGAGTGGTCGAAAAACAAGTTTAAATGACTCCTACCTAAGTGTATGTAAACTTCCGACTTGAACTGTATATAACATCACTAAAATCTAAACCGCCAGCAATGTACATCGTACCAGCTCCTTCCTGGCCTCCAAAGAAAAACAAGCCTTATGCCGGTAATAAAAACCTATTTTCAGCTTGAGCTTCCTTATCAAGTTCTCTAGATGCACAGTGAAGCTCAGCTTATCATCAACCTACACACCCAAATATATGCTCTATAGTATATCCAGCCAATGTAGCAATGACATGATTAGTAACATGGCTGTCATTTGAAAATACCATGCATTTTGTTTTACCAAAATTTAGAACCAGCTTTAAATCATACAGATTCTGTTGTATGATGTTAAATGCTCTTTGGGCATTTTCAAAAGCTAAAGATAAACTACTACCACTTGAATAAAGAACAGTATCATCTGCATAAAAATGAACATCCGCTGTTTCAATAAGATCCCCAATGTTGTTGATATACAAAATGAACAACAGTGGGCCCAAAATAGAACCTTGCGGAACACCTGAGCACACCTCTATGGACTCAGATTTACAACCATCCGCCATTACACATTGTGTACGATTTGATAGGTAATTTATAAACCAATCTAGAGTATGACCAGTAATTCCACAACATTTTAACCTTTGCACTAACACAGCATGTTCCGTGGTGTCAAAAGCCTTTCGACAAATCAATAAAGACAGACACACAATGTAACTTCTTGTCAAGAGCACAGTGGATGTCATTTAAAACCTTCAATGTTGCTGAAACAGTGCTGTGGCCAGACCTAAAACCTGATTGCATTCCATTTAAGATTATGTTTTCTTGGAAGTAGGTCTTTAGAACTGCCTACTAACTAAGGACTCCAGTACCTTTGACAGTACAGACAATTTTGATATGGGTCGATAGTTGTCATGTAGCGAAGGATCTCCACCTTTCAGGAGAGGCAGTACAAAATCAGATTTCCATAACTTGGGGATTTCCTTAACATCAAGCATGAGGTTAAAAATACATGTTAAGGGGGGAGCAATGATGTCTGCAGCTAGGTGTAGGAAGCAGGGGTCTAGTTAATCAGGCCAGGGGAATTTTCCATCAATTTCTTTCAGGGCTTTACACACATCTGAAACAGAGAAGGATGAAAAGGAGAACCTGGCGAAGGAGTGCACAGGGGTGTCAGGTAAATTCATAGGGGGCTCAGTTATACCTTTGACGTTTTCAAATAAACTGCCTGCATCTAAAAAAAAATGCTGATTCTGCTGATTCTGAAATGCTTTAAGAATGGATTGCATTTTATTGTGAGGTACTAGCTAGTTGCCTATAATTCCTTTTTAGTTTTTATTGGCTATTCAAAAAAGCAACTATAATTTATTTAATTATACTGTTTTTGTAAGTGACCCACATGTGGAAAGCCCCAACATCTTTGAGTGCACTCTTTGAAGGGGACTTGAGGGAGGGAGGGAGGGAGGGTGGGTGTTGGTAGAGTTTATCATCTTCCTGCTAGTGGGTTCAGGAACAATGTCTGGAAGTGAGTCTAGCCCCTGTAAATGTCCTGTCCTCGAGCCACTGGAACAACTGCCACCACCTCTAGAGAGCAGCTGCCTGCTTTGTTCTCTCCTACTTTAGTAGAGCATATGAACACCTTTAGACCTACATGGACTGGGTATAACAACTCTTACAACATGGCTGGATTCTTCCCACTGCCATACACTTGTGCAGGTGCAGTATTTTTTTACTTGTCTGGCTTATCTCTGTTTTTTCTCTACCACACCAACGCTCTCTCTTTCTCTCTCTCTCTATGTTTCTCTCCTCTCTTCCGATCTCTCTCCTTGCACATCTTCCTCACTCGTCTGTTGAAAATGGGGCAAAGCAACACTAGTCTGTCTGTGTCTCAGAGGAACATGTCTGTTAGCCCAGAGGAAGTGTGTGGGTGTGTGTGTGGGGGTCTCCTCTCAACATTTTCACGGGGGAGGACTCGTGGAAAAAAGGTCTCACAGATAATAAACAATAACCTTTTTTTATTGACTAGCGTGGCTAGCTAACTGTGGCTAATGTAATGTCATTTCCTTTGCCACAGCGAAGATGAAAAGATAATCAACATTCAGAAAACAATTGTGGTCAAGACAGAATCCGGCAGTCCCACTAATAAGCCCACTTAAAGTCAGTAAGCAAGACAATATAATTGTATCCCTAATAATTGTACTATCGAATGACTCAGGCATTCTATTCTTTCTGACATTGCCGAAGAATGATCAGAAATGACCTCACTAATGATCGACAATGACAATTTACATCACCCTGCTCTTCTGCTGTCTCATCACCGGGACACCCTCTGCATACAGACGCCTTCTTACTGGCCTGCTACGCTAGACGCATCACTTTTGCAGACTGAGATGCTCTTATTCATTTAAATGAAATCTGAGCAAAAGCACCCCCGGGCTCCACTATTTTCAAGATTTTGCCGCACAGCCCCGCTGGACAGCAATAGGGTGAATCTGCTCATGCCGGCAAAAAGTTACACATCCAATGTAGCAGGTAAAAAACCTACCTGACGCCCCATATGTAGCTAGCTCCTATTTAGCTATCTCCTCGTGCATACAGGACACCATATGCAGAATATGCAGTAGTGAACCTTTCTGACAGCCATAACAAACTCATGAACTTCCTAGTTTACCTGCTTAGTGGTATAGGCGCAGTGCAATGTTAGCTGGCACCAGCGACACACTGTGACTCGAGTCTTGTTTGTTGTGTTCACACCGTCCACCCTCATCCTTTAGACAAGTGTTACTGTTGATACAAGCCCCTAAGGCGGCGCGAGGTCAGGAGTACTGTCACTCCTGCAGGCTGGTTGTAAGGCTAGACATTAGATTTGACTGGGTTAACTTCGTGCTCACACACACAGACACACGCTCCTTGTTTGGGAGTCCATATGACTAAAGGGACTGTATTTCTAAGTCTTCAAAAAAACTGAGGGACAGTTAAAATTAATGAAATGATTAGCAAAATTCACCTATGATCAACAACCAATTTGACAGAGCTTGAATAATTTTTTTAAGAATAATGGACTAATGTTGCACAATCCAGGTGTGGAAAGCTCGTCGAGACTTACCCGGAAAGACTCACAGCTGTAATCGTTGCCAAAGGTGATTCTAACATGTATTGACTCGGGGTTGAATACTTATTATAAGTAAATTCGATATTTATGTATTTCATTTTCAATAAATTTGCAAAAATGTCTAAAGATTTTCACTTTGTCATTTTGGGGTATTGTGTGTAGATGGGTGAGAAAAAATATACATTTTAATCAATTTTAAATTCACACTGTAACACAAAAAAAAAGTGGAATAAGTGAAATGGTAAGAATACTTTCTGAAGGCACTGTACATACTAGTAACTGCTCCCTATTGTGCAGTGTCATGGCTTCTGTTTTGCTGATGTGGGAAAAACATACTTGCTTGAATATACAGTGGGGCCCGAAATTATTGACACTCTTCATAAAGATGAGCAATAATGACTGTGTAAAATAAATAATTAAAATACTGAGCTTTAATGTATGCAAAAAAAGGTGAAATTATATTTTTTTATACTAATACAAAACTAGGGGTCAAAATGATTGACACTCCTAAATATTCTTATAAATAAGTAGTCAAAAGTTAAGTATTTGGTCCCATATTCCTAGCATATTCCTTACATCAAGCTTGTGACTCCCATGAGGCTGACAGAAAATGTTATAATTTCCTCATAAATTAAAAAAAATATGACATGTTTATATGCTATCCGGGGGGCCCGATCTCTGGGGGGACCACCGCCCCCAAAAGCTTGTTGGCTGCGGGTGTGTGGGGGGTGCTACGCCAGTGAAAATGACACAATACATTATTTACCACTTCATTTCTATTGGGCACAAAATAATCTGAAACACAACCAAAATGAACTGAAAATGCATCCAACAAGTTTGTAGAGTCACAAGCTTGATGTAGTCATTGCATGCTAGGAATATGGGACCAAATTCCTTTACCACCTGCATCCCTCAACTACTCTTCAACAGATTGTAACAACACATTTTATGGAATTGCATCATGAGACTCACATAGAGTCAAGTAGGCCTACTGCAATTTACTCGAAAAAGAGAGGGGGATAGAGAGAGATTGGAGGGGGATCTTATGTCCATATCAAGCTGAGTCAGAGGACCTGAGTCAGCCAAACTGCTAGCGTCAGACATGTGGCCGCCGCCCACCTATAATGTGGCAGGTAGTTCACTCGCCGACGCCCACACGCACCCTCGAATAGAGGATGGCTCATTTTTGCTTCTCTACAGTGGCATGTTGTCTCATCCGCCTCGTCCAACCCCCCCCCCATTCTACTGATGTGGAGGAAGGAGAAGAGGGAAGACCGAGTATCTATGGAAACACAGCGAGCTTGTTGATTTGTGGCAGATTTGGTGCATTCCCTTTGGGTGCCTGGAGTTATAACAGGATTAGACAGAGAATCTGAAGAGGAGTGTTGTTAAAAAGAGTGATCTATTTCTTTGTCTCTGTCTTGCATGGTGTGTCTGCCCCGTCTTTATTCACAGGACAGATGTTGAGAAAATACCTCGTTAGCAATGTGTGCCTCCACATTATTGCACCGAGAACCCGCTGCCATTGATCAGAGGAGATGTAATCAGAGACATTCATTGAGATGACAAGGTCTGTTTGGCTGAGTACAACTGTTCACAACAGACACCATCCAAACAGTACATCTGGATGAAAGGCCCTGGTTGTGTCCAAAATGGTACACTATTAATTTTATGGGCCCTGGTCAAAAGTAGTGCACTATATACAGCGCCTTCAGAAAGTATTCACACCCCTTGACTTTTTCTACATTGTGTTGTGTTACAGCCTGAATTTAAAATGGATTAAATTGAGATTTCTGTCACTGGCCTACACACTGGCCCCATAATGTCAAAGTGTAATTATGTTTTTCAAAAATTTTACAAATTAATTAAAAATGAAAAGCTGAAATGTCGAGTCATTAAATATTTTACCCGTTTGTTATGGCAAGCCAAAATAAGCTCAGGAGTAAAAATGTGCTTAACAAATTGCACAATAAGTTGCATGGACTCACTTTGTATGCAATAGTGTTTAACATATTTTTGAAAGCCTACGTTATCTCTGTACCCCACATATACAATTATCTGTAAAGTCCCTCAGTCGAGCAGTGAATTTCAAACACAGATTCAATCACAAAGACCAGGGATGTTTTTCAATGCCTCGCAAAGAAGGGTACATATTGGTAGATAGTTTTTTTTTATTTTTTAAAGCAGACGTTGAATGTCCCTTTGAGCATGGTGAAGTTATTAATTACACTTTAGATGGTGTATCAATACACCCAGTCACTACAAAGATACTTCCTAACTCTATTGCCGGGGAGGAAGGAAACCGCTCAGGGATTTCACAATGAGGCCAATGGTGACTTTAAAACAGTTTGAGTTTAATGGCTGTGATAGGAGAAAACTGGGGATGGATCAACAACATTGTAGTTACTCCACAATACTAACCTAAATGACATAGTGAAAAGAATGAAGCCTGTACAGAATACAACATTTTCCAAAACATGCATCCTGTTTGCAATAAGGCACTAAAGTAATACTGCAAAAAATGTGGCAAAGAAATTCACTTTATGTCCTGAATACAAAGCGTTATGTTTGGGGCAAATCCAACACAACACATTACTGAGTACCACTTTTCATATTTTCAAGCATGGCGGTGGCTGCATCATGTTATGGTAATGCTTGTCATCAGCAAGGACTAGGGAGTTTTCTTAGGATAAAAATAAAAGGAATAGCTCTAAGCTTTCCAACAGACACCGGAAGACAAATTCACATTTCAGCAGGACAATTAACTAAAACACAAGGCCAAATATAAACTGGAGTTGCTTACCAAGACAACATTGAATGTATCTGAGTGGCCTAGTTACAGTTATGACCTAAATCAGTTTGAAAATATATGTCAAGACTTGACAATGGCTGTCTAGCAATGATCAACAACCAACGCGACAGCTTGAAGAATTTTAAAGAGTAATGTGCAGATATTATACATCCAGGTGTGCAAAGGTCTTAGAGACTTACCCGGAAATACTCACATCTGTAATCACTGCCAAAGCTGATTTTAACATTTAAAACTATATCGAGAATAGGATGTCATTTTGGACGTAGGCCTCTCCATAAAACCTACAGTTCATTCAACCTCTGCAACAGGGATATGTAGCTATTCCAGGTCTTTTTTTGTTGTTTTCTCTCTTTCTTTATGCCGTTTGTTCCTCTCCTTAATCCTCATCCAGTTGTTCAAACGGCCTTAAGTGTCTCGTCTAGTGCTTTAATCCCCTTCGCTATGCCTGTTTGGCTGTAGCTAGCTGCTCAGAGAGACAGAGCGAGACAAAGCTGAGAGTGTAGTTAGGGGGCACCGAAGGAATACAGAGTTGCTGTACATAAAGTTTAGGGATTCACTATACCTGCTTCAAATGGAGCAGTGGGTGAATATGTGAAGGCTAAAGTCGACTGTCAATAGTGAGATAGACAAACATATGGGGAGAGAGACACTCATGTGCCTCACACAAAGAGAGAGACATAAACAGATGTTTAGGCTTAAATGGAAATGGTGTGGGTTCCCCATTAATGATACCAAGGGAAGGCAAAGTACATGACATTTGAAACAGCCACTGACTGGCTTGCTGAATGACTGGCTGGTTGCACTGGCTAACTGACTGGTTGACTGAATGGTTGCATCCAACTGGAGATAAACCGTAGAAACAGATCAGAGGCATCAAAATCTCACAGTTTGCGCAGCCACAGATCATGATGTCGTAATGTAGGCATATGAGTTGTTTTAGGGTCGATTTTCTTTGATGGACATTTTATTCGTAGGCATGGCCATGGTACGCTAACCACATAACTAACCACAGCTAGCATCTGGCGAGGTTGGGGTGCCATGGCAACAGAGGCAAAGGGAGCGTAGGATGCTTTCTGCCGCAGCCATCCAGCGAACCAGTAAGGATGCATGTTGAGACTAGACGAGGGAGGGAGGGAGGGAGGGAGAGAAGGAGAGAGAGGGAGAGAGAGAGCGTGTGAGAGTGTGCTTTTTTTCGTGTGTTTGTTTGTGTGTGAGGGAGGGAGAAAGAGAGTGTGCTTGTTCGTGTGTGAGTGAGGGGTGGAGAGAGACCAGAGGAAGTGTATATGTGTGTGAGAGGGAGAGAAAGAAACCCGTATTAGTATGATTCCCCCAAACAGATTAGTATACCCAATTCAGCTCATGCTGGGATATGACTTCAGGGAAACTGTCAACACATGCAAACTGTCAATTTCATGTAACAACATCCTGTTGCTGGAAATGAGTGTCACAGTGAATCATATTTGACATCATCATTATGTCTGACAGCATTGTCATCATCATTTATAGCTGGATTAGCTATTCTCAGCTCGGCAGTCGTTGAATTGTACCGACAGTATAGAACATTCAAGTATACATTGCATTTCATCATATTATTTGATCATATCTATTTATATGCGTTTTAATCATCTTAACATCTCATGGTTGCCAGTAAGCAAAAATATTTTCATTTGATATTGACGTTTTAAGATGGATCACATTTCTGTGAAGCATGTTATTTAATTCATTTGCCTGGTATTTGTTTAAGGAGATAGTGACGCACGCTCCCGTCTTCAATCTATTAATTTCCTTTTTAATACAATACTTGGATCTCATAATAATATTATGCAGAACAAATTCCACTTAGTCTTATCTTTTGTATATATATCACTGATAATTATCTGGGAGGTGTATTTAGTGTTAGGATCCTTGATGAAACACGTTGGTCCATATTCACAAAGTGTGTCAGAGTAGGAGTGCTGGTCAGGTCCCCTTTGTTCTTTTAACCTCATTCATTATAATCTAAAAGTCTAAACTGATCTTAGATCAGCACTCCTACTCTGAGACGCTAGCTACATAGTGCTAAATCCTTGTGCTAAGTCTGTTGATACAGTGTTGTTTATTATGCAGTATTATACACTGTATTAATAGACAGCTCAGAAGGTATAAATAGCAGCCTGGACCTTTTACATTCCCATCAGGATTCAAGACATTACTGAGAAATTAATAAGACCAGGACCTCAAGGGAGAGAGGAGGGACAGAATGAAGTGGAGGTACAGCGGGACGAAGGAGAGAACGAGAGAGAGGATGGGAGGGAAGGAGGAAGGGAGGAAGGGAGGAAGGAAGAAAGAAGGAAAGAAAGGTGAGAAAGTTCAACAGAGGACGTCAGGGGAGAGAGATTTCTCCTCTGTTGGATGGAGAAAGGGGAGGGTAGGATGGATAGAGAGGGGAGGGAGGGAGGAAAGTGCTGAGAGAATTTGTGTGAGCATGCGTGCGTGTCTTTTTTCTATGACTACTCACTCGCTCCTGTGTGATTTTGGAGGACCTTGCACTGCTCCATCCACCACTATCTTCTCCATCCTTCTCTCTACCTCTCCATCCCTTTCTCACTCCCTGCCATGCAGCTACTGTACAACCTTTTCCTCTCTCTCCTAGAATCGATCTACCGCCGCGGGGCCAGAAGATGGAGGAAGCTCTACCGAGTCAACGGACACCTCTTCCAGGCCAAGCGCTTTAACAGGGTGAGTTGTCACATTCCCCCTCCCCGACGCATCCCATTCCTCCTCTAGCATTTTTTTGCCTTTACCTCCCTTATCTCACATCATTTGCTCACATTGTATATAGACTTATTTTTTTCTACTGTATTATTGACTGTATGTTGTTTACTCCATGTGTAACTCTGTGTTGTTGTATGTTGTCGAACTGCTTTGCTTTATCTTGGCCAGGTCGCAATTGTAAATGAGAACTTGTTCTCAACTTGCCTACCTGGTTAAATAAAGGTGAAATAAAAAAATAAAAAAATAAATAGCACTCTACTTCCACTTTAGAGATCATTTGCAGAGTCATTGGTAGGTTTGTCAATAGTGTAATGATTCTCAACCTGTTTAACACTACTATTGAAGATTATGAAATATATATATATATATTGGTGATATTGACTTGGTTTTTGGACAAAGATTTTGGACAAAGTTAGCATTTGGTGACAGCAGCCAGGTAAACAAGACCAAAGCATGGATTGCTGTTCTTCTTGACCAAAGCCTGCTTTCAGGGCAAGTAAACTAAAATGTGATTTAGTAATTTGGGTGAACTATCCATTTAATAAAACAGTCACTTAAGAATTTGATGAGAACAGACCTTGTTGGTATTTTTGAAAGAAGGTGTGAAAGTGTTAACAATCCTGTACTACTACTATACAGAGTAGTACAGCTAGTACAGTACATTCATTCACAAACACGTAGTGGTTGAATAATACATGACTAATAGTCAAGTCACTGCCACAGCTGTCTGGATATGCATGATTCAAGATGGCTGCTGCTGGTGGCCTATTTAACGGGTTGCCTTGTTTTGCCCCCCCCCCCCCACTCGCTTAAAGTAACTGTCCAGTGTTTCCAGATTTCAATGAAATATGACCAATAAATAATTATAATATGAGTCAAATTTATTTCCTTCCAAAAAAATTGTAATTAAGTATGTTTAAAAGCAGCTTTTCTGTGTTGGAATGGTGTGGGCGTTCCCCAACAACAGAATGGTGTAGGTGTATAAAGGTCATTAAAAATATTCATGCGAGTAGACTGCTGATTGGCCATCATCCTCTATGAGGAAATGGCAAGTATTTTTAAAACATAGGGAACTGGTCTGTCTGCCCAATATAAAGGATCAAAACTGGTGGAGGAATAAAAATAGCATAAATAGGAAAGCATACCAGTTTCATTTGAGGACCAGGATGTTGACAGCTGTGCCATACAGATTTAAAAATAATTGGGAAGAGATTTTTGATGTACCGATTCAATGATACAGGGTGTATGAGTTGATATATAAAATGATGCAAGATTCAAGACTTAGTGCTTTTCAGCTAAATTTATTATATAGAATTCTTGCCACCAACAAAATGTTGAATATTTGGGGCATTCAATCATCCAAGCTCTGCAGAATCAATAGACCATTTATTTTGGTATTGCCCTCAGGTCTCAGGTTCAGGAATGGCTGAAAATGCAGAACATTGATCTAAAATTGACTCTAGAAATAGTACTGTTGGGAGATCTGGAGATAACGGGTCAGTCAATTAGTAATATACTAATACTCTTAGTAAAAGTATTTATCTTCAACTCGCAATCTGTGGATTCTATTCGATTAGATAGATTGAAATGGTATGTTAAACATCCCAGCATAATTGAAAGGTGTGTGTGTGTGTGTGTGTGTGTGTGTGTGTGTGTGTGTGTGTGTGTGTGTGTGTGTGTGTGTGTGTGTGTATGGTGCGTAGAAACCCGAGAACGGTGGCCAGTAGAGATAGGTGGGAGGGACTGAGGGAAGCTGAG
Organism: Salmo trutta; assembly: GCF_901001165.1. Taxonomy (NCBI): domain Eukaryota; kingdom Metazoa; phylum Chordata; class Actinopteri; order Salmoniformes; family Salmonidae; genus Salmo; species Salmo trutta. The sequence goes on along the minus strand of NC_042986.1, from coordinate 2,852,737 downwards.
GGTTGGGATGTGGGAGTGGAGTTGCTGGGCGGGGGATAGAATGATAGTCAAAGAAAATTAGAAAAAAAGAAAGTCAAAATGAAACATAACAAAAAGTGTTTGAATGACAGTGAAGGGCAGGGTTTTTACAGCTAATGCCGGTTTGCCTGAGACTGATGCCGTGCAGGTGTTTGTACACATGCATATACACACACACTCAGTCAAATGCACACATGTGCACATACACGGACACACACACAGGTAAATAGTGCCATACATGCACTCAAACATTGAGGGGCAGCTCTTGGGGAACTGTGGGGGGGATCTTGAAGGGCTGGCGGTTGGGTTGATGGATTGCTGGCTCGGGTCCCCGTTTTTGACCTTGTGGGAGATCTGTCGACGTGCCCTTGAGCAGGGCGTTGACCCTGGTTGCTTCTGTGTGTCGCTCTGGATGGGAGTCTGTTAGATGACTAATGTGATGTAGTTGTTGAGCGGCTTCACTGCAGGTATATTGTATGTTTTAAACATTCAATGAAACATTTTTTTTTTTAAAGAGTTAAGGTTAGGGTAAGGGATCAAATAAATCAAAGTTTATTTGTCACGTGCGCCGAATACAATGCTTACTTACAGGCTCTAACCAATAGTGCAAAAAAGGTATTAGGTGAACAATAGGTAAGTAAAGAAATAAAACAACAGTAAAAAGACAGGCTATATACAGTAGCGAGGCTATAAAAGTAGTGAGGCTACATACAGGCACCGGTTAGTTAGGCTGATTGAGGTAGTATGTACATGTAGGTATAGTTAAAGTGACTATGCATATATGATAAACAGAGAGTAGCAGTAGCGTAAAGAGGGGTTGGGGGGGGGGGGGCACACAATGCAAATAGTCCGGGTAGCCATTTGATTACCTGTTCAGGAGTCTTATGGCTTGAGGGTAAAAACTGTTGAGAAGCCTTTTTGTCCTAGACTTGGCACTCTGGTACCGCTTGCCATGCGGTAGTAGAGGGAACAGTCTATGACTGGGGTGGCTGGGGTCTTTGACAATTTTTAGGGCCTTCCTCTGACACCGCCTGGTGTAGAGGTCCTGGATGGCAGGCAGCTTAGCCCCAGTGATGTACTGGGCTGTACGCACTACCCTCTGTAGTGCCTTGCGGTCAGAGGCCGAGCAATTGCCGTACCAGGCAGTTATGCAACAAGTCAGGATGTTCTCGATGTTGCAGCTGTAGAACTTTTTGAGGATCTCAGGACCCATGCCAAATCTTTTTAGTTTCCTGAGGGGGAATAGGCTTTGTCGTGCCCTCTTCACGACTGTCTTGGTGTGTTTGGACCATTCTAGTTTGTTGTTGATGTGGACACCAAGGAATTTGAAGCTCTCAACCTGCTCCACTACAGCCCCATCGATGAGAATGGGGGCGTGCTCGGTCCTCCTTTTCCTGTAGTCCACAATCATCTCCCTATAGGCTATCTCATCGTTGTCGGTGATCAGGCCTACCACTGTTGTGCCGTCTGCAAACTTAATGATGGTGTTGGAGTTGTGCCTGGCCATGCAGTCGTGGGTGAACAGGGAGTAAAGGAGGGGACTGAGCACACACCCCTGGGGAGCTCCTGTGTTGAGGATCAGCGTGGCAGATGTGTTGCTACCTACCCTCACCACCTGGGGGCGACCCATCAGGAAGTCCAGTATCCAGTTGCAGAGGGAGGTGTTTAGTCCCAGGATCCTTAGCTTAGTGATGAGCTTTGAGGGTACTATGGTGTTGAATGCTGAGCTGTAGTCAGTGAATAGCATTCTCACATAAGTGTTCCTTTTGTCCAGGTGGGAAAGGGCAGTGTGTAGTGCAATAGAGATTGCATCATCTGTGGATCTGTTTGGGCGGTATGCAAATTGGAGTGGGTCTAGGGTTTCTGGGATAATGGTGTTGATGTGAGCCATTACCAACCTTTCAAAGCACTTCATGGCTACGGACGTGAGTGCTACGGGTCTTTAGTCATTTAGGCAGGTTACCTTAGTGTTCTTGGGCACAGGGACTATGGTGGTCTGCTTGAAACATGTTGGTATTACAGACTCAATCAGGGACATGTTGAAAATGTCAGTGAAGATACCTGCCAGTTGGTCAGCACATGCCCGGAGCACACGTCCTGGTAATCCGTCTGGCCCCGCAGCCTTGTGTATGTTGACCTGTTTAAAGGTCTTACTCATGTCGGCTACGGAGAGCGTGATCACACAGTCGCCCGGAACAGCTGATGCTCTCATGCATGCTTCAGTGTTGCTAGCCTCGAAGCGATCATAGAAGTGATTTAGCTTGTCTGGTAGGCTCGTGTCACTGGGCAGCTCGCGGCTGTGCTTCCCTTTGTAGTGTGTAATAGTTTGCAAGCCACATAAGATGAGCGTCAGAGCCGGTGTAGTATGATTCAATCTTAGTCCTGTATTGACGCTTTGCCTGTTTGATGGTTCGTCGCAGGGCAAAGCAGGATTTCTTGTAAGCGTCCGGGTTAGAGTCCTGCACCTTGAAAGCAGCAGCTCTACCCTTTAGCGCAGTGCGAATGTTGCCTGTAATCCATGGCTTCTGGTTGGGGTATGTACGTACAGTCACTGTGGGGACGACGTCCTCGATGCACTTATTGATAAAGCCAGTGACTGCTGTAGTGTACTCCTCAATGCCATCGGAAGAATCCCGGAACATGTTCCAGTCTGTGATAGCAAAACTGTCCTGTAGTTTAGCATCTGCTTCATCTGACCACTTTTTTATAGACCGAGTCACTGGTGCTTCCTGCTTAAATTTATGCTTGTAAGCAGGAATCAGGAGGATAGAGTTGTGGTCGGATTTACCAAATGGAGGGCGAGGGAGAGCTTTGTACGCGTCTCTGTGTGTGGAGTACATGTGATCTAGAATTGTTGCACATTTAACACGTTGATGGAAATTTGGTCGAACTAATTTAAGTTTCCCTGCATTAAAGTCCAACCACTAGGAGTGCCGCCTCTGGGTGAGTGGTTTCCTGTTTGCTTATTTCCTTATACAGCTGACTCAGTGTGGTCTCAGTGCCAGCATCTGTCTGTGGTGGTAAATAAACAGCTACGAAAAGTATAGCTGAAAAGTCTCTAGGCAAGTAGTGTGGCCTGCAATTTTTCACAATATACTCTACTTCACGCGAGCCAAATCTAGAGACTTCCTTAGAGTTCGTGCACCAGCTGTCGTTTACAAATATGCACAGACCCCCCCCCCCCCCCCCCCCGTCTTACCGGAGTGTGCTGTTCTATCTTGCTGGTGCAGCGTATATCCTGCTAGCTGAATATCCATGTCGTCATTCAGCCACGATTCCGTGAAACATAGGATATTACAGATTTTGATGTCCCATTGGTAGCATATTCGTGATCGTACCTCATCTAATTTATTGTCCAATGATTGCACGTTGGCGAGTAGTATTGACGGTAACGGCAGCTTTCCCACTCGCCTTCTCCAGGTCCTGACCAGGCATCCGGCTCTTTGTCCTCTGTACCTGCGTCGCTTCCTCTTGCTAATAACGGGGATGTCGGCTCTGTGGGGTGTTTGGAGAGGGTTAAGATAAGGGTTAAGGTTAGGGTTAGTGTTAGTAGATAGTTAGATGAAATGTTACTAATAGTCTGTAGAGCATCAAATAAAGTGTTACCTAATAAAAAATAAAGTATTTTTTAAAACAGTCAGTTTGATACAAGTTTGAGGTGGGTCTTTTCTAAGTGTTTTTTCCTCCAATTTATGCTTTGGCCACAAATACGAGTATAGGATGAGTCAACAACATTATTTTGGTTTGAGTTAACCGAATATGAACTTTTATAAGTGAGATTTTCACTGGACAGGTAGTTTAAGGTTAGAGACAGAAAGTGTATGCGTCTGCATGTTGTTGTGGCAATCTAGCTGTAATGCTTTAATGCACTGCCAGTGTTAGTGTCCACTCTGGCTTGAAGGCGAGCCAAGGAGGGCAATGTTGTTAAAGGAAGGCCCTTAAGTACCTATTGCATCTGAAAGGAAATGGGAGTCAGGGGCAGGGCTCGTGTGCTTGAAAATATTACCAAAATACCGGATGGACCTTGGGTGCTTTTGTCTACTGGTGGATGTCTAGACCAGACTGAGAGCTCTGATCTGCCAACTCAGCACTGTATTGTAGTCTCCTCATTCCAATAGACCTCCATTAGGCAGCCCATCTCCCTCGCTGATGCGCTGGAAGAGACTGAATTATGTTGGAGACATGTTTATTTGCTTAGACATTAGACTGGTATAGTTTTGGCAAATGTTCTATTTTGTTATTGTGGCTACATCAAATGTTAGCTACACCAAATTGCTTGTCTAAGGTTGATAGTTGTGTCGCTATGACGTCACGTTTGTCACTATATGTACGATCGTTGCCACGGCACATGGTTTTACAGTAAGTCCTTGTTGGCGCAGTCTTTCCCAAACGTCTTTCCTCTCCATGCCTCACACCATCCCTCCTTCTCCCCTCTTTTTATCTCGCTCCTCTATACAGTATAAACAAGTCATCCAGCAGAAGTAGGTCAGGTTTCTCCTCTCCCCTATTCTTTTCCCATCCCTCTTCATCCCTCCCTCTCTCAACTCTCTCCCTCCCCCTCTCTCAATCCCTCACACCACCCCTCCCTCTCTTTATCCCTCTCCCTTGTTGTCCCTCTCTCTCTCCATCTCTTCCCTCTGTTGTACAGGAGAAAGATTATTTGTGAATGCCTACCATTAGACATAATGGGGTCCCTTTAGTAGCTGTGGTGCAGGTAATGTATCAGAATGTTGTGTTCCTGCCATTAGCGTTCTCAGCTATGAGCTAGCACGCCATTAGGGAGATGACTGACTGGAGCTCCTGTCTAGTTAGAAGCTCGTTTAGCATGCTGCGGATATAGAACCCAAACAAAGCAGTCGTCAGTTCACAGCACTCCAATGAGACGTGAGAGAGAGAGAGATTGTTTTAATTTTCTCCAATAAAATATATTACTTACTTGTTGTCAGTTTTGGTGTACGGTAAGCTGACTTACAGAAGGGGGGGTCCACTTGTTGCGGTCAATAGCACTAAGTAGATTTTTGTTGCATTGTTAGCAACCTTTTTATGTGTGAACATGAGCAAAACATTCCTGTACACACACAACCGAATATCCCATGTAAATATCCCAGACTGGGATGGCTATATAACGTCTGTTATCTAACAGAGCAGTGGGGAATTTGTCTCTGAGAGGTTGATTTAACCGCTATGACTCAGGGCCAACCGCATGCCGAGCTAATGCACTTTAAATAGGGCTCGTTCCACATTGCTTCCCTAGTGCTCTCCTAGCGCTTAGCAGCATTATGGCCCAGCAAAGGCCAGCCAGTGAGAAGACGTGTATTAGCCATTTTGGAGCTGACAGTGAGCTGGCTCATACAGGATGAGCATCCCAAATGGCACCCTATCCCCCCCCCCCCCAGATACGCGCTGGAATAATTTACAGTCCCATCAGGGAAGAACAGACAAGAGAGTAGTAGTAGTGACCACTTGGGGTATACACTACCGTTCAAAAGTTTGTGGTCACTTAGAATTTCCTTGTTTTTCAAAGAAAAGCACATTTTCTGTCCATTAAAATAACATCAAATTGATAAGAAATACAGTGTAGACATTGTTAATGTTGTAAATGACTATTGTAGCTGGTAACGGCAGATTTTTTAATGGAATATCTATATAGGCGTACAGAGGCCCATTATCAGCAACCATCACTCCTGTGTTCCAATGGCACGTTGTATTAGCTAATCCAAGTTTATCATTTTAAAAGGCTAATTGATCATTAGAAAACCCTTTTGCAATTATGTTAGCACCGCTGAAAACTGTTGTGCTGATTAAAGAAGCAATAAAACTTGCCTTCTTTAGACTAGTTGAGTATCTGGAGCATCAGCATTTGTGGGTTCGATTACAAGCTCAAAATGTCCAGAAGCAAAGCACTTTCTTCTGAAACTCATCAGTCTATTCTTGTTCTGAGAAATGAAGGCTATTCCATGCGAGAAATTGCCAAGAAACTGAAGATCTCGTACAACGCTGTGTACTCCTCCCTTCACAGAACAGAGCAAACTGGCTCTAACCAGAATAGAAAGAGGAGTGGGAGGCCCCGGTGCACAACTGAGCAAGAGGACAAGTACATTAAAGTGTCTAGTTTGAGAAACAGACGCCTCACAAGTCCTCAACTGGCAGCTTCATTAAATAGTACCCTCAAAACACCAGTCTCAATGTCAACAGTGAAGAGGCGACTCCGGGATGCTGGCCTCGTCATGTTGACATGCACAGGATAGGTATGTAGATAGTTATGCACGGCCAAACATAAGATATTGAGTAGTAGATTGCTGCAAGGCAGTCATTGTTTCTTTGCACTGTCTTCCATCAGAACAATCACTTTGTCTGATTTGGCAAATGCTCGGCACACTTCGACAGGGTAGCTAGCTACACTTACACTAGCCTGTGGATTGGCAGCTTTCAATCTCCATGAAGTTTCTGTCCCATACATATTGCATCTGGCTGTGGCAGGTGACAACCAGCAGTAACCTTTCAAGAAGTAAGTTTCTAAATAGTTATCCCTATAGCTAACTATTATTATTAAAAGTAAAGAACATGATATCGTGGTGCTGCTGCTAGCGAGCTAACTGCTAGCCTCGATCGCAACTAGGATAGCTAGCTAGCTACTGTTAGCTACTGACGTGATATTTATATTTACATATGTACCTGTATCTAGCTACATAAAATGTAATGTCAGAATTGTAAAGGGGAAACGTTGCCCTAGGGCTTAGTAGGCAGACATTGCCTCCCACAATGTAAACAACGTTCTCACATAGCCAGCTACACTTTTCTCCTATGTCTGGGATTCAGCTAGCTAAAGTTAGCTTCGATAGCAATTAGCTAGGACACTGACATGACATTTTTGGCTATTCTGTGATTCTGACATTGTTTTATTACGTACAGGTACGTAAGTAAATGTATGTCACGTCAGCATATTGCGGTCGAAGCTAGCTAGCTACCTAACTACTTTGCTAACTGTATCCCCACGGAAAGTGTAGGCTGGAAGTTTTACAGTTTGCATTGTGTGAGGCAACCCGACTTCCCCGCTGCTTTCCCCAAAGGGTTCGCCTGATTTGAAAATGGGGTCACGAGACAGCTCTGAATAAAATACAAATGTGCTGCTAAATTCATAGAGCAGTTCATAGAATGCGGTTGTGATAAACAGAGTGCTTTCTATTTTTCTCCTGCAAATGTGGCTCTAAATTTTAAACGGTTGGAGCCACTGTATTATGACCCCATTCCTGAAAGCTAAGAATCTCAGGAACATGAGCTGCTCACAAGCTGTGCAGGACAACATTAGAGCAGACAGGACCAGGCATAATCAGACTGGGGGGAAAAGCACCACATCATTGAAAGCAATTATCTACACAGAAGATCATACACAATTATTGCCTGGTGATCTTCTCATCACTTCCAAATAACTTTCTGAATAATTTCAGTCACTTCAAACCATACTTCCTTCAGGTTGAAATACTGTCAAAGTACTGTCAGACTGATTTGTAATAACAGACTGTAATAGCCCAGAATAAAAAAGTTAACGTTGGCTGTTGATTGGATTGCCACTTACCAAGAACTATTTTTATGTCACCACATTCTATAAGCATAGGGTAAAGTGTAAAAGGGCATTGAATATTCAGTTTTAATCTAGCAAATTATGGTATGGATATGAAAGTGGTTCAGATGTATTGCAGCTCATATTTTGTTTGTCTGTCCATTTCTTTCTGCAGACAAGCTCCCAAACCCATCCAGGATGTGTTCCCTTGGCATCTTGGAACTCCTGGTGGATGCAAAGGACTACGCAGGCTGTAGCTCCACTCTGTTCCTATGGCCCAGATAGTCCCAGCCCCAACTGACAAAGCTCTTATAGGCCAGATACCTGTAATGAATACCAATTTCTTCTATTGGTCATACAGCCAATCAGATAGACGAGTATCCCTTGTCCATTGACAATTCCTACTAAATCTGTCAAAGAGCAGGGTTTAGCCAGTACATGCACTGAAAATGTGTCTAAATAGACCCAAGATTGTTCTGCTATGGGGACAAAATGTATATATATATATATTCACTTTTTCAGACAGTGTAGTGGTTGAACCATGCCCTATAACCGATTAGTAGGAATTGTCAATGGGTAGGGGCTATGAGTCTATCTGTGATTGATTATGACTATTTGAAGACACATTTGTAGTGTGTGTAGGGGCAGTGGTCACCAACCATCCTCCCGGAGATCTATTCCCCAGTGAATTTTCACCCCAACCATCACATATCACAACAAATTCCGCCAAACTATTTCTTGTTGAGAAGCTGAGTGTAATTGGGTGTGTGCAACACTAAGTCGTCCACCTTTCCTGTCACGGGATGAGATTATAGTTGTGTATAGTCAGTGTTCGAGAAAGCTGGTGATGACAATGTAAATAAAGCCACTCCTTTTTTGTTCTCGATACCATCAATGTTTTCCTTTCACAGGAACACCTTCCCAAGCTTGAGCACATGTACAACAAAAACTGGAAAAGATACTTACATGCCATGATTTAGACTTTTATCATAACCTTGTTTATGATCTGTTTATTATGTTGTTGTGTGATAACTGACGAGACAACAACCTTTCATTGCAGTCTGGTTTCTTTATTCACTTTCAACAGCAGAAACCATTCCAAAATGTGTAATTCAAGATTGTTTACATGTTAGAAAAATGGTAATAAGTTATAATATCCAGTATCATCAAAGTCCATTCTGTAAAATTCTGAAATGAACTTTGAGATGATACTAAAGATTATACCATATAGTCTGCCCTGTAGATGATCATGGCATTCTGCAATGAATAGACGGCAGACAGGGTATAGGCCAGGATGGTCCACCATGCAAGAAGGCTGGTCCTGCATCTTCTGGTGATCTATTGAAAACAGTATAACAATGATATAGCAAATTAAGCATGTATTTTGTATGCCTTTTGTTTTGATGACAAAACAAAGTAGCCTACACACTTGTGAAAGTTTGTCGCTTTCAGGGTCCAGCTCCAACTGACAGGCTGAATACCATGTGCGTACAGTCTTTTGAAGGGGTAAGGGGGTGGGCTCTAGACGATTCTATCAGCCAATCGGGGCTGTATGTAAATGTATCAAATTTGTATCCCCACACCTGTACAGTCTGACTAAGCATTTCAGTGATGGAGGCTCAGGGAAATAATTTATAAAAAATGAACACACACATTAATTTATTATACATAAAGTGAGGATTTAAAATTGTAAATTAAAAACACTGCACCAGGCCTATAAGTGACTCTTTAAATTGTGCTAAATCACAAAAATGTCCATATTAAACATGTTTCTAGTCAAGAAGACCAAATATGTTTGTTTTGTAGGCCTAACATCTTACGTTTTTAGTCCCTCAGTATTTCCTCCTTCCTAGTCTACCTGTACCTTTTGTTAGTGTCTTTGGAACATCGAACACAGCTTGTGAGTCAAAGAAGAATCTGAAGATCTTGTGGCTCTTTTAAAGAACAAAGGGCATATGTTATGGCCCCTCGTGTATCCTCTGCTATTGAAATGCGCTCCCCAAAGTCTTGACAGGGAGCGTGGAAAGTCTGCCTTCAAAGTTTCTCACCTCACAACTGGCGCCTTAATTACTCCCTCTTCTGCGCTGAGCGGAGAGGGAAAACAGATTTTGTCTTGATTTATTTATGACTCGCCCGAACCGCTGCCTATCTCTTTCTCCCTTTCAAACGCTGTCTCTCCCTCCATCTCTTTCTCTCTTTATTTCGGTCTCTATTGAGTCAGTTTGGGCTGCCGAGTAGTGGGGTAGGGGTAGCCAAGCTTTGAAGTTCCTCTGCATGGCGTTTCCATGGCAACGTCACTTTTAACTTCAGCACTCATTGGTGCCGCTCTTTTCAGACTGTTAGTAAACAACTGGCACCGAATGTGTTTGTGGATATGCTTGTGGTAGACAAAACGTCCCTAAGTGTCCGGATTCTGATGTGTATTGGACCACAGATGTTATAAGCCTAATAGCGTCTGGGCCAGACAAAACAGTGTGGGTTTGATTCCCACTGGGGCACCCATAAGAAAATGTATGCACACACTAAGTCGCTTCGGATAAAAGCGGCTGTTAAATGGCACATATACCTGTGAAATGTATAGCCAATGGTAACAAAACAAACATGCTCCCAGTTGATGTAAGATGGTGCCTAGGCCTAACTCCACCACTCTGCATCTATCATGATCTCCTTCACATGTCTGCCTCGCCTGTTGTCCATTGATTCTTGATCAATGACTGCGATAGTGTCAACCCATTGTCATGAGCTCAGACCGATAGGGATTGTTACGCTAACCATCTCCCAATTGTCTCTGTCTGTCCCTAACAGAAAGCGTACTGTGGCCACTGCAGTGAAAGGATATGGGGGCTGGGGAGGCAGGGCTACAAGTGTATCAACTGCAAACTGCTGGTCCATAAGCGCTGTCACACACTTGTCCCTCTGACCTGCCAAAGGCATATGGTGAGTACCATAGATATAGAATCTCATGACGGATTGGACAGTACTCTGCCCAATCAGTCATGTTAAAGCATCGGAACCACATATTATTTATAGAGCCTTCATAAGCACTATATAGACACTTCACAAACGGCATTGCAAAAGGCATAATGGTGAGCTTCTAATTGATTTATAGAGCATTCAGTCTTCATAAGCATTTCACAAACTTCAGTGAATGTTTGAGGGGGGAGGGGGTACTATTCAACTGCATTAGGGTGAAACTAAGTTTTGCATTTTAATTATTCAACTTTTGAGTAAAATAAGATTACATTCAGGAATAAAGTACTGGTGTACTTTTGAAGTACTGGTGTATATTTGTAACAGAGTAAATTCTGTTCTGCCCGAGCATAAATCGAACTAGCAATTAACCCTTTTGCCCAACACATATATAACTCAAAGCCAACCTCCTTTGTCAACAGAGCAAAAGACTGGTCTGTCATTTCATGAGAAACAGTTGGCATAACTTGTCAATATACTCCAGCTAACATGCTATGGGCGAGTTTCACATCCACTATCTTTAGATATAGGCTGCATCTGAAATGGCACCCTATTCCCTATGTAATGCACTATTTTTGACCAGAGCTGGGCCCTGTTCAAAATAAGTGCACTATATGGGGAACAGGGTGCCATTTGGGATGCACCCATACTGTAGTGTACTGTATACTGAGACATCATGAGGTTGATCTCTAGTGACAGACGGTTAACATACAGAATCTAAGGGGTCCTTGCAATCAGCCCGTTTGGCATTTAGACTAAAGCAAACCCGGTGCCTGAAAATCCAGGGCAATAGTCAACCAATGTCCATTTTAGTAGATCTCTATGCTGCGTTTTTTTCATGTAATCTGACGAATGTCTATCAACAAACATTTTGATCCCCTTTGAAATGGCACCTGAGATTTCCCTGTTGATTAGATAGCGAGGTGAGCCTCATGGTTAGAACTGCATGAAATTAATTTTAAGTGCTTTGTTGTGAGACATATCCAGACTTCTCACCTTCTGTGGTCTTTTGTTAAAAAGATACATCTATGTGCCTAAGATGTCTATCAACGTGGAACACCTCTTAAAATAAATCCCCTTCTTCCCAGTGTCTCTAAGGACCTAGTCATGATTTGTTTGATGCTCTTTGTCAGCCTCAAAACCACGTGAGGCTATTTGCCGGTCTTCTCTTGGCAGGAGCCAGTCATGCCATCACAGGAGCCCCCTTTAGATGAGAAGAGTGAAGAGGTGGACCTCCTCCCTCAAGACACAGAGGATACAGATGGAAGTAAGTTCCTATAAAACAAATTGTATTTTTTCAATATAGACTTAAAGATGCAGTAAGTCTTGTCAGAAGCTAGCAGATTCATTACTTACCAACAACAGCTGCAAATTCCAATAAAACTACATCACGTTTTAAAGTTCACTTTCCTTGCTTACAGTTTTGTGGGTCAGAGTGCAGTATTTATTTAGCTTCATAGCACAACCATTTGTTAGCATGTTTCTCACACTGGCTTTAGCCACGGAGGGGGAGGGAGCAGGCCTATGCTGGCAAGTGCATAGGGGTTGCCTAGCAACACATGCCTTGGTGGGAGTCAACTTCTGCATTGTGCAACAAATTCCCGTGATTTGCAAATCGGTTCAGACAGAACAGCTATCGCGACAGCTAAAATGACTTTGAAAAAAATGTGTTTTCAGCTATTAGGGAGAAGTATCTAACAAAATAACTACATTATGGCATTCACTAATCATAAACTATTTACATATAATATACATTTAGGTACATTTGTGAACAAAATTCTTACATACTCAACCTTTAATATGTGAAGTAGTCAAGTAAGATATCTTGTGGTCTTAGTCTTGAGACCACAAAAATGCAGGCTTGGTCTCATGGTCTTGATACATTGGGTCTGGGTCTGGGCCTGTATGCAAAAAAGCTTCTCAGAGTAGGAGTGCTGATCTTTCTTATTCATTATGAAAAGGCAAAACTGATCCTAAATCAGCACTCCTACCATGAGACACTTTGTGAATACTCATTTCAAAGGCTTTAAAAGGCACTATTCAATGAAAACCAATAACTAGCTTGGAACTTTCTCCCACACAGTGAGAGAGCATGTTTGAATCAGTATGCCTTTGTTGTTTACAGACTGATCAGAAAGTTGTATGTGCTATTCTGCACAGCACAATTTGTAAAATAATAAGAATTTGTTTTTATTTCTAAGTGTGCGATTTTTACACCCAGTTGTTTCTGCCAGAAGCAGCACCTTGAACAAGATGCACTGCTGTGCACAGGGCCTTCCTTGTTTTTGTGCACTGGTTCTCTATGAGGGTTAGTGTGAAGGTTGAACATCCAGTAGGTGGTCACTCATCCAGCAGCAGACTAGACAGTAGGTTGTAAAGTACAGTATAGTACAATAATAATTATATTTGGGCAGAGGCGGGAAAAAGCTACATCTCACTTTGAACAGCATTGGGCCCTCTGCTGGTCACAAGGGTGAACTATACGTCCCACAATGCTCCCTTGAGAGGAGGCAAGGAATCAAGGAAAGATTAATTGAGAAAGAGTCAATGGGAGAATCTCAATTGCATTTCCTTGATTCCTCACGTCCTCTCCCTTTGCCTCATTCTCAAAACCCATTGGATGAGAAGGTGAGAGGTCCCTTCCCTCTGACTTTCTCATCCAATGGATAAGGACCTTCTCAAAATGATCTTGGACCTTCTTCTCCAATACGGTCGAAGAGGCGAGGAGATGGCATACAAGGAGTCGCGGAAAGAAGATTCGAGATAGAGCCATGGATTCTTGTGGAACACCCTATTTAAATGGAAATGTCTGTAGACTATAGAGATCTCTAAGGTTTTTAATCCTCAGTCCACTCTAGGTAGGACTGCATTACAGCTTAGGTAACAAGTTATTTCTCTCTTGTCTTCAGTACCTTTCCTACCACACAATTGCAAGATGGACAAAGTTGAAGAGGACTCAGAGGTGAGTTTATTCAGACACAGTAAATAATGCATTCTTATAATAAATATGCTTATCGTATCAACATGTGCATGACACTAGCTCTATCTATCTCCATCTATGACCATAACGCTTCCCTCAAGCCTGACGGAAACCTTTGGGTCGAAACGCTACACTAAATACACTGCAGGAGCTTTCAACAGTGTACTGTTATCTACAGTGAGCGCCACAAGTATTGGGACAGTGACACATTTTTGTTGTTTTGGTTCTGTTAAAAGTTAAGTATTTGGTCCCATATTCCTAGCATGCAATGATAACATCAAGCTTGTGACTCTACAAACTTGTTAGATGGATTTGCTGTTTGTTTTGGTTGTGTTTCAGATTATTTTGTGCCCAACAGAAATGAATGGTAAATAATTTATTGTTTCATTTTGGAGTCACTTTTATTGTAAACAAGAATAGAATGTTTCTAAACAACTGCTACATTAATGTGAATAATGATGAGTGAGAAAGCTAAACACATAAATATCATACTCCCAAGACATGCTAACCTCTCACTATTACAATAACAGGGGAGGTTAGCATTCTTTTTAATGTAGAAGTGTTTAGAAACATTTTCTATTCTTATTTACATTAAGTGTCTCCAAAATGACATAATACATTATTTACCATTCATTTCTATTGGGCACAAAATAATCTGAAACACAACCAAAACAACAAATGCATCCAATAAGTGCGTAGAGTCACAAGCTTGATGTTATGACTATGTGCTAGGTATACCAAATACTTAACTTTTTACTACTTTAATATACATGAATTAAATACTTTTGGTCCCCTAAAATGGGGCGACTATGTACAAAACATGCTGTAATTTCTAAACGGTTCACCCAATATGGATAAAAATACCCTCAAATCAAAGCTGACAGTCTGCATATTAACCTCATAGTCATTGTATAATTTCAAATCCAAAGGGCTGGAATACAGAGCCAAAACAACAAAATGATCACTGGCCAAATACTTTTGAGCTCACTGTGTCTCTTTCATAATGTTTGTCTCCCATCCAAACCTCCTTTACAGGATATCAAAGCAGTGGTGGATGGGATCGAAGGCATCAAGATCTCCCAGGGGCTGGCACTGGGCTTGGGGGACTTCGACTTGATCCGGGTGATCGGCCGTGGCAGCTACGCTAAGGTGCTGCTGGTGCGACTCAAGAAGAACGAACAGATCTACGCCATGAAGGTGGTCAAGAAGGAACTGGTGCACGACGACGAGGTGAGAGGGAGGAGGAGGAGAGGTAGAGGGAGGGGGATGGAGGGAAAGGGGGGAAGGGAGAGAGAAACGGGGAGTGGAGGAAAAGGGAGGCAGAGAGATGGATCTGTAGAGCAGGCAGGGAAAAGTCAATGGACGTGCAGTGGTGAAATAGGAAGACGAGAGGATCTTGGGGCGGAAAAGGAAACAGAAAAAAAGATGAGGAGGAGTGAAGTAGGGATGAGTAAACAGAAGGGTGATGAAAGGGAGAAAGACGGGGTGAAAGAAGTCATTAAAGTAAGGAGGAAATGGCGCGGTATGAAGGGATAGGAAGATGGGGAGATGAAATGAGGGGGAAAAGAGGTAAGGAGTAGAGAGGGAAGATATACAAGGAGGGTGAGGAAGAGACGAGAGTAATTGAGAGATGTTATAGTTTCCACCTCTAGGTGGAGCTATGGTATTACTATTAGACATAGCACACCAGATTAATGACAGAACTGCTACAGAGGGAGAGGATCGACATTTTGGATTGATTGTCCTCTGATGATAGTAATGTAATCATTTGTAATTAGCTATTTGAGCTCTGAGTTCTTCACGTTTCAATGGACAACTAAGAGATGGACATAACAACATTGCCAAAAAAAAACCATGTGGAAAGGACCATTCCTTCTATTGCCACTCAACATACTGTTAAAGGGGCATTCCGGGATTATACGTCTATATTTTCACTTTTAAAGTGGTGACATTTCTCCCGCTCCCCATTTATCTTACATAGTATGGCCGTTCAGAGCTTTACAGATCTCTCTTTATGGATCTCTCCCAATGTTTTTAGTGGATATCACACCGTATATTATAGATTCTATACATGTATAAATGGATTCATGCATATAGGGGCAAGAACAAGTATGTGAAGCCTTTGGAATTACCTGGATTTCTGCATAAATTTGACATTAAATCTGATCTCCATCTAATTCACAACAATAGACAAATACAGTGTTCTTAAACTAATAACACACAAATTATTGTATTTTTCTTGGCTATATTGAATACATCATTTAAGCATTCACATTGTAGGTTGGAAAAAGTATGTGAACCCCTAGGCTAATGACTTCTCCAAAAGCTAATTGGAGTCAGGAGTGAACTAACCTGGAGTCGGAGCAATGAGACGAGATTGGAGATTTTGGTTAGAGCTGCCCTGCCCCATAAACACTCACAAAATTTCGAACAAACGAGATCTCAGAAGACCTAAGATTAAGAATTGTTGCCTTGCATGAAGCTGGAAAGGGTTACAAAAGTATCTCAAAGTCAGTCAACATTAAGACAAAATTTCAGCACTGTTGCTACTCTCCCTAGGAGTTGCCGTCCTACAAAGATGACTGCAAGAGCACAGCGCAGAATGCTCAATGAGGTTAAGAAGAATCCTAGAATGTCAGCAAGACTTACAGAAATCTCTGGAAGATGCTAACATCTACAGTTGAAGTCAGAAGTTTACATACACTTGGGTTGGAGTAATTAAAACTTGTTTTTCAACCAATTTCTTGTTAACAAACTATAGTTTTGGGAAGTCGGTTATGACATCTACTTTGTGCATGACAAGTAATTTTCCAACAAATGTTTACAGACAGATTATTTCACTTATAATTCACTGTATCACAATTCCAGTGGGTCAGAAGTTTCCATACACTAAGTTGACTGTGCCTTTAAACAGCTTGAAAAATTCCAGAAAAAGATGTCATGGCTTTAGAAGCTTCTGATAGGCTAATTGACATCATTTGAGTCAATTGGAGGTGTACCTGTGGATGTACTTCAAGGCCTACCTTCAAACTCAGTGCCTCTTTGCTTGACATCGTGGGAAAATCAAAAGAAATCAGCCAAGACCTCAGAAACAATTGTAGACCTCCACAAGTCTGGTTCATCCTTGGGAGCAATTTCCAAATGCCTGAAGGTACCATGTTCATCTGTACTAACAATAGTATGCAAGTATAAACACCATGGGACCACGCAGCCGTCATACCGCTCAGGAAGGAAACACGTTCTGTCTCCTAGAGATGAACGTACTTTGGTGCAAAAAGTGCAAATCACTCCCAGAACAACAGCAAAGGACCTTGTGAAGATGCTGGAGGAAACAGGTACAAAAGTATCTATATCCACAGTAAAACGAGTCCTATATTGACATAACCTGAAAGGCCACTCAGCAAGGAAGAAGCCACTGCTCCAAAACCGCCATAAAAAAGCAGACTACAGTTTGCAACTGCACATGGGGACAGAGATCGTATTTTTTGGCGAAATGTCCTCTGGTCTGATGAAACAAAAATAGAACTGTTTGGCCATAATGACCATCGTTAAGTTTGGAGGAAAAAGGGGGAGGCTTGCAAGCCCAAGAACACCATCCCAACCGTGAAGCAAGGGGATGGCAGCATCATATTGTGGGGGTGCTTTGCTAGAGGAGGGACTGGTGTACTTCACAAAATAGATGGCATCATGAGGACAGAAAATTATGTGGATATTTTGAAGCAACATCTCAAGACCTCAGTCAGGAAGTTAAAGCTTGGTCGCAAATGGGTCTTCCAAATGGACAAGGACCCCAAGCATACTTCCAAAGTTGTGGCAAAATGGCTTAAGGACAACAAAGTCAATGTATTGGAGTGGCCATCACAAAGCCCTGACCTCAATCCTATAGAAAATGTGTGGGCAGAACTGAAATCCTCTGTGCGAGCAAGGAGGTCTTACAAACCTGACTCAGTTACACCAGCTCTGTCAGGAGGAATGGGTCAAAATTCACCCAACTTATTGTGGGAAGCTTGTGGAAGGCTACCCAAAACATTTGACCCAAGTTAAACAATTTAAAGGGAATGCTACCAAATACTAATTGAGTGTATGTAAACTTCTGACCCACTGTGAATGTGATGAAAGAAATAAAAGCTAAATTAAATCATTCTCTCTACTATTATTCTGACATTTCACATTCTTAAAATAAAGTGGTGATCCTAACTGACCTAAAACAGGGAATTGTTACGAGGATTAAATGTCAGGAATTGTGGAAAACTGAGTTTAAATGTATTTGGCTAAGGTGTATGTAAACTTCCTACTTAAACTGTATGTTGAAGAGTCTACAATACGTAAAACACTAAACAAGAATGGTGTTCATGGGAGGACACCATGGAAGAAACCACTGCTGTCCAAAAAAACATTGCTGCACGTCTGAAGTTTGCAAAAGAGCACCTGGATGTTCCACAGCGCTACTGGCAAAATATTCTGTGTACAGATTAAACTAAAGTTGTGTTGTTTGGAAGGAGCGCTCAACACTATGTGTGGAAAAAAAATGCACAGCACACCAACATCAAAACCTCATCCCAACTGTAAAGTATGGTGGAGGGAGCATCATGGTTTGGGGCTACTTTGCTGCCTCAGGGCCTGGACAGCTTGCTATCATCGATGGAAAAATGAATTCCCAAGTTTATCAACACATTTTGCAGGTGAATGTAAGGCTATCTGTCCGGCAATTGCAGCTCAACAGAAGTTAGGTGATGCAACAGGACAACAAGACCAAAGTAAATCAAAAACAGAATGGCTTGAACAGAAGAAAATACACCTTCTGGAGTGGCCCAGCCAGTCCTGACCTCAACCCGATTGAGATGCTGTGGCATGACCTCAAGAGTGGTTCACACCAGACATCCCAAGAATATTGTGGAACTGAAACAGTTTTGTAAAGAGGAATGGTCCAAAATTCCTAATGACCGTTGTGCAGGTCTGATCCGTAACTACAAAAATTGTTTGGCTGAGGTTATTGCTGCCAAAGGAGGGTCAACCAGTTATTAAATCCAAGGGTTCCCATACTTTTCCCACCCTACACTGTGAATGTTTACATTAGTGTTTTCAATAAAGACATGAAAACGTATACTTGTTTGTGTGTTATTTGTTTAAGAAGACTGTGTTTGTCTATTGTTGTGACTTAGATTAAGATCAGATAAAATGTTATGACCAATTTATGCAGAAGTC
Source organism: Salmo trutta (assembly GCF_901001165.1). Lineage (NCBI taxonomy): Eukaryota > Metazoa > Chordata > Actinopteri > Salmoniformes > Salmonidae > Salmo > Salmo trutta. The sequence goes on along the minus strand of NC_042986.1, from coordinate 2,834,003 downwards.
CACGTAATTCTAATGGGTTCACATACTTTTTCTTGCCACTGTATACAGTATGTGGTTAATTATTAATTCATTTAGTAAAGCCTGACATCAAAGGTGTCAGCAGAAAGACAACAGCAGAAAGAGACTTACGCCTTTATTACTACTAATGAAGTCAAATTGACCAATAGGAATTTGAATCCATCTGTATTGTGAGAGAACACGGAATGGAGGAAGAGGGTTGGACAGCCATTATTAATTGTCCATTACTTTAATTAAATGAATGCAGTATTCTTGACTATTGTAGAAGGTTGTGGTTATCATAGGATTCACTATGCTAGTCTGAAGCACAAGTTGCCTTCAAGATCTAGGATCAGCTATCTATCCAAAGATTAAAAGCTTCACAACTGAACTCTGATCAGCTCTTAAGAACAGCATCATTGGCCACAGCAACACTCTTCCTTCACCACCACTGGCAATACTAGAGCACAACACCATGCCTAGCCAAACAAAACAATACCCAGAAGTCAATTTCAGGGGATGAGAGACAGAAATCAAATCACATTTTATTGGTCACATGCAGATGTTAATGCGAGTGTAGCACATTGTGCTACACTCGCATTAGCTTGTGCTTCTAGTTCCGACAGTGCAGTAATATCTAACAAGTAATCTAACAATTTCCAAACAACTACCTAATACACACAAATATAAAGGGGTGAATGAGAATATGTACATATAAGTACGTGGACGAGCGATGGTCGAGCGGCATCGGCAAGGTGCAATAGATGGTATAAAATGCAGTATACGCATGTGATATGAGTGAAGTAAGCTATGTAAACATTATTAAAGTGGCATTATTTAAAGTGACTAGTGATCCATTTATTAAAGTGGCCAGTGATTGGGTATCAGTGTAGGCAGCAGCCTCTCTGAGTTAGTGATTGCTGTTTAGCAGTCTGATGGCCTTTAGAAGCTGTTTTTCAGTCTCTCGGTCCTTAGCGGGCTGCGACTTTGGCATTGTATTATCCTCAAAGCAGGCAAAGAAAGTGTTTAGTTTGTCTAGAAGTATGACGTCGGTGTCCTTGAAGTGGCTGGTTTTCTTTTTGTAGTCCATGATTTCCTGTAGACCCTTCCACATTCGTCTCGTGTCTGAGCCGTTGAATTGCGACTCCAGAAAGACAAAGGGGAGTGTTTACATGTTAAAAGGGGTCAGTCCTGGCCATGTTTGAGGCCTGATGACGAACTGAATGGGTATCTAGCCCCGGTTTAGCCTAGTCAGCCCCTCAGCTTGGCATCCTGTCTCTGTCCCTGCCAGGGCCGCCAAGGCTACCAGCCAGGGTAGCCAAGGCCTGGCTTTTAGAAATGAGCAGAAAAATATCCGCCCAGCTAAAGCCAGACAGGTTGCTATTCCTATAGATATACAACCTAGAGGGCAAACCTCTTATCTTTGCCATTGATCCATAGAGACGGATGGACGGCACACCTCTGATATTTGCCATTGATCCATAGAGATAGATAGAGGGCACACCTCTAATCAACAATTGCTATTGATCGCTTCTGTGACGATGCCAGAACCACTCAGGGCATTCTCCGTTTTATATTAGTGAATTATTTCATTGTCTACTTCTATGAGTAGATTGGCGGTTTGTAAACAACAGGCATAAATTCATAGAGATGGGTAGAGAGTACAGAGACCCACCCATCCAAAGACTTTAGTCAGAAGGAGTATAAGGTTAAGACCTGGAAAAAGCATCAGATGTTTGTCTTCCTGGCGCAATCGTAGGCAGAGCTCTGTAAACTGCTCACTGTCTGTCAACTCTGGCTTGAGCTCGGATATTAAAGTGCTCTGATTTCTGAAGCTTTTTGTAAAGATTTCTGTGTGTATGTGTGTTTGTGTGAGAGAAAGATGTATTGTGCATAGGGTATGACTTAGTCTACACTACAACAGGTTACTGAGTTGTTTGTGAAGCTTAGAGTGGAGCTCCTCATTTTACACGTTACATCTAGGTGGTCATTATGGGGTTGGAAATGGTTTCCTTTAAATGCAGTGTTTTAGTGTGAGGTTTATGCATGTGTTGTTGGCCTATTTTTACTCCTTCATTTGTCAGAGTAAGAGAACATAAGGTGCCTCTTTCTCTAACTAGTGCTCTTATTTGTGATTGTGCCCCTTGGTTTCCCCTCTGCATTAGATCATAGTCCAGTAGTACTATTTACTAATAACTACAAATTAATGATGTACCATGTAGACACTGAAACGTGTATATTTCTTCATTTGTTTGTCTTTGAGATACTTATTTATCCCATATTTTCCATGTACAGTCAGGTCCTTAATTGCCTCTGCCAGGAGGATTGCACTTGGCCACAAGTGGATATTCTAGCAAGACAATAACCCAAAGCACACATCAAAATCAACAAAGAAATGATGAATTGACCACAAAATCAACATTTTGCAATCGCCATCTCTGAATAGAAGAGGGCAGTCCATAAGAGCAGATGAAGGATATCAAAGATCTGGAAAGATTCTGTATGGAGGAATGGTGTAAGACTCCCCCCAACGTGTTCTCATATAACATTTTAGAAAAATGCTTAGTCGCTATCCTCGCAAGGGGAGGGTGCTAGAGTATTGGAAACAGGGTTGCCAATCATTTTGACCCCCATCTTTAAAAAAAAGAAATTACTTTCTCTGAGTATTAGTATAAAAATTTATAATTTCCAAAATGTTTGGAGCATACAATATAGCTCAGTATTTGTATTATTTATTTTCTACAGTCTTTTTTGCTAATCTTTATCAAGGATTCCAATACTTATGGACCAGACTGTATTTTCCATTACTTAAGTGTTATGCTTTCTGTTATGCCTTCTATTTTTATCTGAAAGAAGACAGTTTGGGTCGTCATTAGGGTGACACCTACATACGTCGTGATCTAACTTAGATCAATTTACTAGTAAATGTACTCTGTCTTTCCTTGTTTATTAAAGGTAGTCTAATCCAAAGGGTTAATACCAATAGAGTAGAAATCCATTGGGTTGAATAAAAAGTGGCTTAGATAAGAGAACCTTCTTGTATTGTACCATGCAATGAGAAAAGAAAATGGCTGTTTTGTGGCGTAATGTGCCACTACTTCTTCCTCTGGGGAACCGAGTTGACAGCACATAGACATAAAAGGCAGAGCTATGAAAGGATGCTAATACTGTATACAGTATGTTTACAAAGACTGTCATACATGGCATCATGCATCTCGGTCTGTTTGTTTGTTTAGCAGCTCGTCTAAGATGATTATGGATAAGACAAAATTGTTGCTAATGTTTTGTCTTTCTCTCTGTCTCTCTCTTTGTGCGTTTCCTTTACAGGACATTGACTGGGTGCAGACAGAGAAGCACGTGTTTGAGCAGGCGTCTACCAATCCGTTCTTAGTGGGCCTTCACTCTTGCTTTCAGACAGAGAGCCGGTAAGAGGCAGATAGAGAATGTGTTCTGAATGATTTATATCCAGGCTAAATAGAGATGAAATGAATCCATTTCTCTACAATTGTTCCACTGGCCTTGGAACTAGGCAACTGAATTGCTCACCATTAGACCTCTGTTCATTATGTGAAGTAAGAAACTATGGAGCTGTGGCTTCTGGGAAAAGTGACACATTCAATGACAGACTTCTCATTGTAAGTAAAGAAATGTATAGTTGTAGTCAATTAGAGGTAGGCTATGAGAGCCTTTACCATAAGACCATAAACCATGACTTAAAGTGAAACCAAACACACATTTTTAGAGGGATTGTAGACAGTCATTATTACCCAGTCTTTTGTCACAAATGTTCACCAAGGTAAAACAATGTTTTTTATACGAAGAACTTTAAAATCGTATTTAGCCAGATAATGGCCATTCAATTTGAAATGCAGCCTTCAGTTGGCCAATGATAATGCTAGCTATTGTTTTGGAAAATGGCAATCTTGGTAAGAGGGTCACTCAGGCTGCATTCAAACTCCAAACACTCTCCAAGACTGATTGTTTACCAATGTCTTCTCCTCTCCCATTTCTTCTGATTGTAGATTATTTCTCGTGATCGAGTACGTCAACGGAGGAGATCTGATGTTTCATATGCAACGGCAACGGAAACTACCAGAAGAACACGCAAGGTAAACAAACAACATCCTCCTGCTCCTTTGATGCTTCAACAGCATACGGATAGAACCCTCAATCATGGCTCTCTACCATTTCCTCTAACCTATAAACGTATCCATTTATTTTGAGGATGAATAGGCCGTATTAGCGTCCCAATATGATAGGCAATATTGTATTTTTCAGGAAAGCACACCAGAGGTAGAGAAATCACGAGCATTTAGCCCATCACGTCTCACTATGCTAATTGTGAGGTGGAGAATGTAAATACTGAAAAGAAATCACCTATTCATTAGAAACTCCTTCCTGTTTAATATACATAATACCATATACTGTATGTCGGCTTCGGGATGTTTTCTACGTTGTGCGAAGGTCAGAATGGAACTGTAAGTTGGATAAACTGTGTCACCGAGTCTGGGTGCCGGGAATTCTCTGAACGAGGATAAGCATGCCTGAATGAATCTTTTTCTTTTCTTTCAGATTCTATGCTGCTGAAATTTGTATCGCTCTGAATTTCCTGCATGAAAAGGGAATCCTCTACCGAGATTTGAAACTGGACAATGTTCTCTTGGATCACGAGGGACACATCAAGCTGACAGACTACGGGATGTGCAAGGTGAGACCCATGCACAGACCTACTGTATACTGTTATAGTAGTGCTACTATGCTGCTTACTTGACTTCCCGTTCATTATGTAGAAGTGGATCAATACACTAGGCATCGAATGTCTCGCGCTCTTTCACTTGTCTTTCTCTGGCTCTTTCTTTCTCTCCATCTTTCTCTGTTCTCTCGTCCTTCCCCCTACTCTCTCTTCTCCACTCTTTCCCCCACTCCCCCCTCTCTCTTTCCCCTTCCCTTCACCACCTTCTCTCTCCCCCCTCATTTCTCTCGCCCTCCTTCCCCCTATCAGGAGGGCATCAGACCAGGAGACACCACCAGTACATTCTGTGGAACCCCCAACTACATCGCCCCCGAGATCCTCAGAGGGGAAGACTACGGTGAGTCCCTCCCATCAACAAACACATACATGGAGGCAATGGGGAGAACTTCAGCTCTGGGAACTGGCTATTTAGGAGTTATTGTAAAAAACGACCACTTCAAGTAAATAGAAAATATGTGAAAAAAAAGAATGAACAGATCTCTGTCATTACCATACTATTGCTGTCATTACCAAAATATTGCTGAATCTAACCAAGATGGCCGACGTTGTCTGTGTCTCTCTCTCCAGGGTTCAGTGTTGACTGGTGGGCGTTAGGTGTACTCATGTTTGAGATGATGGCCGGGAGGTCCCCTTTCGACATCATCACCGACAATCCTGACATGAACACAGAGGAGTACCTCTTCCAAGGTGAGAGATCCCTCTACTACAGTATGATGTGGATTCATAACAGCTCTTCTAACTAACTCAATATGGGTGTTCGAATACCCATACTAATATACTGTATACTACATACTTAATGAGTATATACTACATACTATATACTATTAGTTAATGTTACTATACTGTAAATGAACAGTATGCTTTCAGTTGAGCGTACTAGCTGTTAGCCTGTCTACCGGAAGTTGATGCTGTTGCTATGCAACCTCTTGCTAGCTAGTTAGCATAACAAATGACTAGTTAGACATTTTACGACTTCAGGTGTGTTCTTAAATTCAATCTGGAGTGCTAGAGTGAGCTCGTAAATTCAGAGCATTGTCAGATTGTCCGTTTGTAAATTCAGAGCATTTCGCTCTCGGCGCGCACACTGGGCGCTCGGGCCAAGGAGTAGGGTTGATTTGAGCGTTCTGACCTTACAACGGCAGTCAAGCACCCAGCTTACGTTGGCTAGCTTGCTAGCTAGCTACTTCCAGACACAAATGAAACCTCTCTGACCATTTTACTCGCCCTAGCAGAGCTGGTTAGGCAGTTTTCATGTTATCCAGAGCGTTGGTGACTGTAACTGTGCTGCTGGCAACAATTTAATTACACTTTTTTGCCGACGTTTACTGACACCGGACATTTTCAACGGGTGTTGAGCATTTGTAAATAAATTATTTTGCATTCTGGTACACAGACGAGAGTGCTCTGAAATCGGAGTAGATAGCCAGAGCGAATTTACGAAAGCACCCGAATGTCCATTGAGAACGCACAACGACTATACCATTTAGCTAAGCTAAGAATGATGGGAATAATCAAGTCAATAAACGTTGGGTAGTTAGATAGCCTATAGTTAATATACTGGCAAGTTTGATGTATAACTACTAACGTTAGGTAGCTAGCTAACATACCGGTACATACTGCTGTAATGATATGCTATGTGGTTCGTAAGGCTAGCATAGCTAACAAATTGTCAGCCAATATAACGTGTAAGGTAACTTATGTGAAAAGTCATTACTTTATTACATTGCTCAAAATTCGTCATAATTAGTTAAAGAAATGAATTTGTATCCGCTCTCGTTGTACTTCGACTGCATATTTTCCGCCATTTTCTTCAAATCTTGAAACAATGTGAAGCCTCACCCATTTCCTGAAGAATTGCATTATGGGCCCTAAAGTACGGAAATAGTGTTCTCTGCGTGTATACTTCATATTTTGGTGAATTTAGTACGACTAACTATATCCATACTATGACCAATAAGCATACTATATACTCAATTCACGTCACAAATAGTACGGTTAGTGCGGTTAGTATGAGTATTCGAACACAACTAATGTCTCAAAGTGCTTGACATTGTTAAGTGTGACATCCACTACTACTACGCAATGTGTAGCAGCCACAGGGTTTGATGCATGGTGGCCATTTTGTGTCAAAAACAAAAACAAATGCTCTCCAGACATTGGCTACTCACTCCTCCACTCAAGGGCATGATTATCCAGGATAGTAGTACTTCATATTCCTATATATTAAATCTCAAAATGTGTCTTTTGGTGCTCCAAAACCCTATCAGACAGCACACAAACACATCACACGTCACTCAATATGTTATGTTTTATGTATTTTGTGTTAAAACCGATAAAGATTTGTACACTAAAAATAAGTATGAGACATTTGGACAGCTAGAGCTATCTGGAAAGGCAAGACGACTGGAGAGACAATTGCCTCTTGTATGACATATGTATTATACCATAGAATTGATTGAATGGGATGTCCATTCCAGTAATTATATTTGTATGTGCTATACTGTACTACAACTCCCCCATACCCCGCTGTAGCGAACATTCCTCCATACCTCCCCCCAGTCTCTCTCCACCATGCCCACCCATGGCAGTCTGGGCATGGGCATTGGAACGGGCATCTGCCAGCCTTTTGGTCCTCCTCACGCCCCCACAGGGCAAGCAGCATGTCTCCCTGATGCCACCTCGCTAGCGGAAACCAGCCCCTCTCTCTGTAGGGGAGGGCTAGCTTTATGCCACAAGCCTGACCTGTGCCAACCTCACCCTGGGAAACCCTGGTACACATGCCAGACCACAGCACCATAGACATGCAGACAGAGTTCGGGGTTGGCATGGTGGTATCCAAAGTTCCATGACAATTAGGTTGTAACCAAATGAGAATGTCATGGAACGTTTTGTACTAACTGTCAGTCTGTCCGCTTATCTGTCTGTCTGCCTTTCCGTCTATACTACGCTACGCTCTGCCATACTATACCACTCCCCAACCCTTCCTTCTGGCGACCACTAGACACGTCACCATCAGTGTTCCTAACCCTGGCCCTAGGCCAAGCTCCTTCACCCTAAACCCCATCACAGAGGTTGCATCCCAAATGGCACCCTATTCCCTACACAGTGCTCTACTTTTGAACAGAGCCCTAGCCATTTGATATGCAGCCAGTGACTGATCCAGTTAACATTCCATTAGGACTCAGTGTAAACAAACAGAACAGAGGGGGCCGGCCGGCTGGGGGCATTTAGGAAGAAGAGGATAAACAACCCTACTCTTCTGTCTGTAATCTGTTCATCAGAGAGGCTTTGCGTCCGCCTCGTCTGCTCCTAGACATGCAATGTTTGTTGATGAGAAATCAGAAATATCTATCTGTTTTGTTGTGTTGCTGGGGGAGAGGGGATTTGAGGTCAATCAAGGATTGACTTGACCCGACAGAGTGCGTCCCAATAACCTCTCCTTTCTCCCGAAGTACGCACTTGTTCACTTGCCTTTATGGATTTAACAGGAAATGACTGGTTTAAGAAACTTCATCTAGCCCATGCCTTCACCAATCCAATGCTTTTAATGTGGGGAGGAGTGAACATGTGCGCACCTCAGGAGGAAGATATTATTGGGACATACCCAGAGTGGCAGTGAGTCCAACTAACCAACACAAGATGAGGCGCTACACAATACTACCAAACTGTTTCCCGGTGCAAAAAAACCGAACGTGCTGTACTACAGCACATGTGTTCTTAATGTCGAGGCTGTTGTTCCAATATTGTGAATGCCATTAGTCTCAAGGCTGCACACGACTGACGCAGTCACAGAACAGAGCCCCCTCATCCTTCCTACTCCTCCTCTTCTCTCATCCCCCCTTCCGCCCACTCGCTCGTACGCAGCAGGCACGGGGACCCACAGGCAGGCCGAATGGTGAATCACCAATTGTTTGCCTCCCTCCCTCCGCAGGATTGTCTTTCCCTCTCTCTTTCTCAATCATTCTTTTTCTCTGTCTTCTCCAAACAGTTATTCTCGAAAAGCCCATTCGCATCCCAAGGTCTCTGTCGGTGAAGGCTGCCAGCGTGCTGAAGGGCTTTTTAAACAAGGTGAGAGAAGAACGCTGAAGTGTAAACCCAGTGTGGCCAATCAGGTGTCTCCCTCTCTCCTTCCCTCCCCCTCTCCCTGTCTATTTGCAGTGCTCAGTGAAATCAGCTTGTGTAGGAACGTGGCCAAGACCACATTAGGACAGCAACATGACAGCCACTCTGTGAAGGCCTTACCCATTTGGCTGAGACAGCGAGTTTGTGTGTGCGTATGTATGTATGTATGTATGTATGTATGTATGTATGTATGTATGTATGTATGTATGTATGTGTGTGTGTGTGCTTTCACGTTTTTTTTTGTTGTTGTGTGTGTTATGCTATGGCCGAGTTTCAGATCCACTACAGTTACTTACAAGTGTATTTGTTTCTACACGTGTGCGAGTGTATCATCCGTGATGTGCATGGCTATAGTAAGACAGTATAGTATTGTGTGACTGGCCTTGGAGCTCATCACATGCATTAAGCCTCTGCTACTTAGGGTGCTAATAATACAATAATGGTACTGATGAAAAAGAACACCGTCCCACTGTTGAAGTCAGCTGAGGGAATTGGTTTGTCCAAACATACATACATACAGTCACTAGTGAAAGTCTACACACCCCTTGCACAGTCTTCACATTTCGCTGCCATACAATTAAATCTAAAAAGGGATCAATTTTTTTTTTTCCTGCCGATCTATACAACCTACTCCACATTTTCAAAGTGACAGAAAAATTCTAGAAAATTGTCCAAATGACTAAGAAATACAAAATGAGGGTGGATTGATTGCGTATGTCTTCACACCCCAGAGTTAATACTTGGTGGCCATTACAGCTGTGAATCATTTTGAATAAGGTTCTACCAACCTTGCACAACTCTCAGGGAAACCTCCAGGTAACTGACAAAATAATGGTAACACTTAAGTAAACGAGGGATACAAATTATATTGAAAGCAGGTGCTTCCACACAGGTGTGGTTCCTTAAGCAATTAACATTCCATCATGCTTAGGGTCACGTATAAAAAATTCTGGGCAGGCCATTATTTTGGCTACCAGGGTCTGCCCCCATAGGATGATAATGCCTCCATCCATACAGCACGAGTGGTTACTGAATGGTTTGATGAGCATGACAACGACATATACATGTCAGTCACCAGTTCTCAACCCAATTGAACACTTATGGGAGATTCTGTTGCGGTGCAAACAAAACCTTCCATACATGTTTGCCCATGTTAGAAGTGGTCAGAAAGTGCTCAAACATGACCCATTTTGCATATCCCACCCTACCATGAGACATCCATGCACAACCGTATGTGTGTACACGTGTGCTTGTGAGAGGGAAAGAAAGAGAATGACTTGCATTGGATTTGCTTATGCTGTATAATATACTCTAGGAGTGTGTGAGTGTGTGGAATACCGTAATTTCCGGACTATTGAGCGCACCTGAATATAAGCCGCACCCACTGAATTTTAAAAAAAATATTATTTTGAACATAAATAAGCCGCACATGTCTTTGTGAGACGCAGAGTAGGTGAACGGGTGACCTCCGCATGTGTGGTTCCCACCGTGAAGCATGGGGGGAGGTGTGATGGTGTGTCTACCACAGTATTATGCAGCGATACACCATCCCATCTGGTTTGCGCTTAGTGGGACTATCATTTGTTTTTCAGCAGGACAATGACTCAAAACACACCTCCAGGCTGTTTAAGGGCTATTTGACCAAGGAGAGTGTTGGAATGCTGCATCAGATGACCTGGCCTCCACTATCACCCAACCTCAACCCAATTGAGATGGCTTGGGATGAGTTGTACTGCATAGTGAAGGAAAAGCAGCCAACAAGTGCTCAGTCATGGTAGAAATAGTTTTAGTTACTCAGCTCCGTGGTCCTGGAATTCTCTCATTTAAAAATGTGATGATCTCGTTTTGTTGGTGGGGTTTAAACACTTAAACGATGTATATATCATAGAAGAGTGTAATTGTCTTTAGGGCAGCTGTTTTTTAGTCAAGACTTTTGTTTTTTTAACGTAATATGTAACTGTATGTGTGTTTATAGTTTTGTTCAAAGTCGTGTTAGTGAATGTACAGTTGAAGTCGGAAGTTTACATACACCTTAGCAAATACATTTAAACTCAGTTTTTCACAATTCCTGACATTTAATCCTAGTAAAAATTCCCTATCTTAGGTCAGTAAGGATCACCACTTTATTTTAAGAATGTGAAATGTGAATAATAGTAGAGAGAATGATTTATTTCAGCTTTTTTTTCTTTCATCACATTCCCAGTGGGTACATATACTCAATTAGTATTTGGTAGCATTGCCTTTAAATTGTTTAACTTGGGTCAAACATTTTGGGTAGCCTTCCACAAGCTTCCCACAATAAATTGGGTGAATTTTGGCCCATTCCTCAGGTTTATAGGCCTCCTTGCTCGCACACAGGTTTTCATTTCTGCCCACAAATTTTCTATGGGATTGAGGTCAGGGCTTTGTGATGGCCACTCCAATAACTTGACTTTGTTGTCCTTAAGCCATTTTGCCACAACTTTGGAAGTATGCTTGGGGTCGTTGTCCATTTGGAAGACCCATTTGTGACCAAGCTTTAACTTCCTGACTGATATCTTTAGATGTTGCTTCAATATATCCACATAATTGTCTTTCCCCATGATGCCATCTATTTTGTGAAGTGCACCAGTCCCTCCTGCAGCAAAGCACCCCCCAACATGATGCTTCCACCGCCATGCTTCACGGTTGGGATGGTGTTCTTCGGCTTGCAAGCCTCCCCCTTTTTCCTCCAACCATAATGATGGTCATTATGGCCAAACAGTTCTATTTTTGTTTCAGCAGACCAGAGGACATTTCTCCAAAACGTTCGATCTTTGTACCCATGTGCAGTTGCAAACCGTAGTCTGGCTTTTTTATGGCGGTTTTGAAGCAGTGGCTTCTTCCTTGCTGAGCGGCTTTTCAGGTTATGTCGATATAGGACTCGTTTTACTGTGGATATAGATACTTTTGTACCTGTTTCCTCCAGCATCTTCACAAGGTCCTTTGCTGTTGTTCTGGGAGTGATTTGCACTTTTCGCACCAAAGTACGTTCATCTCTAGGAGACAGAACGTGTCTCCTTCCTGAGTGGTATGACGGCTGCATGGCCCCATGGTGTTTATACTTGTGTACTATTGTTTGTACAGATGAACATGGTACCTTCAGGCGTTTGTAAATTGCTCGCAAGGATGAACCAGACTTGTGGAGGTCCAAAAAAAAATGTTGAGGTCTTGGCTGATTTCTTTTGATTTACCCAAGATGTCAAGCAGAGGCACTGAGTTTGAAGGTAGGCCTTGAAATACATCCACAGGTACACCTCCAATTGACTCAAATAGCCTATCAGAAGCTTCTAAAGCCATGACATCATTTTCTGGAATTTTCTAAGTTGTTTGAAGGCACAGTCAACTTAGTGTATGTAAACTTCTGACCCACTGGAATTGTGATACAGTGAATTATAAGTGAAATAATCTGTCTGTAAACAATTGTTGGAAAAATTACTTGTGTCATGCACAAAGTAGATGTCCTAACAGACTTGCTAAAACTATTGTTTGTTAACAAGACATTTGTGGAGTGGTTGAAAAACGAGTTTTAATGACTCCAACCTAAGTGTATGTAAACTTCCGACTTCAACTGTAACAAAAAATTACTGCTCTGGATTACATTTCCACAGAATAATCTAAAATAGTAGTAGATCAAACAACAGATAAATATAATGTAAATCTATTGTGATTATGGAGTTAAACTGTTAATACAATCGTTGATCTGTAAATTGTTGGCAGGAGTTAGTGTGTGTTTTTCATTGGTGGTATTTTGATAATCACCTTGTTTTGGGATTTTTCAAGGGTGAAGGAATTGTGTAAGAGTTTGTTTGAGGGAAATACTGACTGAACTTTGTTTAATTTGAGTAAACATTACATTCGACCAAGATCACATTGCTGTAATTGGTGTTATAAACCATCTATTAAAATTGGTGCCACAAATATGCTTAAATGACTGGCGGCAGATATAGTTTTTCTGTAATGAATTTTTACTTTGTTTGTTTATGGACTTTGTTTGTTTCTCTCCACCTAACAGGACCCCAAAGAGCGGCTGGGTTGCCAGGTCCAAACGGGCTTCTCTGACATCAAGTCGCACACGTTTTTCCGCAGTATAGACTGGGACCAGGTAAGTCTCCAATCAAATCTACTCAACTTAGAAGAATAGAAGTGAATGAATCCGTCTGACAGAGTATTTGTGATGGGAGGGAGTCAGGGAACTCAACAGTGAGTAATTGTGTTCCGTGGTTAGTCAGTATCACCTGTGGGAACCCATCTTGGTCAGTGTGACGGTCATCAGTTTACTTTGATTCACATTATGTCTATTTGCATTACGTCATGCTTTAAATGGTGGGTACGCTATATTTTATTTGACTAATATTGCAAAAATGGTAGAGAAGATACTTGATTATTGGGGGGGTGAAACAATATTTACTTTTATTGCTAATGTTTAATTCAAGTAATTTCCGATTTGCATGGCTTTCCTAACTTTGACAACTAGGAAGTTTCCCATCAGATTCCTTCCGAGTCATTTCCCTCAGCAATCAGCCTTTGTTAATGTCTTAATTGACCCGTGTTGGGAGAGGAGGGACCTTAGGGAGCTTTAAATGAATAGAACACGCATAGACACAGAGTGTTACACCACTGCTGTGTAGAACAAAGTGACAGCCTCCTCTTTGTTGCACCACCAAGAATAAAAGTGAGTTCTAAATGACAGACATGCACCATCCAACTGTGTGTGTGTTGAGGGGAGGTTGATGGCGTACAGCTGACGCAAGCAGCTATTTCAAAGTGGGAGATGGGCCCATACAATATTTAGGGGATCCGGTATGTCATCAGAAATGATGCTCATGTGCACATACACAGTGGGATTCGGTGTTTCCGCACATTATTAGTTTCTAGTCAAAGCCTCTTCTGTATATTCAATACAAAAAAGGGGAGATGCCTTGATCACAGCGGTGCCTCCTTTTCTGTGCAATATCATTGGTCAATTGAATGTCAATCAACAGCATGTCTCGTAGTGTTGCAAAGTACTCCGAATCGTTGGTACATTTTCGATACTAGACCATCAAAAAGGGTTCGGTTCTCACATTTTTTGTTACTTTCGGTACTTCTTTTAAATGTGTCTCACGTCGTCTACTGATTGAGAGAGGATCAGGTCTGTCTTTTAGCACAGCCGATGTCCCCTTATAGCGTGAGCGCAACGTGCCTGCGCCGTGTCTGCTCTACTTACTCATTGCTAGCTCTAGGCTGTCCTGAGGAACCACTGCTCACCCTGGGAGTCTGGGCTGTATCACAACTTACGCTGCACAGAAGTTAACATACTAGAATAATGCAACATGGCATGTAGACATTTTTAAACTGTTAATTACTGTTCGCATTACAGGATAGAACACTTTACAATGCAAGAAGATACCGGAAGCTTCCGCTTTGTAGGCTAAACCACTGGGCACAGATATCAATTCAACGTCTTTTCCACGTTGGTTCAATGTAATTTCATTGAAATGATCTGGAAACAACGTTGGTTCAACCAGTGTGTGCCCAGTGGGAACTTTACTTGCTAGCTTACAGATGAAGCCAAAATAATTTCCCTACCCTAGTACCTTGTATATATTATGCAAACCATAAAGCAAAATATTGCTGATTTCAAAGCTGATTGTCACCAAAAACAATTGTCATTCACTTTGTCTCCCCCGCCTGACGTCTCTCCCAGTCAAGATCATCCTCTTTGCTCAAGCCTGGAACTGAGTGTGTGTGCACATGACGTAATGGTCTTAAAGCGACAGCGCACACATTTACAAAAGAAGAGATTGCTTCTTCGATGCAAATGTTGTTGATCAGTATAATAAAATAAGTTGTTTAGTTTTTTTCCCTAGCACTACACAGCTGATTCAAATAATCAGCTAATCATCAAGCAAAATGTGCACCCCTTGGTGTCCCGAGGACCGAGTTTGGGAAACGCTGGTACAGATCAACTGCCATTCTGTGACATTGGCTAATAGGACTTATTTTTTTTTGCTGTGGAATCGTTTTGGTATCGAGTATAGTGATACTAAACCTGGTATTGAAGTAAAAATTCTGCTATCGTGACAACACTAGTCTCTCATGAGGTAATGTTTAAGTCTAACAATAGTGTTATAATGTAGACTTTTCTGGTTGAGAAGACATGTATAACAACTATTACAATCAACTGGTCTCTGTTCTAACCAGGTAAAGGAGTCTTTTTCATGATGACATCAAGATGTCATGGGAAATAGAAGACTCGAGGGCTACGAGACTGTTGCTAGTACAGACTGGGATATGTTCCGGGATTCATCCGATAGCATTACGTTTACCACAACAGTCACAGGCTTCATCAATAAGTGTTTACCGCAACATTCACAAGCTTCATCAATAAGTGCATAGACAATATCCTCCCCACAGTGACCATAAGAATGTATTCAAACCAAAAACCATGGATTACAGGCATTATCCGAGTTGGGCTAAAGGCTAGAGCTACCGCTTACAATGAATGGGACACGGACATGGGCGCATACAAGAAAGCCCACAAAGACCTCCAACGAGACATCAAACATGCAAAAGACCAATATAGGAGGAAGGTGGAATCCTATTACACCGGCTCCGACGATTGTCGTATGTGGCAGGGCTTGCAGATGATAACAGTTTGCAAACGGAAATCCAGCCATGAGTTGCCCAGCGATGCAGAACTACCAAACGAGCTAAATGCCTTTTTATGCTCGTGTCGAGGAATAAAACGCTATGTCTTACGTTTTTCTGGATGACTGTGTGATCTCGCTCTCTGTGGCCTTTTGTTAGCAAAATGTTTAAACAGGTTAACAATCACAAGGTGGCATACCAGGGCGTGTTCTCAAAGAATTCGCAGACCAGCTGGCAAGTGTCTTCAGACATTTTCAATCTCTTCTTGTCCCAGTCTGTAATCCCAACATGTTTCAAGCTGACCACCATTGTCCCTGTTCCCAAAAGCTCTAAGGTAACCTCCCTAAATAATTAGCACCCTGTGGCACTCACATCTGTAATTATAAACACCATCACCCCAGATACCCTAGACCCATTCCAATTCGCATACCGCCCCAACAGATCCACAGAGGACGGAATCTCAATTGCACATCACACTGCCCTCTCCCACCTGGACAAGAAGGGAAATAACTAAGTGAGAATGCTGTTCATAGACTACAGCTCAGCACCATAGTGCCCTCCAAGCTCATCCCCAAGCTAGGGACCCTGGGACTGAACACCTCCCTCTGCAACTGGATCCTGACAGGCTGGCCCCAGGTGGTGAGGGTAGGCAACAACAATGTCCCTGCCATCCAGGACCTCTATATCAGGCGGTATCAGAGGAGGCCTGAAAAATTGCTAAAGACTCCAGCCAAGCAAGCCATAGACTGTTCACTCTGCTCCCATCCAGCAAATGGTACCGGAGCATGGGCTCTTGAACCAACAGGCTCCGGCACAGCTTCTACCCCCAAGCCATAAGAACAAGACTGCTAAATAGTCAATTAATGGTACCCAAACTATCTGCACTGACTCCATCTTGCTCTGACCCTATACCAAACATTAAGAACACCTTCCTAATATTGAGTTGCTCCCCCCCTTTTGCCCTCGGAACATCCTCAATTCATCGGGGCATGGTCTCAAAAGTGTTCCACTGGGATGCTGGCCCATGTTTACTCCAATGCTTCCCACAGTTGGCTGGATATCCTTTGATACACAAGGGAAACTATTGAGTGTGAAAAACCCAGCAGCGTTGCAGCTCTTGACACACACTAGTGTGCCTAGCGCCTACTACCATACCCTGTTTAAAGGCACTTAAAAGTTTTGTCTTGCCCATTCACCCTCTGAATGACACACATACACAATTCATGTCTCAGTTGGCTTCAACCTGTCTCCACCCCTTCATCTACACTGATTGAAGTGGATTTAACAGGTGACATCAATAAGGGATCATAGCTTTCACCTGTATTCACCTGGTCAGTCTATGTCATGTTCTTAATGTATACACCCTCACTCACTCACACTACATTCGAACAGAAAATCCACACACATTCACATATACTACACACAACACACATTCCGATGCTACACATACAGTTGAAGTCAGAAGTTTACATACACTTAGGTTGGAGTCATTAAAACTCGTTTTCAACCACTCCACAAATTTCTTGTTAACAAACTATAGTTTTGGCAAATCGGTTGGGACATCTACTTTGTGCATGACACAAGTCATTTTTCCAACAATTGTTTACAGACAAATTATTTCACTTATAATTCACTGTATCACAATTCCAGTGGGTCAGAAGTTTACATACACTAAGTTGACTGTGCCTTTAAACAGCTTGGAAAATTCCAGAAAATGATGTCATGGCTTTAGAAGCTTCTGATAGGCTAATTGACATCATTCGAGTCAATTGGTGGTGTAGCTGTGTGTGTATTTCAAGGCCTACCTTCAAACCCAGTGCCTCTTTGCTTGACATCATGGGAAAATCAAAATAAATCAGCCAAGACCTCAGAAAAAAATTGTAGACCTCCACAAGTCTGGTTCATCCTTGGGAGCAATTTCCAAACGCCTGAAGGTACCACGTTCATCTGTACAAACAATAGTGCGCAAGTATAAACACCATGGGACCACGCCGCCGTCATACCGCTCAGGAAGGAGACGCGTTCTCTCTCCTAGAGATGAACGTACTTTGGTGCGAAAAGTTCAAATCAATCCCAGAACAACAGCAAAGGACCTTGTGAAGATGCTGGAGGAAACAGGTACAAAAGTAACTATATCCACAGTAAAACGAGTCCTATATCGACATAACCTGAAAGGCCACTCAGCAAGGAAGAAGCCACTGCTCCAAAACCGCCATAAAAAAGCCAGACTACGGTTTGCAACTGCACAACTTCCAAAGTTGTGGCAAAATGGCTTAAGGACAACAAAGTCAAGGTATTGGAGTGGCCATCACAAAGCCCTGACCTCAATCCCATAGAATATTTGTGGTCAGAACTGAAAAGTGTGTGCGAGCAATGAGACCTGACTCAGTTACACCAGCTCTGTCAGGAGGAATGGGCCAAAATTCACCCAACTTATTGTGGGAAGCTTGTGAAAGGCTACCCGAACTTTTAAACCAAGTTAAACAATTTAAAGGCAATGCTACCAAATACTAATACATTCCTGACCCACTGGGAATGTGATGAAAGAAATAAAAGCTTAAATAAATCCTTCTCTACTATTATTCTGACATTTCACATTCTTAAAATAAAGTGGTGATCCTAACTGATCCAAGACAGGGAATTTTAACTTGGATGAAATGTCAGGAATTGTGAAAAACTGAGTTTAAATGTATTTGGCTAAGGTGTATGTACACTTCCGACTTCAACTGTACACGCACACTCTCACTTTTACACTCATCATTTGCTTCTGCTACTCTTTTCTCTTATTATCTATCCTGATGCCTAGTCGCTTTACCCTGCTTTCATGTATCTACGTCAAATACCTCGTATCTCTCTGCACATTGTTCTGGTACCTGTACTCCCTGTTTATTTTATTACCCTTTGTGTTACTATTTTATTTGTATTATTATTTGGAAACTCTGCATCATAGGGAAGGTCTCGTAAGCAAGCAGTTCAAGGTAAAGTCTACACCAGTTATATTCGGCACATTTAACAAATACAATTTGATTTGAAAAACGTAATTTTGTTTGGTATCTGGTCAGATTACTATGACCAGTTAAAGCGTCTTTTTGGAGTTCGTAAAAGTGACATCACGGCAACAACTTTTGCCCGCTGGGTTAGCTCCTGCCTTACGATCCTTCCCAGTCCTATCAGATAAATCCTGCAGGTGGATTAACTAAGGGCAGAAGGGAGGAGGGAACAACTTTGTTGAATGAAGTGCAGCCCGTGTCCATAACATAAGCCTCCCTAGCTCAGTGCCAAACTCAGCATAGTGACGTCAGAGACAGCGCTGCCAGCCTATCCTGTGGGGGGATCAGAACCCCTGCAGCAGCATTATGGCCCACATCTCTGACTGCGTCTCTGACTGCCCCTCTCAAGAGAACAGCGTTGCTCCACATCCTCTTACCAGAGTAACAGTGGAAAATCTTTCTGAAATCCACTGCAAAATGATTACCGACAGGCAGTGATTGGATAACTCGTCTAGACATAGAAGAGCAGACAGACAGATACCCTGACTGACAGGCAGTGATTGGATAACTCAACTAGACATAGAAGAGCAGACAGACAGATAGATACCCTGACTTGATTTCGGTTCACTAAATAGGCTATAGCCTACGATGGAAAAAACGTTGCCAAAAGGAATGATTTCAAAGATACAAAGCCATGGATAAGTCTCTCTTAGACTACTGCCAGTGTAAGAAACCATAACTGTAAGTTCTAAAATACCAAACATATCCTGTCCTTTATTATAAACTCGCTGGTTCGAGCCCTGAATGCTGATTGGCTGAAAGCTGTAGTATATCAGTCCGTATATGCATTGGTAACCAGTTTATAATAGCAATAAGATACTTCGGGGGGTTGTGGTATATTGCCAATATACCACGGCTAAGAGCTGTATCCAGGCACTCTGCACTGTGGGCCTTATTGCTTAAATATATAATCTCCCAATAGTTTAAAATATCTGATTCGTCATGCATGCAATGAAAATAAATTGTGTTAATAGCGTGAGTCACACTCCTACTCATATTGGACTAAACAGCATATCTGCGTCCCAAATGGCACCATATTCACTACACTGTGCACTACTTTTAACCAGGGCCGATAGGGCTCTAGTAAAAAAAATAGGGCATATGGGCCCTGGATAAAAGTAGTGCACTCTGGAGGGAATAGGGTGCTATTTTGGATGCAACTGAGATGCTGGTTTAAACATACAATGTTTGCCTCTTGGGGAAATTGGGTGTGGGTCCCACCATGAAAGTGAGAAGGAAAAAAACATTTCTAAACATCAGTAACGTGCCTTGCCATGACACGTGGTGCAGTGCAGACACCAAAGGAAAAATCTTGTGAATTTAACCACTTTGATATTTTCCCCCAAGTCCCCGTGAAACCTCCATGTTAAAAAGCTTGACGAAGCTTTGACAGCATGCCTCAGTGGCGGTTGACCATTGACGGTGTGCCTCAGTGGCGGTTGACCATTGAAGGTGTGGAATTCGTACACGACGCAACGTCCTTCCAACAGAAACCTAGCAGTCTCTGGCCCAGACATAACTCCCGGGCTCTGAGCAGCACTTTGACTACTGTTGTTTAAGCATATTAATCACAACACATTGTATCCAAGATGGCGTAGCAGTCAAATGTCTTGTCGTGTCCCGTGTATATATCTTTTTTTTCTTTGTATATATTTCGTATATATTTTTTATATTTTTAACCTAAATTTCAACATACTCTCCTGCAACCCGCCTCACCCAATGTGGTATGGATCTGCTATTTTCCATTCTTTAGAACTGGAACCTCCAACAGAAGCTAGCCAGCTAACTAGCTACTAGCTAGTAGTCAGTTAGCCACTGCTAGCGGTCATCAGCTAACCTCAGCCTGGACAAATCCTGCCAGTCTGCACAGCGCGATTCAACCCAGAGCATATCAGCCTGCTTTTTCTCTACCACATCTCCGGATTCCTACCGCAAGCTCTGAACCTTTCCACCTGGATCATCGCAGCTAGCTAGCTGCTATCCGAGTGGCTACTCCTGGCTAACGTCTCTGTCCTGAAGCAAGCACCAGTTAGCCTGGAGCTAGCATCGTGCTAGGCCCATCTCCCGGCTAGCTGAAGAGGTCCATCAGCCACTTCTTGGGCTACAATACCTATTTTGCCAATTGGCCTGGACCCCTTTTTCTGCCTACACGGAGCCCCGCCGATCCATCACGACTAGTGCCGACGTAACCGTCCGAGGGGGCTTCAACAGACTCTTCCGTCGCGACGTCCCCTAAGGCCCTTCTGCTAGCCCCGGCCCGCTACCTGTCTGAATTGCCATGTCTCCAGCTTGCCTAGCTACTCACTGGACCGTATGATCACTCGGCTACGCATGCCTCTCCCTAATGTCAATATGCCTTGTCCATTGCTGTTTTGGCTAGTGATTATTGTCTTATTTCACTGTCGAGCCTCCAGCCCTGCTCAAATGTCTCAGCTAGCCCTTTTGTTCCACCTCCCACACATGCGGTGACCTCGCCTGGTTTAAATGGTGTCTCTAGAGACAAAACCTCTCTCATCGTCACTCAATGCCTAGGTTTACCTCTACTGTATTCACATCCTACCATACCCTTTTTGTACATTATGCATTGAATTTATTCTTCCGCGCCCAGAAACCTGCTCCTTTTACTCTCTGTTCCAAAGGCACTAGACGACCAGTTCTTATAGCCTTTAGCCGTACCCTTATCCTACTCCTCCTCTGTTCCTCTGGTGATGTAGAGGTTAATCCAGGCCCTGCAGCGCCTAGCTCCACTCCCATTCCCCAGGACCTCTCATTTGTTGACGTCTCTAACCGTAAAAGCCTTGGTTTCATGCATGTTAACATTGGAAGCCTCCTCGCTAAGTTTGTTTTATTCACTGCTTTAGCACACTCTGCCAACCCGGATGTCCTAGCCGTGTCTGAATCCTGGCTTAGGAAGGCCACCAAAATTCCTGAAATTTCCATCCCTAACTATAACATTTTCCTACAGGATAGAACTGCCAAAGGGGGCGGAGTTGCAATCTACTGCAGAGATAGCCTGCAGAGTTCTGTCATACTGTGCGCAAACAATTCGAGCTTCTACTTTTAAAAATCCACCTTTCCAGAAACAAGTCTCTCACCATTGCCGCTTGCTACAGACCATCTTCAGCCCCCAGCTGTGCCCTGGACACCATATGTGAATTGATTGCCCCCTATCCATCTTCAGAACTCGTACTGTTAGGTGACCTAAACTGGGACATGCTTAACACCCCGGCCGTCCTACAATCTAAGCTAGATGCCCTCAGTCTCACACAAATTATCAATGAACCTACCAGGTACAACCCCAAATCCGTAAACACGGGCACCCTCATAGATATCATCCTTACCAACCTGCCCTCTAAATACACCTCTGCTGTCTTCAACCAGGAACTCAGCGATCACTGCCTGCGTCCGTAATGGGTCTGCGGTCAAACGACCACCCCTCATCATTATCAAACGCTCCCTAAAACACTTCAGCGAGCAGGCCTTTATAATCGACCTGGCCCAGTTATCCTGGAAAGATATTGACCTCATTCCGTCAGTAGAGGATGCCTGGTTATTCTTTAAAAGTGCTTTCCTCACCATCTTAAATAAGCATGCCCCATTCAAAAAATGTAGAACCAGGAACAGAAATGGGGCGGCAGGTAGCCTAGTGGTTAGAGCCAGTAACCGAAAGGTTGCTAGATCGAATCCCCGAGCTGACAAGGTCAAAATCTGTCGTTCTGCCCCTGAACAAGGCAGTTAACCCACTGTTCCTAGACCGTCATTGTAAATAAGAATTTGTTCTTAACTGACTTGCCTAGTTAAATAAAAAAATATAGCCCTTGGTTCACTCCAGACCTGACTGCCCTTGACCAGCACAAAAACATCCTGTGGCGTACTGAATTGGCATTGAATAGCCCCCGAGATATGCAACTTAGGAACCAATATACACAGGCAGTTTGAAAAAGCTAGCCTTTGCTTTCCTAACAGAAATTTGCATCCTGTAGCACAAACTCCAAAATGTTCTGGGACACTGTAAAGTCCATGGAGAATAAGAGCACCTCCTCCCAGCTGCCCACTGCACTGAGGCTCGGAAACACTGTCACTACCAATAAATCCACGATAATTGAGAATTTCAATATGCATTTTTCTACACCTGGCCATGCTTTCCACCTGGATACCCCTACCCCGGTCAACATCTCTGCACCCCCCCCACTTGCCCAAGCCTCCCCCATTTCTCCTTCACCCAAATCCAGATAGCTGATGTTCTGAAAGAGCTGCAAAATCTGGACCCCTACAAATCAGCTGGGCTAGACAATCTGGACCCTCTCTTTCAAAATTATCCGCCGCAATTGTTGCAACCCCTATTACTAGCCTGTTCAACCTCTTTCATATCGTCTGCGATCCCCAAAGATTGGAAAGCTACCGCGGTCATCCCCCTCTTCAAAGGGGGTGACACTCTAGACCCAAACTGTTACAGACCTATATCTGTCCTACCCTGCCTTTCTAAGGTCTTTGAAAGTCAAATTAACAAACAGATCACCGACCATTTCGAATGCCACCGTACCTTCTCCGCTATGCAATCTGGTTTCCGAGCTGGTCATGGGTGCACCTCAGCCACGCTCAAGGTCCTAAACGATATCATAACCGCCATTGATAAAAGACAATACTGTGCAGCCGTATTTCGACTCTGTCAATCACCACATTCTCATCGGCAGACTCAACAGCCTCGGTTTCTCAAGTGACTGCCTTGCCTGGTTCACCAACTACTTCTCAGACAGAGTTCAGTGTGTCAAATCGGAGGGCCTGTTGTCCGGAACTCTGGCAGTCTCTATGGGGGTGCCACAGGGCTCAATTCTTGGGCAGACTCTTTTCTCTGTATACATCAATGATGTCGATCTTGCTGCTGGTGATTCTCTGATCCACCTCTATGCAGACGACACCATTCTGTATACTTCTGGCCCTCTTTGGACACTGTGTTAACTAACCTCCAGACGAGCTTCAATGCCATACATCTGGCCTCCAACTGCTCTTAAATGCAAGTAAAACTAAATGCATGCTCTTCAACTGATCACTGCCCGCACCTGCCCGCCCGTCTAGCATCACTACTCTGGACGGTTCTGACTTAGAATATGTGGACAACTACAAATATCTACGTGTCTGGTTAGACGAAACTCTCCTTCCAGACTCACATTAAGCATCTCCAATCCAAAATTAAATCTAGAATCGGCCTCCTATTTCGCAACAAAGCATCCTTCCCTCATGCTGCCAAACATACCCTCGTAAAACGGACTATCCTACCGATCCTTGACTTTGGCGATGTCATTTACAAAATAGCCTTCAACACTCTTCTTAGCGAATTGGATGCAATCTATCACAGTGCCATCCAGTTTGTCACCAAAGCCCCATATACTACCCACCCCGGCGACCTGTACGCTGTCGTTGACTGGCCCTCACTTCATATTCGTTGCCAAACCCACTGGCTCTAGGTCATCTATAACTCTTTTCTCGGTAAAGCCCCACATTATCTCAGCTCACTGGTCACCATAGCAGCACCCACCCGTAGCACGCGCTCCAGCAGGTATATTTCACTGGTCACCCCTAAAGCCAATTCCTCCTTTGGCCGCCTTTCCTTCCAGTTCTCTGCTGCCAATGACTGGAACGAATTGCAAAAATCACTGAAGCTGGAGACTCATATCTCCCTCACTAACTTTAAGCATCAGCTGTCAGAGCAGCTTACAGATCACTGCACCTATACATAGCCCATTTGTAAATAGCCCATCCAACTACCTCATCTCCATATTGTTATTTTTATTTATTTTTGCTCCTTTGCACCCCAGTATCTCTACTTGCACATTCATCTTCTGCACATTTATCACTCCAGTGTTTAATTGCTAAATTGTAATTAATTCGCCACAACGGCCTATTTATTGCCTTACCTCCCTAATCTTACCTCATTTGCACACACTGTATATAGACTTTTCTATTGCGTTATTGACTGTACGTTTGTTTATTCCATGTGTAACTCTGTGTTGTTTGTGTCGCACTGCTTTGCTTTATCTTGGCCAGGCCGCAGTTGTAAATGAGAACTTGTTCTCAACTGGCCTACCTGGTTAAATAAAGGTGAAATAAAAAAATTTAAAAACAGGCTCCGGCCTTTCCTATAAGATTTTATATAGTTGATAAATTAAATATCTATTAGCACTCCCCAAATCTGTTCTTACAGTACCCTCTGTTTTGAAATAACCCTTTTTTTGTTTGTTTTGAAAGCCCCCCTTCTTGTAGTTTAACTGTTTAAACAGCCCTGATAATTTGATTGTCAGATGACTCAACAAGAGACTGACTAAAGGTTTCAGAGGGAGAAAACTGAGGGAACTACGCATTGATGTGAAAAATGAATTGTGTGCTCGGATGTAATCATGTGTGTGTGTGTTCATTTGAGTGCGTGTATGAGAGAGTCTGTGAGACAGAGAGCTCCTTGCCGGGCCCCTGCTGTTGATTGGCTGTAATTAGTAACCATCATCATCTCCTCACCCCTCTGGAGTCCTCCCTGCTGCCGTATCACACACACACACACTCGCACGCACACACACACACACTCTCTCTCACTCTCTCGGCCATCACGCGCACAGGCAACGTCAGACGGTGATGTGATCTAAGGGTCTTTGGTTACCCCGCTCATCCTTGGCTCCAGCTCCCCTTTCACGTCCCCTCGGGCTCCTGGGCCACTTCCTCTCTGAGTAGGAGAGCAGGAGCCTCATTTATGAAGCATGCGTACGCACATCTTCCAGTGCTTGAAGTATTGTATTGAAATAAGGCCTAAGTATTTTGTGCAAATGGGGGATGTGATGACATGCTTATTCATAAAAATAATAATAAGATGCAGCCATTTGCTGTTAGTGAGAATAGTGAAAATCAAGTGTGTTTTTTATTTTTGGAATCTAAAATAAGACACAGGAATCTAGATTTATTTTCATAACCATTGCAGAGTAAATTCCTCACCTTTTCTGTCCATGATGGGCTCATATTCCCGAAGTAGTTATACAACAAATTACCATGGTTATTCTTCATTGAATTGAGTCTATGTAAATATATAGGCTATGTATTTCAAGGTTTGATGTATGTGATCCCATAGGCAGCGCGGTTTATAGCCTACAGACAATTTTAACAGGTAAACATCAAGACAGTTGATCTTTTACTTTGACTTATGTATGCTACTACTGTAATTTCTATTTGTTTTAAGTAGCATAGATGATGTTTCAGAATTCACGGGCAGTCCAGCATATTTAGGTTGGGGGAAAAGCCAATGCAAAACATTGTTGAATTCCAACGTTCTGCTGGCAGGTCCACAACAATTTTCTATTGTTTACTCTTTCAGAAACTGTAACAGTCCTTTGCCAAATAAAGTATGAAGGTTTTTTTTTTTTTTACATTCTGCCAACACAGTAAATAGAGCGGTAGCTTATGTAAAATGTTTTACAGTATAGGTATGCTACTGTATTGCTATTGGATAGAGCGGGCCATCATAAGCCTATTGTTTTTCAAATAAAATGGAATCAGTGAATTTGTCCAAATACTTATGAGTTCTTCACATGGGGGTGACTAGATACAGTTGAAGTCGGAAGTTTACATACACTTAGGTTGGAGTCATTAAAACTTGTTTTTCAACCACTCCACAAATTATTTCTTGTTAACAAACTATAGTTTTGGCAAGTCGGTTAGGACATCTACTTTGCGCATGACACAAGTAATTTTTCCAACAATTGTTTACAGACAGATTATTTCACTGTATCACAATTCCAGTGGGTCAGAAGTTTACATACACTAAGTTGACTGTGCCTTTAAACAGCTTGGAAAATTCCAGAAAATGATGTCATGGCTTTAGAAGCTTCTGATAGGCTAATTGACATCATTTGAGTCAATTGGAGGTGTACCTGTGGATGTATTTCAAAGCCTACCTTCAAACTCAGTGCCTCTTTGCTTGACATCATGGGAAAATCAAAAGAAATCAGCCAAGACCTCAGAAAAACAATTGTAGACCTCCCCATGTCTGGTTCATCCTTGGGAGCAATTTCCAAACGCTTGAAGGTACCACATTCATCTGTACAAGCAATAGTACGGAAGTATAATCAAATCAAATTATCTCAAAGTGCTGTACAGAAACCCAGCCTAAAACCCCAAACAGCAAGTAATGCAGGTGTAGAAGCACGGTGGATAGGAAAAACTCCCAAGAAAGGCCAAAACCTAGGAAGAAACCAGGCTATGAGGGGTGGCCAGTCCTCTTCTGGCTGTGCTGGGTGGAGATTTTAACAGAACATAGCCAAGATGTTCAAATGTTCATAAATGACCTGCATGGTAAAATAATAATAATCACAGTAGTTGTTGAGGGTGCAACAGGTCAGCACCTCAGGAGTAAATGTCATTTGCCTTTTCATAGCCGATCATTGAGAGTATCTATACCGCTCCTGCTGTCTCTAGAGAGTTGAAAACAGCAAGTCTGGGACAGATAGCAAGTCCGGTGAACAGGTCAGGCTTCCATAACCGCAGGCAGAACAGTTGAAACTGGAGCAGCAGCACGCCAGGTGGACTGGGGACAGCAAGGAGTCATCATGCCAGGTAGTCCTGAGGCATGGTCCTAGGGCTCAGGTCCTCCGAGAGAGAAAGAGAGAATTAGAGAGCATACTTAAATTCACACAGGACAGCGGATAAGACAGGAGAAATACTCCAGATATAACAGACTGACCCTAACCCCCCCGACACAAACTACTGCAGCATAAATACTGGAGGCTGAGACAGGAGGGGTCAGGAGACACTGTGGCCCCATCCAATGATACCCCTGGACAGGACCAAATAGGCAGGATATAACCCCACCCACTTTGCCAAAGCACAGCCCCCACACCACTAGAGGGATATCTTCAACCACCAACTTACCATCCTGAGACCAGTGACTCAACCCACTCAAGTGACGCACCCTTCCTAGGGACGGCATGGAAGAGCACCAGTAGGCCAGTGACTCAGCCCCTGTAATAGGGTTAGAGGCAGAGAATCCCAGTGGAGAGAGGGGAACCGGCCAGGCATAGACGGCAAGGGCGGTTCGTGGCTCCAGTGCCTTTCCGTTCACCTTCACACTCCTGGGCCAGACTACACTTAATCATAGGACCTACTGAAGAGATGAGTCTTCAATAAAGACTTAAAGGTTGAGACCGAGTCTGCGTCTCTCACATGGGTAGGCAGACCATTCCATAAAAATGGAGCTCTATAGGAGAAAGCCCTGCCTCCAGCTGTTTGCTTAGAAATTCTAGGGACAATTAGGAGGCCTGCGTCTTGTGACCGTAGCGTACGTTTAGGTATGTACGGCAGGACCAAGTATAAACACCATGGGACCACGCAGCCGCCATACCGCTCAGGAAGGAGACACGTCTGTTTCCTAGAGATGAACGTACTTTGGTGCAAAAAGTGCAAATCAATCCCAGAAGAACAGCAAAGGACCTTGTGAAGATGCTGGAGGAAACAGGTAGAAAAGTATCTATATCCACAGTAAAACGCGTCCTATATCGACATAACCTGAAAGGCCGCTCAGCAAGGAAGAAGCCACTTCTCCAAAACCGCCATAAAAAAGCAAGACTACAGTTTGCAACTGCACATGGGGACAAAGATCATATTTTTTGGAGAAATGTCCTCTGGTCTGATGAAACAAAAAATAGAACTGTTTGACCATAATGACCATCGTTATATTTGGAGGGAAAAGGTGGAGGCTTGCAAGCCGAAGAACACCATCCCAACCGTGAAGCACGGCGGTGGCAGCATCATGTTGTGGGGGTGCTTTGCTGCAGTAGGGACTGGTGCTCTTCATAAAATAGATGGCTTCACGAGGAAGGAAAATGATGTGCATATATTGAAGCAACATCTAAAGACATCAGTCAGGAAGTTAAAGGTTGGTCACAAATGGGTTTTCCAAATGTACAATGACCCCAAGCATACTTCCAAAGTTGTGGCAAAATGGCTTAAGGACAACAAAGTCAAGGTGTTGGAGTGGCCATCACAAAGCCCTGACCTCAATCCTATAGAAAATTTGTGGGCCGGACTGAACAAAGTGCGTGCGAGCTCTGTCAGGAGGAATGGGCCAAAATTCACCCAACTTATTGTGGGAAGCTTGTGGAAGGCTACCTGAAATGTTTGACCCAAGTTAAACAATTTAAAGGCAATGCTACCAAATACTAATTGAGTGTATGTAAACTTCTGACCCACTGGGAATGTGATGAAATAAATAAAAGCTGAAATAAATCACTCTCTACTATTATTCTGACATTTCACATTCTTAAAATAAAGTGGTGATCCTAACTGACCTAAGACAGGGCATTTTTACTAGGATTAAATGTATTTGGCTAAGGTGTATGTAAACTTCAGACTTCAACTGTACATAAAGTGCTTTCATTTCTAAACAGTAAAACAGATATGTATGAAAATACCCTCAAATAAAAGCGGACATTCTGTAGACTACTGTCACTTGAAATGAAACATTTGATCTCAAATCCAAAATGCTGGATGGAGTATAGAGCCAAATACAAATGTCAAGCTTCACTGTCCAAATACATATGGAGGGGAGTGTATATAAATAAAATAAAAACGATGGTTTTGAAAATCCATCTAACGTTTACCATCGTTCTTCGAACAATGTAAGGTCCTCAGTGGACTATTGCATGACTGAGAAGGACTTGAAAACCATGGAAACGAACCACGTGAACCCTTACTCACTCTGCAGGGCTCAGTCAATCACACACTACCAATATTGATAGGCTCACCCTTCCTTCCGCCTCCCCTGCTTTTCTCTCTTTTTCTTTGTTATTTTATTCATCTGATATACAGTACCAGTCAAAGGTTTGGACACACCTACTCATTCAAGGGTTTTTCTATATTTTTTTACTATTTTCTACATTGTAGAATAATAGTGAAGACGTCAAAACTATGAAATAACACATATGGAATCATGAAATAACCAAAAAAGTGTTCAACAAATCAAAATATATTTTATATTCTTCAAAGTAGCCACCCTTTGCTTTGATGACAGCTTTGCACACTCTTGGCATTCTCTCAACAAGCGAATGGTTTTCCAACAGTCTTGTTGGCTGCTTTTCTTTCACTCAGCGGTCCAACTCATCCCAAACCATCTCAATTGGGTTGAGGTCGGGGGATTGTGGAGGCCAGGTCATCTGATGCAGCACTCCATCACTCTCCTTTTTGGTCAAATAGCCCTTACACAGCCTGGAGGTGTGTTTTGGGTCATTATCCTGTTGAAAAACAAATGATAGTCCCACTATGCTAGTTAAGTGTGCCTTGAATTCTAAATAAATCACTGACAGTGTCACCAGCAAAGCACCCCCACACCATCACACCTCCTCCTCCATGTTTCACGGTGCGAACCACACATGTGGAGATAATCCGTTCACCTACTCTGTGTCACAAAGACACAGCGGTTGGAACCAAAAATCTAAAATGTGGACTCATCAGACCAAAGGACAGATTTCCACCGGTCTAATGTCCATTACTCGTGTTTCTTGGCCCAAGCAAGTCTCTTCTTCTTATTGGTGTCCTTTAGTAGTGGTTTCTTTGCAGCAATTCCACCATGAAGGCCTGATTCATGCAGTCTCCTCTGAACAGTTGATGTTGAGATGTCTGTTACTTGAACTCTGGGAAGCATTTATTTGGGCTTCAATCTGAGGTGGTTAATTGCTGAGATCTGAGGCTGGTAACTCTAACTTATCCTCTGCAGCAGAGGTAACTCTGGGTCTTCCTTTCCTGTGGCGGTCCTCATGAGAGCCAGTTTCATCAGAGCGCTTGATGGTTTTTGCGACTGCACTTGAAGAAACTTTAAAAGTTCTTAAAATTTTCCGCATTGACTGACCTTCATGTCTTAAAGTAATGATGGAATGTCATCTCTCTTTGCTATTTGAGCTGTTATTGCCATAATATGGACTTGGTCTTTTACCAAATAGGGCTATCTTCTGTATACCACCCCTACCTTGTCACAACACTACTGATTGGCTCAAACACCTTAAGAAGGAAAGAAATTCCACAAATGTACTTTTAACAAGGCACACCTGTTAATTGAAATGCATTCCAGGTGACTACCTCAAGAAGCTGGTTGAGAGAATGCCAAGAGTGTGCAAAACTGTCATCAAGGCAAAGGGTGGCTACTTTGAAGAATCTCAAATATAAACAAATCAAAATATATTTTAACACTTTTTTGGTTACTACATGATTCCATGTGTGTTATTTCATAGTTTTGATGTCTTCACTATTATTCTACAATGTAGAAAATAGTACAAATAAAGGAAAAACCCTGGAATGGGTAGCTGTGTCCAAAGCTTTGACTGATACTGTATATTCAACAAAGCCAATAAACAGACATACAGTGCAACATTTACAAAGATAACGTGTGCATGTCACACCTGGGTCACATAAGTATTTGTTTCCTTTCAAATACGTAATTGCTATTCTGTGACAATCTGGACCAGGCTAGCTTGGACCAGGTAACATTTACCAGGCTCCGAAAACAGAAAACGGACTGAAACATGGAGGGACTACCTGAACCTTTTACTTTCTAGAAACGCTTGTTTTAGTCGTCCGTTGCAAAATGTTTTTCTACGGTGTGCACTAATGGCAGTGTTGTTTGTATTTGCATTTTATTAGGGCAGCAACTACTCTTCCTGGGGTCCAAACACATTAAGACACATTACACATAAAACAAAAGATAAAACAGTACATCATATAGTAGTCACACCACCATATATCCACAACACAAAATGTAAGATACCACCATACAACAATATTACAATGTATGTGTGTGTAGAGTGCGTATGCTAGCACCCGTGTGTGAATACGTGTCTGTACCTGTGTGTGTGTCTCTTCACAGTCCCTGCTGTTCCATAAGGTGTATTTCTATCTGTTTTTAAAATCTGATTCTACTGCTTGCTTCAGTTACCTGTGTGGAATAGAGTTCCATGTAGTCATGGCTCTATGTAGTACTGTGCGCCGCCCATAGTCTGTTTTGGACTTGGGGATTGTGAAGAGACCTCTGGTGGCATGTCTTGTGGAGTATGCATGGTGTCTGAGCTGTGTGCTAGCATTTTAAACAGACAGCTTGGTGCATTCAGTTTGTCAACACTTCCTACAAAAACAAGTAGTGATGAAGTCAATCTCTCCTCCGCTATGAGCCATGAGATTGACATGCATATAAATAATGTTAGCTCTGTGTACATTTAAGGGTCAGCCGTGCTGCTCTGTTCTGAGTCAATTGTAATTTTCCTAAGTCCCTCTTTGTGGTACCTGACCACACGACTGAACAGTAGTCCAGGTGCGACAAACCTAGGACCTCTAGCACCTGCCTTGTTGATGATGTTGTTAAGAACAAAGAGCAGCGCTTTATTATGGACAGACTTCTCCCCATCTTAGCTACTTTTGAATCAACCTGTTTTGACCATGAAAGTTTACAATCCAGGTTTACTCCAAGTAGTTTAGTCACCTCAACTTGCTCAATTTCCACATTATTCATTACAAGATTTAGTTGAGGTTTAGGGTTTGTCCCAAATACAATGCTTTTAGTTTTTGAAATATTTAGGACTAACTTGTTCCTTGCCACACATTCTGAAACTAACTGCAGCTCTTTGTGTTGCAGTCATTTCAGTCGCTGTAGTAGCTGATGTGTATAGTGTTGAGTTATCCGCATACATAGACACACTGGCTTTACTCATGTCGTTAGTAAAGATTCTAAAATTAAAGGGCCTAGACAGCTGCCCTGGGTAATTCCTGATTCTACCTGTATTATGTTGGAGAGGCTTCCATTAAAGAACACCCTCTGTCTTCTGTTAGACAGGTAACTCTTTATCCACAATATAGCAGGGGGTGTTAATCCATAACACATAAGATTTTCCAGCAGCAGACTATGATCGATAATGTCAAAAGCGCACTGAAGGTTAACAAAACAGCTCACAATCTTTTTATCATCAGTTTCTCTCAGCCAATCATCAGTCATTTGTCTGCTGGGCTTGTTGAATGGCCTTCCCTATAAGCGTGCTGAAAGTCTGTTGTCAATTGGTTTACTGTAAAATAGCATTGTATCTGGTCAAGCATCATTTTTCCCCAGAAGTTTACTAAGGGTTGGTAACAGGCTGATTGGTCGGCTATTTGAGCCAGTAAAGGGGGCTTTACTATTCTTAGGTAGCGGAATGACTTTTGCTTCCCTCCAGGCCTAAGGGCACACACTTTCTAGTAGGCTTAAATTTAAGATGTGACAATATTGTCTGCTATTATCCTCCAATTTTCCATCCAAGTTGTTGTGCTTGTCTTCCCATACAGTTGGAGAAGAAACAGATGGCCCCGCCCTTCAAGCCCCAGATCGCAGACGACTATGGCCTGGAGAACTTTGACACCCAGTTCACTAACGAACCAGTGCAGCTAACACCAGACGACGAGTAAGTGAACACACTCTAAACCGACATGACTAGCCTAACAGAAGACTACATATTTGATCAAGACTAGATATTTAATGACTATATAGTTTAGTCATCAAACTAGTTATGAAGCGTGTATGACCACATATTTTAAACACTAATGTTATAATAACTTGACAACATATGGACGGTTAGTGGATAGGGGAGCTAGACAGGGCAAGGCCAGTTAAACTCTGGGAATGGTGATGGTTGTTGGCCAGTAGGGGGCACTCCTCTCTCAGGACCAGTCCAATCCAGTCTGTCTGTCGCCTCTGTACCATAAGGGATTGGAGACTGGAGTCTGAGACTAGGGACCTGTCCAGGAACAACCCCTACCCACTATGAGACACTTGATTTCATACGTTTAAACAATATGGTGAAAATTCAACCTATAGCCTATCAGAGAGCAAGGTTGAGCTGTCTACATATTCCTTACACATATCAAAACATCTCATATCTCCACAAGTGTCTAGGAGGGGCTAGGCACTAGGGGTTGTTTCTGGACAGAGTCTATACAGGGTTTTTCAACGTGTGACTCGTTTTACTGCCCCTTTGTGGCTCCATGGATATCTACACTGATTATACCAAGCATTAGGAACACCTTCCTAATATTGCGTTGCCCCCCCCTTTTGTCCTCAAACAGCCTCAATTAGTAGGGGGAATGGACTCTACAAGGCAAGGTGTCGAAAGTGTTCCACAGGGATGCTGGCCCATGTTGACTCCAATGCTTCCCACAGTAGTGTCAAGTTGGCTGGATGACCTTTGGGTGGTGGACCATTCTTGATACACACAGGAAACTGTTGAGCATGAAAAACCCAGCAGTGTTGCAGTTCTTGACACAAACTGGTGTACCTGACACCTACTACCATACCCCGTTCAAAGACACTTACATATATTGTCTTGCCCATTCACCCTCTGAATGTCACAATACACAAGCTGTGTCTCAATTGTCTCAAGGCTTCCCTTCATCTACACTGATTGAAGTGGATAGGTAACAGGTGACATAAATAAGGGATCATAGCTTTCACCTGGTCAGTCTATGTCATGGAAAGAGCAGGTGTTCTTAATGTTTTGTATACTCAGTGCATAACGGTCATTCAAAGACATCAATAGTCTATGATAGTAGTGGTGAAGATCATCAATATCTTAAAATTGAACAACCAGAGAGCATTCACCACCTGAGAATCTGCAACATAAGTGTCAACATCTTATATTGTAACAGCTATCCACGTTTCTTCAGTCTGTTTACAAGTGGTACTATGCAAAGTCCCGACTCAATGTTTTTGAAAAAAATTGTCTTCAATGAGAAAAAGAAAATGCCCTTGGTTCCAACAATGACTTCTTTCTCCAGTGTATACGCCATGTTTTGATCAATGTGGACATGTTGTCCACGGGGGCTTTGACGGAATCCTTGTTTTAGATTCACTTCAAAAGAATGAGCTGAAAAGATTTGGCATAGCAACAGAGGTGGCTGCTGTCCTACCGAGGGGCTCTGTAGCCAGAGTATGACAAACAAGCCAGGCTTTTCTCGACGGCTGCAGGAAACTATTCCAATGTGGCTTTGCAGGCGGTGCCAATAGTTATTACTGGGCTGAAGTTTGTCAACATTTTCATTAAAATCAAATCAAATTTTATTTGTCACATGCGCCAAATACAGACCTTACAAGCCCTGAACCAACCATGCTGTTTTAAGAAAATACCTAAAAAAAAGTAAGAGATAAGAATAACAAATAATTAAGAGCAGCAGTATATAACAATAGCGGGGCTATATACAGGGGGTACGGGTACCGGTGTCGAGGTAATTGAGGTAATATGTACATGTAGGTAGAGTTATTAAAGTGACAATGCAAAGATACTAACAGAGAGTAGCAGCAGTGTAGGGGGGGGGGCAATGCAAATAGTCTGGGTAGCCATTTTATTAGCCATTTTATTATTGGACCTAGACTTGGCGCTCCAGTACCGGTTGCCGTGCCGTATCAGAGAGAACAGTCTATGACTAGGGTGGCTGGAGTCTTTTACAATTTTTAGCACCTTCCTCTGACACCGCCTGGTATAGAGGTCCTGGATGGCAGGAAGCTTGGCCCTGGTGATGTACTGGGCCGTACTCACTACCCTCTGTAGTGCCTTGCGGTCGGAGGCTGAGCAGTTGCCATACCAGGCAGTGATGCAACCCGTCAGGATGCTCTCGATGGTGCAGCTGTATAACTTTTTGAGGATCTGAGGACCCATGACAAATCTTTTCAGTCTCCTGAGGGGGAATAGGTTTTGTCGTGCCCTCTTCACAACTGTCTTGGTGTGCTTGGACCATGTTAGTTTGTTGGTGATGTGGACACCAAGGAACTTGAAGCTCTCAACCTGCTCCACTACAGCCCCGTCGATGAGAATGGGGGCATGCTTGGTCCTCCTTTTCCTGTAGTCCACAATCTTCTCCTTTGTCTTGATCACGTTGAGGGAGAGGTTGTTGTCCTTGCACCACACGGTCAGGTCTCTGACCTCCTTATAGGCTGTCTCATCGTTGTCTGTGATCAGGCCTACCACTGTTGTGTCAACAGCAAACTTAATGATGGTGTTGGAGTCGTGCCTGGCCATGCAGTCATGAGTGAACAGGGAGTACAGGAGGTGACTGAGAACGCACCACTGAGGGACCCCCGTGTTAAGGATCAGCATGGCGGATGTGTTGTTACCTACCCTTACCACCTGTGGGCGGCCCATCAGGAAGTCCAGGATCCAGTTGCAGAGGGAGGTGTCCTTAGCAGGGTCCTTAGCTTAGTGATGAACTTTGAGGGCACTATGGTGTTGAACGCTAAGCTGTAGTCAATGAATAGCATTCTCACATAGGTGTGAGAATGTCCAGGTGTGAAAGGGCAGTGTGGAGTGCAACAGAGATTGCATCATCTGTGGATCTGTTGGTGCAGTATGCAAATTGAGTGGGTCTAGGTTTTCTGGGATGAAACGTGGGTAATACAGACTCAGACAGAGAGAGGTTGAAAATGTCTGTGACGACACTTGCCAGTTGGTCAGCGCATACTTGGAGTACATGTCCTGGTAATCCGTCTGGCCCTGCGGCCTTGTTCACATCGACTGCGGAGAGCGTGATCACACAGTCGTCCAGAACAGCTGATGCTCTCATGCATGTTTCAGTGTTACTTGCCTCGAAGTGAGCATAGAAGTTATTTAGCTTGTCTGGTAGGCTCGTGTCACTGGGCACCTCTCTCGGCTGTGCTTCCCTTTGTAGTCTGTAATAGTTTACAAAGCTCTGCCACATCCGCGAGTATCGGAACCGATGTAGTACGATTCGATCTTAGTCCTGGATTGATGCTTTGCCTGCTTGATGGTTCGTTGGAGGGCATAGCGGGATTTCTTCTAAGTTTCCGGGTTAGAGTCCCGCTCCTTGAAAGCAGCAGCTCTACCCTTTAGCTCAGTGCGAATGTTGCCTGTAATCCATGGCTTCTGGTTGTGGTATGTACGTACAGTCACTGTGGGGACACTTATTGATAAAGCCAGTGACTGATGTGGTGTACTCCTCAATGCCATCGGAAGAATCCCGGAACATATTTCAGTCTGTGCTAGCAAAATTAAATGATACATTGTGGACTAATTTCATGTTAAGGCTCAATGTTTTTCTTTTCATTCAGCTTTCTATATAAATGTATTGGCAATCAGATGCCATATAAATCAGAAGAAAAAGGCTGAGAACAATACAAATTCTAGGCACTTCGAGGTACAGTTTTCAAAATACTTGGAAACTGTGGTCCATAAATCTATATATGGTTTAAAAAAAAAAGTCAATTTGACCTTCAAATTCTGTATCCTACCTGCCTTTGTCTGTTTTGAACTCTAACATAGTCCCATCATCTACGCATCAATCCAACTACCCTCAGTATCTCTGGGGTTCTGACAGCCGAGGTGTGTCAGATCAACCAGAGCTGCACCTCTCATCTCATTAGGGCAAACTGGGGGCTCACACACTTGTCTGGGGTAATTTGCGGCGGGATTTGACGTTCGCTGTGACAGTCTGCGGGGTTTAGCGTTGGGGAGGAGGAGAAAGAGATGAAGGGGGGTTGTGAGTTGGCAGCTCTGCCAGTCCAATGGGAGAAGAGATCTCAAGCAGGCTTCAAACGCCATGGCATGGCAGCCCCACAGCACTTCAAAAGGAGAGACACGATGCCTCTCTCTCTCCCTCTCTCTGTGTCGCTCAGGAGAGAGGGGTGATGTCGCCCACTCCTGCCGAGCGGGAGAGGGAGTGATGTAAATCACGCCCCCTCCTCTTCTGTGATGGGTTTGGCAGACGAAAAAAGAAAAGTGAGAGAGAGAGTGAGTGGGAGGGAGAAAATGGGTAAACCCTCCTTGTTAGGATTTACTTTGCTGCATTAAAAAACCCTAGCTTCCTGAGAGCCCTTGCCAAGGAGCTAGCAGAGAGGGTGAGAGAGAGGATATAATTTGCTTTTGCCAGCGCTGGGACTTCACCAGTCTTGTAAATGGCGAGTACGGCGAGACCCAAAGCAATAAGGATTCAGTCTTTTCTATGTTCTATGGCTAGCCACAGAGATTCAAAGGCTTTACTTAGTCTCTATAGACAGGGACGAAATTTTAAAAAATCCCTGGATCTGTATTGTAGGTAGAGTGAGGAGGTTGATTGGATTGGTTCCGTCCCACTTTGTTTTATGAATGCTGTGTGTGTGTGGGCACCACCATGAAATACAAGGCTGTCTGTCTTTCTTTCCTTGAACCTCATCCACCCACCCCCTCTCTCTCAGCTCCCGGCTCTGACAACCTTTTTCCCCCTCTTATAATTCTTTCTTTCTCCCTTTCCTCCTCTCACTTGGTTCTCTCTCTCATTTTCTCAGTCTCTTTCTCCCCCGCTTTCTCCATCTCGCTCTCTGTGTTGCTCGTTCTCTCCCTCTCTCCGCATCTGGTAGCACTTTTAAGCTGTCTCTGGAAAAAAGGCAACATTTGTGCTAGTGAGCACTCTTGTTTGTTTTGGTTGTGTCCCAAATGTTCCCTCCTCGCTCTGTTTCTCTTTTGTGGTCTTGTGCCTTTCCCCTCCTTTTCTCACTGCCTCAAGTTTGCTGCTACTCGCTGACTTCACTCAAACAATGTTATCTAGCTAGCAGCACCTACTGTGTGCACCCAAGTGTGCTCACAGATAGAATATCCATCGATCATTTTCGTCTGTTTGTATAATTTCAGTTGAATCTTCCAGATTGCACTTTCTGGGTGTATTTCAGTGTGTTGAATGGGATTCTAAAGGCATGGTGGTGTGTTAAAGTGTCTGGATCTAGATTACAATGAGCTGGAGATGAGGCTTCTCCTTAAAACTGGTCTAGGATCATCTCTACCAACATTAAACCTCACCTCAGCCATTACAGGCAAAATAACCACAACCAAACAGGACCAGCGTTTAAAGAAAACCTACATCTCTAGTATGGAAGCCTCTCTATTCCTCTCTCTTTCCCCAGCAAGAGGCCTCCTTCCTGCGGCTCCACCCTACCCTCCTGGGGAGTGCGGTCAGCCTTCTTTACTACGGCAGATGAGGGTTGCGTCTCAAATGGCACCCATTTCGCCTATATAGTGCACTACTTTTGACAGGGCTCTGGTCAAAAGTAGTGCATTATCACAGGAATAGGGTGCCATTTGAGATGCAGAGGAACAACATGTTGCTGTTGTTGGAGAAGCAGCTGCAGCAGAAGCTACACTCTCAGAGTAGTACATTTATTTTTACACAGCCACTCCAAACCAGTCACACGGTTCACTTAATTTATAGATGATTACCGCTTTGTTAATGGAACCAACCGGGGGCTCAGCTGGGGAGAGAGTAATAAGCACAGGGAGAGTTCACTGATGAGGCAACAACATCCTGTTCTTTCTTCTACGTTCTCACATTGTGCAAAGGGACGTTTTTTTGTTGTTGCTGGGGTTTAATGGTAGATTTTGTGTGTTTAGAACAGTGATGAGGTTGTTTGAACATTGCTGGCTTGAAATAACTGTAAGCTACTAGGTGGATCATAGCCTTCCTCATTGGCGCCCTAGTAGTGATGTCCATGTATGACTTGAAATAGGACTATTCTCATCCGCCTGCCAAAGATTCCCTATGAATAGGAGAGCTGTAAAGG
The DNA here is from genome assembly GCF_901001165.1 of Salmo trutta. NCBI lineage: Eukaryota > Metazoa > Chordata > Actinopteri > Salmoniformes > Salmonidae > Salmo > Salmo trutta. Next base: position 2,794,852 of record NC_042986.1, on the reverse strand, counting down.
TAACTCCTGAAGTACTGCACTAGCATGTCTGTACCCTTTAAAAGACATACTCCAGACCTCTGCCGACTACTACGTATTTTTTTAAACTTCCCGCTTCAATGTGTAGTTCACACATGCATAATCTGAGAAGAATGACTGTCTTACTTCAATTAGCCACGAAATCCCTAGTCTGAAAGCAACTGTTTTTCTGGAAGCTGTGCTGCGCTACATTTTTCCCCCTCGTGGGCCAGCCCCCTAGCAATTCAAGTTTAACCAATGAGCTTCAGCACTTCACCATTTGAGTGACAGCTAACAAGAGGCACATCAATCACCCACAACAGAGCAAGAGAGAAAGCAATGACGTGATGCACATATGTGACATACAGTACCAGTCAAAGGTTTGGACACACCTACTCATTCAAGGGTTTTTCTTTATTTTTGCTATTTTCTACATTGTAGAATAATAGTGATGAAATAACACACTGACCCAACAAAACTCCAGGCTCTGTAAGGGCTATTTGACCAAGAAGGAGTTAGATGGAGTGCTGCATCAGATGACCTGGCCTCCACAATCACCCGACCTCAACCAAAGTGAGATGGTTTGGGATGAGTTGGACCGCAGAGTGAAGGAAAAGCAGAAAAGTGCTCAGCATATGTGGGAACTCTTAAGACTGTTGGAAAAGCATTCCAGGTGACGCTAGTTGAGAGAATGCCAAGAGTGTGCAAAACAATTTTCAGGGACCACTTTTGGCTCGTGAGCGCTACTTTCAGAACTACTGGCTAAAAAGTATACAAAAATACTGGAGAATTGTACCATTGGATTTTTCCATTTCTTCTGCATCTGTAGATACCAACCAGTAGTATGTGCGATTAAGGAGGGCTGACCTAGAGCGGTGTTTGTGAGACAAGGGCGGATCCCAAAGGGGCCCGGAGCTAGGACTTTTTACAAAAATGTCTGAAGAGTCTGAATGGTTTGAGCTAGAAACTACTAAAAGCTACATATGCAAATCTGAGACTCTCACAAACATGCAAATGTAACATATGGCAGTCACATATGTTACACAAGGGTCATTAGAAGGTATGGGGTTCTTCTACATAGACCCTATATTCTGGGATTTCCTATAATCTATAATATTGTAATAAATTCACATAGTTGCTGTCGCAAACTCCAAACAGTTGCTACTGACTAGTTTGATATTCACTTCTCAATGAGCCAGCAATTTCTGTACTTACAGCATTCATATAAATTCATTTTTTTCCAGGTTTTTGCTTTGGAGAACCTTATTTTGTTATTGACATTTGTCAATAAAACTCATGAATACAACTATTTATATCAAATAGTTTTGATTTATACTTGTAGCCCTGGTTGTCCTGAAAAGAAAATGGTAAAACACATCATTGTGAGGCTAAATATAAGGGCTGGACATGCAGATAAATGAAAGTCAGATAAATGAAAAGCCGATTTTTGCTGGGGTCTCGGGACTGATAGGGTAAAAGCAACACATATAGCCACGAAAACCATGAAACACAGGAAACCAACAGATACACAATTTGTGAGTAGACACTGCTATATTTGAAGATGAGTGTCTGACATGGGAAGCGAACCGGCGATGTTTGGAGCCGTAAGCTACTACCCTCTCGTGAACGTATGCCACGTCGCCTCCCTACGTATAACTATCTTGTACAAATGTCTAGAAAAGAAGTCTAAAGCTGCCAATCAGGCTAAAGTAGCACATTGTAGCATTTTTTATTTGTTCTGAGTTAACTGACCTTTTCCCCATTTTCTCTCTCTCCTCTTTTCTCCCTCTCCTCTCCCAGGGACGTCATCAAGAGAATAGACCAGTCCGAGTTTGAGGGATTTGAATACATCAACCCTCTGCTGCTATCCGCAGAGGAGTCTGTATGAGGGAGAAGAGACCTCTTCTCCCACCTGTGTCTGTCCACCCCCCACTCCCCTCTCAGCCAAATCTATGAACAACTCCCTCTGGGATGGAGGGAGGACAAGAAACTCCCGGCTTTGCACGAGGTTCGAGGACACGAGTGCGAAAATTTTACTTTTTTTTTTCTTTGTGGATCCCCCATAATGCATTGCATTATTTTGTCACCTGGGAAAAACTCTTTGGAGGTGGACAACATACAAAAGGACACAGGAACATTCCCAAAACTTGGTTGTTGATTGTCTTCACGTTTTTTGTTTGTTTCCCCAACAACTCCATCTCTGTGTCAGCAGGACGGCTGGCTATGTCATTTCAAAAACAGAAAGCGACTTCATTCTGTGCCTGCCATGGTAAAACAGATGACAGTCCCGCCCCTCGCATCCCTGGATGGAATATGACAGTTCTACGACTAGAACTTGAAGTTATGTGCATTTTGTTTTGTTAATTCGTTTTTTTTTTTTTTTTACTTGTAGGAGGCTCCGCTGCCTCGAGCAAAATAAGAATGTACAATGACGAAGGGAAAAAAATGATGATACAAGTTAGTGTATTATAATGTAGGTAGCAACTCCAAATTGATGATGCCTTTCTATTGATGCAAAGTGGCACGTTTTATTCATGACCATGAACTTTCTTTTTGTTTGTTTTCCTCAGCATTGATTTTCATTAACAGAAAAAAAAACTGAGACGAAAGTTTATTTTTATTTAAGAAGTGCCTCAAAGATCCAATCTACACCATGTTTCTGATTGCACTTACCGATTGTTCCAATACCTTTCAGCTGCCTGGTGGGTTGGTCAGTTGGTGAAGAAAGCCAGTGGAACACATCGCGCATAAAGACCAAGGGCCTCATTTCTAAAGGGTTTTTGTGCACAGATTTTATTGTAAATTGCGCATACACGTAAATGTAAATTATGCCAACGTTTTAAGAGTTAAATCTTTAACAACCTTGAGCTTGACAAGAAAATATGCAGTAGGAAGCATTTTTGTAGATCACCCAATACCCTGATAGCACAAAGAGGCAAACTATCATCTGTCGGTCAACAGAATTTTGAACGAGAGTGCATCGTCCTCAGCACTGAAGTATGGGCAACTGTAAGTCTGTATACTTCAAACTTGAGAAGTCTATGTTGCCATAGTCCTTTACCATTCACAGCATATAAAAATGTAGATGCTGAGTGAAAGCTGTTTAATGGGGAAATATTTTGAAAGAACCACTGAACACGCTGTTTGGCACGTGTGTTTTTCTGTTGCTCATTAGAAAAACGAGATTTCAGCCTTGGCGGTGTGTTTCCTGACCGATTCTACGTTTGGGGAAGGATGTTTATCCCCATGAGACACTGCAGCCTAGTTCCCTTCCTCAAACTCCCCAGAATGAATCTAAGATAACTAAAGAACTCTGTAATTAATGTTGATGTTTGTGAAGAGGATGTTTTAGTTGTGCAACTTTACATCCATTACATCCATTTTACATTTTGGGCAGTATTTCTGAAGTAAAGAAATGTGCGACATGTTGTCTTAAATAAACAAACAAAGTCAGAGCTGCTGGGCAGGTCTGTCTCACTGTCTAATGCTATTGGATAGAGAGCAATCACCGCAGCTGTTCACCCCATGTTAGTGGGCAAATGGACATTGTCAAATCAAAACCCAACCTTCATTTACCCGTTGTGACGCACGGATGTTCCAAACTCCGTTTTAGATGAGACTGACTTTATGACCAAAATTATCCTATTTACACGAGTCAATTTTGACACTAGAATAACAGTTTCTGACTCATATCGGTGCCACATAGGCCGTTTTCAAAGGGATTCGTTGCTTTTTAAAGGCAGTCGCTCTTTAAATTGTGCATACTAACACTTTGAGAACTGATTGAATGCTTAAATTTAGTATAGCAACTGATTTTATAAATGAGGCCCAATGTCTTAGGCAATCCAAATGGTTAAATCTTTAAAAAGGAATGAACGTTATGGAGCACAGTAGCCAGCCATGGTTCTGATGAAAACATGGTTACTCTAACCATTCTGTTGAAATACCAACCTGGTCTCAGAGCATTTCGTATTATTCTGTATGTAAATCTGAGAATCCATTTACTATGTTACATTTTGTAAATAGAGCGGTAGCTTATGTAAAACGTTTGACAGTATGGGTAAGCTACTGTATTGCTGTTGGATAGGAGCGGGCCATCATAAGCCTATTTCATTTTATTTGAAAAACAATCAGTGAATTTGTCCAAATACTTATGAGTTCTTCCCATGGGGGTGACTAGATACAGTTGAAGTCGGAAGTTTAAATACACTTAGGTTAGAGTCATTAAAACTCGTTTTTCAACCACTCCACAAATTATTTATTGTTAACAAACTATAGTTTTGGCAAGTCGGTTAGGACATCTACTTTGTGCATGGCACAAGTAATTTTTCCAACAATTGTTTACAGACGGGATTATTTCACTTAATCACAATTCCCGTGGGTCAGAAGTTTACATACACTAAGTTGACTGTGCCTTTAAACAGCTTGGAAATTTCCAGAAAATGAATATCAGAAGCTTCTGATAGGCTAATTGACATCATTTGAGTCAATTGGAGATGTACCTGTGGATGTATTTCAAGGCCTACCTTCAAACTCAGTGCCTCTGCTTGACATCTTGGGTAAATCAAAAGAAATCAGCCAAGACCTCAGAAAAAAAATTGTAGACCTCCACAAGTCTGGTTGATCCTTGAGAGCAATTTACAAATACTTGAAGGTACCACGTTCATCTGTACAAACAATAGTACGCAAGTATAAACACCATGGGGCCGTGCAGCCGTCATACCGCTCAGGAAGGAGACACGTTCTGTCTCCTAGAGATGAACGTACTTTGGTGCGAAAAGTGCAAATCAATCCCAGAACAACAGCAAAGGACCTTGTGAAGATGCTGGAGGAAACAGGTACAAAACTATCTATATCCACAGTAAAACGAGTCCTATATCGACATAACCTGAAAGGCCGCTCAGCAAGGAAGAAGCCACTGCTTCAAAACCGCCATAAAAAAGCCAGACTATGGTTTGCAACTGCACATGGAGTCAAAGATCGTACTTTTTTGAGAAACGTCCTCTGGTCTGATGAAACAAAAATAGAACTGTTTGCCCATAATGACCATTGTCATGTTTGGAGGAAAAAGAGGGAGGCTTGCAAGCCGAAGAACACCATCCTAACCATGAAGCACGGGGGTGACAGCATCATGTTGTGGGGGTGCTTTGCTGCAGGAGGGACTGGTGCACTTCACAAAATAGATGGCATCATGAGGTAGGAAAATTATGTGGATATATTGACATCAGTCAGGAAGTTAAAACTTGGTCGCAAATGGGTCTTCCAAATGGACAATGACCCGAAGCATACTTCCAAAGTTGTGGCAAAATGGCTTAAGGACAACAAAGTCAAGGTATTGGATTGGCCATCACAAAGCCCTGACCTCAATCCTATAGAAAATGTGTGGGTAGAACTGAAAAAAATGTGTGCGAGCAAGGAGGCCTACAAACCTGACTCAGTTAAACCAGCTCTGTCAGGAGGAATGGGAGGAATTCACCCAACTTATTGTGGGAAGCTTGTGGAAGGTACCCAAACCGTTTGACCCAAGTTCAACAATTTAAAGGCAATGCAACCAAATACTAATTGAGTGTATGTAAACTTCTGACCCACTGGGAATGTGATGAAAGAAATAAAAGCTGAAATAAATCACTCTACTATAATTCTGACATATCACATTCTTAAAATAAAGTGGTGATCCTAACTGACCTAAGACAGGGAATTTTTACTAGGATTAAATGTCAAGAGTTTAAATGTATTTGGCTAAGATGTATGTAAACTTCTGACTTCAACTGTATGTATTAATTTGTGGATGTCCATCATCCATTTCGTATGACATGTTACGAATTTCTATTCGTTACCAATTTGCAAAATGTACAATATTACCAATTTGCTATACGTACAATATGTTACGAATTCTAGATTGGTGGCTAACGTTAGCTCGTTAGCTAGGCTAGGGTTAAGTTTAGGAGTTAGGTTTAAGTGTTAGGGGAAGGGTTAGCTAAAAGGGTTAAGGTTAGGGTTTGGGTAAGGGTTAGCTAGTATGCTAAGTTGTTGCAAAGTAGCTAAAAAATAGTAAGCAGTTGAAAAGTTGCTAAAGTTTTCCGTTATGAGATGCAAACTCGCAACCTTTGGGTTGCTAGTCGTTCGCGTTACACTTCCAACCAACCACATTTCGGTATAGCCTTAAGTAGCCATCTGTCTTATATAACCATAGCAAATGTAACATATCATACTAAATGGAGTGTCTTGGATTTACATACAGAATAATACGAAATGCTCTGAGACTAGGTTGGAAATACAGTATAGAGCTACATCACGCCTGAATGATCGAATCTTTTAAGTTATTGTCTGCATACACTAGTGTACAATGTGACAAACCGTGTTGGATGTCAGTAACTGGCAGGCTGGTGATTTGGACTTTGCACCAGCAGAAGGCCGCACTGATTCTAATAGTTCAGTTCAGGACTGGACATGATGGTGGGGGAAGACATTGTCAAAGTGTACATGCTGACCTGCACTACAACTGACCTTGGGTTAGTGAATAAGCAGAGCTCTACTGTCTCTACTGAGGGTTTTAGCAATGTTTCATGTGCACACACACACACACACACACACACACACACACACACACACACACACACACACACACACACACACAGAGAGAGAGAGATACAGATAATGTTGTGTGTACATATGTACATCCTTAAGGGAAGAAATGTATCAGGAAATCTAATATCATCCATACTAGACCCTTGAAGTGCATAAAGAAAAGATAACTTACTTCCCATATCAAATAAGGAACCAGTAGTATCTTAAGTTGAGAGATCTAATGAAGTCCACAATGCATTGCCATCAATTAATAATTCAACACATTCAGTGCAAAGATAAGACTCTCCCCTTTTAACCGAAATAACAATTTGCCTCTTAAGTCCCCAGCGAAAATGAGCTTTGAGATTAGAACGTTTGTGTTTCCTACAGAAATGAAAAAGCCCTCTTGGATGGGAATTATTTGATGAAATCTGACCCGCATTAATTTGATAACGGAGTAATAAGATTAATTAGATAATCCCAAGTTAAAGGGCTTCAATTAGCTGGCAGGCCAATATGTGGGTGAAAAGAAGGATGGAGGGAGACTGAGGGAGAGGGAGATAATGAAGCTGTGGCATATTCACTGATTAGTCGCAAACTCGAAAGCACACACACACACACACACACACACAATTTTCAAGGACCAAGATTCTCTTCATCCACGTAAGGGGAGGTTAAACTTTTTCAAAGCCATCTCACTTTCGACAGCACATCAGTGTCACCATTTTTTGTTTTATTTATGAACTGTGTTTTATGTTGAACTCACAGGAATACATTCACTTGACATTGTCTCTTGAGGGACCAACGGATGAACTGAACCGGTAGTTCTTGAAATTGTTCCTAACGCTACAGCAACGGCCATTAAAACCAGGAAAAGGGTTCATTTCAATTGTATTTCCTTGATTCCTCACCTCCTCTCCTTCTAAAAATGCATTGGAGCAGAAGATCGGAAGTTCCTCCCAATACAATTGAGATTCACTCAGAGTATCTGTAAAAAAAATAAACTAAGTCCATGATTTGTGTTCTAACATGTTTGCTGGTTGGATGTGCTTAATTCTGCTTCAATTCATCTCTGTAAATATCTGTAATTATTAAAAACAAAAATGGTTTCCCGTGAACTGATCCCGTTTTTTTTGCAGCAACATGAGGAAATCTTCCACGCTCAACATTTGTCTCTGCAGTTTCTTTGGAAGAAACCCTTCAAAAATCGGAAAACCCTGGTCGTTAGATCTCTGGTCGCTAGTTTTAAAGAATCTACATTTTTGAAAAGCACATTTATTAGTCATTCATAATTATTGCCATGCGGTTTCCAAGTTCTATCCCATAGAACTTAAAGCTAGAACCCTTAGTAGTTACATCCATTTTTGGTTGAACATTTCTAAAAAACTGTTTTTACTTCGTCATTATGGGGTATTGTGTGTAGATTGATTAGAAGAAAAACAACTATTTAATCCATTTTAGAATAAGGCTGTAATGTGGAAAAAGTCAAGGGTTCTGAATACTTAACGAATGCACTGTATACCCATTGATTCTTAAAGAATAGAACTTGTAAATGCCTCATGGGCTTAGTTCAAATGTCATACCCCATCAGCACCCAAAATAAGCTGGTTTTACTCCAATGTTTGTAAACAAACACTTTATAGACTCAAATCATGGTTAAAACTCTAATGTTTATCATTAGAGCCGGCACAATTACCGCATACCGTGTGTGGAACGAAGACGGGACGGCCGGGTACTCATGTGGTTGAGTCCGTTTCTGCGGTAACATGGACTCTTAACAACGTAATGAAACTTTGTTGCTCCTTGCTGAAACAAGCAAGGTGTAGCAAACAAGTCTTCGGTTACCTAAGCAACACCCCCCTCCCTGCAGCAGCAGCACACATAGAAATATAATGAATAGGCCTCCCGAGTGGCACAAGGCACTGCATCGCAGTGCCACTAGAGATTCTGGGTTCGAGTCCAGGCTCTGTCGCAGCCGGCCGTGACTGGGAGGCCCATGGGGCGGCGCACAATTGGCCCAGTGTCGTCCGGGTTAGGGAGAGTTTGGCCGGCAGGGATATCCTTGTCTCATCGCGCACTAGCGACTCCTGTGGCGGGCCGGACGCAGCGCATGCTTACACGGTCGCCAGGTGTACGGTGTTTCCTCCGACACATTGGTGTGGCTGGCTTCCGAGATGGATGGGCATTGTGTCAAGAAGCAGTGTGGCTTGGTTGGGTTGTGTTTTGGAGGACGCATGGCTCTCGACCTTCACCTCTCCCAAGTCCGTACGGGAGTTGCAGCGATGAGACAAGACTGTAACTACTACCAATTGGATACCACGAAATTGGGGAGAAAAGAAGGGTGAAAAATACAAAAATATATACATATAATGAATGGAACGGGCTTGGAAACTCTAACCCTGGATATTTGGTCTGGTAAACTCATGGGTACACTCGCAATGTCTGCCTGGTATTGTGATGCAATCATTTCCATGGTAATGTAGACTGTTCATTCAAATTATGTTAACCAGAGCCATATATTTTGGGTGTGTTCGTAAATTCACTCTGGCTATCTACGCTGATTTCAGAGCACTCTCGTCTGAGTGTGCCAGAGTGCAGAATAACTGATGAATTTACGAGCGCGCAACAACCATTGAATATGACCGGTGTCAGTAAACGACAGGCAAAAAATATATAACATTGTTGCCAGCAGCACAGTTAGTCCTTAAACTCTAGATAACATTAAAACAGCCTAACCAGCTCTGCTAGGGCAAGTAAAATGGTCTGAGTGAGGTGTTCTCTCATGTGTCTGCAAGTAGCTAGGAAGCTAGCCACCTTTAGCCAGTTAGCTTGGGTGCTTGACTGCCGTTGAGGTCGACCCTACTCCTCCGCCAGTGTCCATTCTGAACACCCCGAGAGCGAAACGCTCTGAATTTATGAACAGACAATCTGACAACACTCAATTTACGAACGACCCAGAGTGAACTTATACACTGGAGGTAATTTACGAATGCAGCTTTAGAGAGTTAGAATGTTGAATTTTGCTCTAATTTTAGATATTCAGTTAAAGCATTGTTTAAATATTACCCATGTAATGTTAATGGGGAGCTAACATGGCTGCCATATAATGTTGTAGTGTCATGTAAAAGCATCATAATTCATTCTAGAGATTCAGTTTTAGTTAATATTCGCCATGTAATGTTAATGGGGCACTTACATGGCCGCCATAGAATGGTAAAGTGTCATGCATCATAATGCAGAAACAGCAAACAACTCACTAAATACATAATCATTATTTCTATAGCGTTTTCATAAAGAATCTCAAAGCGCTTCAAAAAGCAAAAAACAAGCAAGCAACACATTATGAGTAGCCTAACTATAGTTAGGTCAACCAACAGAGGCCAAGTCTTTGAGTGCATCCTACAAAGATGGAGAGGGACAGTTCATGGCTTGATCAGAGGAAGGTGGTCAGGGAGATGGTTGATGAAGAGTCTAGTGACGAGGGCTACTCTGGGAACCAGTTGTGTAGCTACTGTACTTGTAGCACCCACTTTGGTGATACCTCAGCAGCTCTGGGCACCGGAAAGCAACCACACACACTTTACTGCTTCTCCCATTCCTCTCAAGCTTCAGGTGACTCCTCAATTGATGTTTTCAAAAGACCAGGAACTAGCAGCCAGTTTAAACAAAAAAGCTGGTACGGTGTCCTGATGCATCATTCAAACAAAAACAATTAGCTAGCTAGCTGGTTAGCTAGCCCAGACAAAAATAGTTGACCTAACCAGCAGAAATATGCAATAAAACTCAACGTTATCAAAATAAAACAGCTGATTTAAAAAACCACACAAAAACACTTACAAATAATTAAATATGTACAGTGCCTTGAGAAAGTATTCATACCCCTTGACTTATTCAACATTTTGTTGTTACAGGCTGAATTCAAAATGTATTAAAACAAAAATAACCCATCTACAGTCGTGGGCAAAAGTTTTGAGAATGACACATTAATTTCCACAAAGTTTGCTGTTTCAGTGTGTCTAGATATTTTTAGCAGATGTTACTATGGAATACTGAAGTATAATTACAAGCATTTCATAAGTGTCAAAGGCTTTTATTGACAGTTACATGAAGTTTATGCAAAGAGTCAATATTTGCAGTGTTGACCCTTCTTTTTCAAGACCTCTACAATCCACCCTGGCATGCTGTCAATTAACTTATGGGCCACATCCTGACTGATGGCAGCCCATTCTTGCATAATCAATGCTTGGAGTTTGTGGGTTTTTGTTTGTCCACCCGCCTCTTGAGGATTGACCACAAGTTCTCAATGGGATTAAGGTCTGAGGAGTTTCCTTGCCATAGACCCAAAATATCGATGTTTTGTTCCCCGAGTCACTTAGTTATCACTTTTTCCTTATGGCAAGGTGCTCCATCATGCTGGAAAAGGCACTGTTTGTCACCAAACTGTTCCTAGATGGTTGGGAGAAGTTGCTCTCAGAGGATATGTTGGCACCATTCTTTATTCATGGGTGTGTTCTTAGGCAAAATTGTGAGTGAGCCCACTCCCTTGGCTGAGAAGCATCCCCACACATGAATGGTCTCAAGATGCTTTACTGTTGGCATGACACAGGACTGATGGTAGCGCTCACCTTGTCTTCTCCGGACAAGCTTTTTTCCGGATGCCCCAAACAATCGGAAAGGGGATTCATCAGAGAAAATGACTTTACCCCAGTCCTCAGCAGTCCAATCCCTGTACCTTTTGCAGAATATCAGTCTGTCCCTGATATTTTTACTGGAGAGAAGTGGCATCTTTGCTGCCCTTCTAGACACCTGGCCATCCTCAAAGTCTTCACCTCACAGTGCGTGCAGATGCACTCACACCTGCCTGCTGCCATTCCTGAGCAAGCTCTCTACTGGTGGTGCCCCGATCCCGCAGCTGAATCAATTCTAGGAGACGGTCCTGCTGCTTGCTGGACTTTTTTGGGCGCCCTGAAGCCTTCTTCACAACAATTGAACCGCTCTCCTTGAAGTTGTTGATGACCCGATAAATGGTTGATTTAGGTGCAATCTTACTGGCAGCAATATCCTTGCCTGTGAAGCCCTTTTTGAAAGCAATGATGACGGCACGTGTTTCCTTGCAGGTAACCATGGTTGACAGAGGAAGAACAATGATTCCAAGCACCACCCTCCTTTTGAAGCTTCCAGTCTGTTATTCGAACTCAATCAGCATGACAGAGTGATCTCCAGCCTTGTCCTCGTCAACACTCACACCTGTGTTAATGAGAGAATCACTGACATGATGTCAGCTGGTCCTTTTGTGGCAGGGCTGAAATGCAGTGGAAATGTTTTTTGGAGGATTCAGTTCATTTGCATGACTTTGCAATTAATTGCAATTCATCTGATCATTCTTCATAACATTCTGGAGTATATGCAAATTGCCATCATACACACTGAGGCAGCAGACTTTGTGAAAATAAATATTTGTGTCATTCTCAAAACTTTTGGCCACAACTGTACACACAATACCCCATAATGACAAAGTGAAAACACATTTTTAGAAATGCTTGCACATTAATTGAAAATTAAATACAGAAATCTCTCATTTTCATAGTGCCGTGAAAAAATATTTGCCCCCTTTGTAATTATCTGTACTTGTGCATATTTTTTATACTGAATTATCAGATCTTCAACCAAAACCTAATATTAGATAAAGGGAACCTGAGTGAACAAATAACAATTACATACTTATTTCATAAACAGTTATGCAACACCCAATGTGTGAAAAGTAATTGCCCCATACACTAACTGTGTGTGCCACCTTTAGCGGCAATGACTCCAACCAAACACTTCATGTAGTTGTTGATCAGTCTCTCATGTCGCTGTGGAGGAATTTTGGCCCACTCTTCCATGCAGAACTGCTTTAACTCAGGTATATTTGTGGGTTTTCAAGTATGCTCGGTTCATGCTCGGTTCAAGTCCTGCCACATCTCAATTGTGATTAGGTCTGGACTTTGACTAAGCTATTCCAAAACTTCATATGTTACTTTTTAGCTATTTTCGTATAGACTTGATTGTTTGTTTTTGATCATTGTCTTGCTGCATGACCCAGCTGCGCTTCAACTTCAGCTCACAGACAGACGGCCTGACATTCTCTGATACAGAGCAGAATTCATGGCAGGTCGTCCAGGTCCTGAGGCAGCAAAGCATCCCCAAACCATCACACTCCCACCACCATGCTTGACCGTTGGTATGAGGTTCTAACTGTGTTTGGTTTTCGCCAGGCATACTGGGACCCATGTCGTCCAAAATGTTATACTTTTGAACCATCTGTCCATAGAACATTCTTCCAAGAGTCTTGATGATCATCCAGGTGATTCCTGGTGCTTTTTTGCAAACTTGAGTCAACTTTTTGGACGACATGGGTCCCATTTATGCCTGGCAAAAACAAAAAATATAATTAGGCCACTCAGGAACATTCACTGTCTTCTTGGTAAGCAACTCTTGTGAAGAGTTGGCCTTGTGTTTTAGGTTATTGTCTTGCTGAAAGGTGAATTCATCTCCCAGTGTCTGTTAGAAAGACAACCAGGTTTTTCTCTAGGATTTTGCATGTGCCTTAGCTCCATTCCATATCTTTTTATCCTGAAAAACTCCACAGTCCTTAACGATTACAAGCACACCCATAACATGATGCAGCCACCACTATGCTTGAAAATATGGAGAGTGGTATTCAGTAATGTGTTGCATTCGATTTGCCCCAAACTTAACACTTTGTATTCATGACAAAAAAGTGAATTGATTTGTCACATTTTTTGCAGTATTACTTTAGTGCCTTTTTGCAAACACGATGCATGTTTTGGATTTTTTTAAATGCTGTAACAGTCTTCCGTCTTCTCACTCTGTCAATTAGGTTGGTATTGCAGAGTAACTACAATGTTGTTGATCCAACCTCAGTTTTCTCCTATCACAGCTATTAAACTCTGAAACTGTTGTAAAGTCACCGTTGGCCTCATGGTGAAATCCCTGAGCGGTTTTCTTCCTCTCCGGCAACTGAGTTAGGAAGGACACCTGTATCTTTGCAGTGACTGGGTGTATTGATACACCATCCAAAGTGTAATTATACTGAACAAAAATAAACACAACATGCAATGTATTGGTCCCATGTATCATGAATTGAAATTTAAAAAAAAACTATTTTCCATACACAAAAAAAAGCTTAAAAGTTTGTGCACAAATGTCTTTCGATCCCTGTTCGTGAGCATTTCTCCTTTGCCAAGATAATCCATCCACCTGACAGGTGTGGTATATCAAGAAGCTCATTAAACAGCATGATCATTACACAGGTGTACCTTGTGCTGGGGGCAGTAAAATGCCACTCTATAATGTGCAGTTGTGTATCACAACACAATGCCACAGATGTCTGAAGTTGAGGGAGCGTACAATTGGCATGCTGACTGCTGGAATGTCCACCAGAGCTGTTGCCAGAGAATTTAATGTTCATTTCTCTACCATAAGCCACCTCCAATGTCGTTTTAGAGAATTTGGCAGTACGTCCAACCACCCTCACAACCGCAGACCAAGTGTAACCACGCTAGCCCAGGACCTCCACCTTCATCTGCAGGATCGTCTGAGACCAGCCACCCAGACAGCTGATGAAACTGTGGGTTTGCACAACCAAATAATTTCTGCACAAACAGTCAGAGATAGTCTCAGGGAAGCTCATCTGTGTGCTCCCAGTCCTCACCGGGGTTTTGACCTGACTGTAGTTCAGTAAAACTGTCTTCAGTGGGCAAATGCTCCCCTTCAATGGCCACTGGTACGCTGGAGAAGTGTGCTCTTCATTGATGAATCCTGGTTTCAACTGTACCGGACAGATGGCAGACAGCGTGTACGGCATTGTGTGGGCGAACCGTTTGCTGATATCAATGTTGTGAACAGAGTGCCCCATTGTGGCGGTGGGGTTATGCTATGGCCAGGCATAAACTATAGACAATGAACACAATTGCATTTTATCGATGCCAATTTGAGATACCGTGACAAGATCCTGAGGTCCATTGTCATGCCATTCATCCGCCGCCATTACCTCATGTTTCAGCATGATAATGCATGGCCCCATGTCATGGATCTATCTGTACACCATAATTGGATACTGAAAATGGCCCAGTTCTTCCATGGCCTGCATACTAACCAGACATGTTACCCATTGAGAATGTTTGGGATGCTCTGGATCGACGTGTACGAAAGCGTGTTCCAGGTCCCGCCAATATCTAGTAACTTCCACTCCTCTTCAATGGCTGTGTGGGTTACAATCAACCGCCTGAATAACTCTATGTGAAGATGTCGCACTGCAAGAAGCAAATGATGGTCACACCAGATACTGACTGGTTTTCTGATCCACGCCCCTGCCTTTTTTTTAAAGGTATTTGTAGCTAACACGCAGTGCATTAGGGAAATTATTCAGACCCCTTGACTTTTTCCATATTTCGTTACGTTACAGAATTATTCTGACATTGATTAGATAACCATTTTTTCTCATCAATGTACACACAATACCCCATAATGACAAAGCGAAAATGTTTTTAGAATTTTTCGCAAATGTATTAAAAATAAGAAACATACCTTATTTACATAGGTATTCAGACCCTTTGCTATGAGACTCGAAATTGAGTTCAGGTGCATCCTGTTACAGGATCGAGGGAAAGATGAACGGAGCAAACTACATTGAAATCCTTGATGAAAACCTGCTCCAGAGCGCTTAGGACTGGGGTGAAGATTCAGCTTCCAAAAGGACAACGACCGTAAGCACATAGCCAAGACAACGCAGGAGTGGCTTCGGCACAAATCTCTGAATGTCCTCGAGTGGCCCAGCCAGAGCCCGGACTTGAACCCAATCGAACATCTCTGAAGAGACTTGGAAATAGTTGTGCAGCGACGCTCCCCATCCAACATGAGAGCTTGAGAAGATCTGCAGAGAAGAATGGGAGAAACTCCCCAAATACAGGTGTGCCAAGCTTGTAGCATCATACCTAAGAAGACTCGAGGCTGTAATCGCTGCCAAAGGTGCTTCAGCAAAGTGCTGAGTAAAGGGTCTGAATAGTTATGTAAATATGATCTCAGTTTTTTATTTGTAATACATTTGCAAAACTTTCTAAAAAACGTTTTGCTTTGTCATTATGGGGTATTGTGTGAAGACTGATGGAAAAAACAACATTTAAACCATTTTAGAATAAGGCTATAACTTAATGTGGAAAAAGTCAAGGGGTCTGAATACTTTCCAAATGCACTGTATGCATATCTATATTCCCAGTCATGTGAATTCCATAGATTAGGGCCTAATTTATTTATTTGAATTGATTGATTTCCTTATATGAACTGTAACTGTAAAATCTTTGAAAATGTTGCATGTTGCCTTTATATTTTTGTTCAGTGTAATAACTTCACCATGCTCAAAGGGATATTCAATGTCTGCTTTTACCCATCCATCAATAGGTGCCCTTCTTTGTGAAGTATTGGAAATCCTCCCTGGTCCTTGTGGTTGAATCTGTGTTTGAAATTCACTGTTCGACTGAGGGACCTGACAGATAAGTGTTTAATTTGATTTGTGTGTGTGGGGTACAGAGATGAGGTTGTCATTTAAAAATCTAATTAAACACTTTTTGCACACAAAGTGAGTCCATGCAACTTAAGTTACTTGTTAAGCACATTTTTACTCTTGAACTTATTTACGCTTGCCATAAGAAAGGGGTTGAATAATTATTGACTAGACATTTCAGATTTTCATTAATTTGTCAAATAAAATTTAAAAAAACATAAATTCTACTTATGGGGTATTGTGACATTATGGGGTGTTGAGTGTAGGCCAGTGACAGAAATCTCAATTTAATCCATTTTAAATTCAGGCTGTAACACAATGTGGGAAAAGTAAAGGGGTGTGAAGACTTTCTGAAGGCAGTATTTACAGGAGCTTTCTGCTTAGGCTACCAGGGCGCAATGGCAACTATTTCTACTAACTACTACAGGGTTCACTTCCTGCTTTGCTCCTCGCTTTGCCCACCAGTCCACCCATTATACCTTTGTTGGCTTGAATGGGGACGCTCGTTCTATTCATTCTATTTCTATGGCAGCATATGCGGTTAGGAGCGGAAGAGAGAACAAAATGTGTATCTGAATGAAGCAATATGGGACACATCAGAGATTGTTTCCAACCATAGCGATGGGAAGTGGTACGCCTCAAATGCTTAGTGGCAGGTGTGCCCTCTATCCATCTCTATGATTCCAACCTTGTAGTGCATGATGATAGGTTGGTGGGAAGGGGCGGAGGTGGGCCAGTAAGAGGTCCTAACAAGGGTTGGAAATCTTACAAAGGGTAAAGGCAAAAACAAGCATTTTTAATTCGACAAGTTCCGATAGCACCTCCCCAATTCGGTCCATTTTCTTCTGTTTCGTGCCAAGTGAACACGACCCAAATGTGGTGCAACGGCCAGCTGGCTGTCCTTCCAAACCTCCATCCATCCTTGGTGTCAGAAGAAGACTCTGTGGACTATCACCAGGTCATGTCGACGGTCATCTCTGATAGACACTTGGCCAGGTGGCTGTCACAGTCCATCTGAGTGAACCTGGAGAGATGGATGGACAGCATTTCAGTCATTTGTCTTTTATCAATCCAGGTGGTTCAAATCTCTTTCCACAGGAGAAATCTGTCCCAAGAAGGCAGCAATCAAATATTTCTTACAGAAGAAAAAAAAAGTTACAATTCGAGGCCTACTTTAAAAACGGCAGTCAATAATCATAACCGCCATGTAATACCTTCAATGATCACAACTTTCATCGCATGTATTGTATCGATATGATGCTCAAGCTCAACACAACTGTCGACTGCACTGAAAGTGCACTGAATCTGAATGGATGGGGGTGTGGATGGAACAGACATCTTTTCAGTGTCTCTTCTTGAGCTTCAGTGCTTTCGGCTTATTAACTTCAGATTGCTGCTGCTACTCTCCTGCTGGGCCCCCCTCGCACAGTTTGGGTCTCATGTACCTTTTACTTGCCCTGTTTTAAAAGGCCTACTGAGATTGACTCTCTCTCAGTATCTCTCGCTCCCTCTCATTCTCCCTCTCGATCACTCTTTCTGCATCTCTCTCTATGCAATTCTGCTGGAGGGTAATGCAAGGGCAGAGGGTCCTCTCCAGGAGAGAAAGACTGAGAAAGAAGAAACTGGAGCAGAGTTATCCTCCTGCACCCTTGCACACACACACACACACACACACACACACACACGACGGATAAATGCCGTTATAGAGAAAAAGCTCTTCATATTTCTAAACAAGAGATAGAGAGACCCCTCTCACTTCCCCCTTCTAGGTCACTCTCCTCTTCCTTCTATCTCTCCAGACAGAGGAAGCCATTGTTCCTGCTAGTCCAGCCAAGAGAGAGAGAGAGATAGTTGGGAGGGGAGTACAGCGGGGTTGTGTGGCCGGGCCAAGGTACACAGAGCTGGCTAGGCGAGCAGACCATGATGCGGGGCCAGACCCAGGCCAGGCCCTGGCCAACACAAAGGCCGGCCTGTTCAGAAGGAGAGTAAAACGAGAGAGGGGAAAGGGATCCAGCTCTCGTACCACTGGCCCTGAGCCCTGCTTTTTAGCCCCGTCATTCATTCACTCCTCCTCTACCTCACTTAAAACGGCCTGGCTTTTTTACCCATTTCAATGAATGATTTACTGTGTACTTTTCTTCAACCCACTTCCCTTCCACTGTTTACATGCAAACCCAGCATGGTCCGCTATGCAATCAAGGATGTAAAGATCTACATTTTAAAATTCTGTCTAGGATGTATATCCTAGAGCTACATTTTGAAATTCTGTCTAGGATGTATATCCCAGAGCTACATTTTGAAATGCCCTGCATATGTGAAAGAATGGAATCCATACAGTCAATGGTTATACCTTGGATTTGTCAGACACCAAGGTTTTACCTCTGCAGAAAAGCAGCCAACTACCATTGAATTTTAGTATTTAGGAAGGAAAGTAGTATAAGGCAGCAGGCATATGGGAACGAGAGAGAGCAGATGAGTGTGTTGAATACAGAGAGGTTGAAGAGGCAGGCAGCTCTAACTTACCCAGCTGGAAACGGCACCAGGCACATGGGGCAGCTCTGCATTGCCCTTCCTCCTCCTCCTCCTCCTTTGCCAGCAACCCAATCAGCTCTGCCCATCCCAGACACCCCCTCCTCCCTTTTCTCCCCCTTCCCCTCCTCCTCCTCCTCCATGGGAGCAGCTGTCAGAGGTAGAGGACGTGGCGTCCACCTGGTTTGCAGGTAGCTGCAGCCTCTTCATCCCCCTCTTCTCGCCCTCCTCTCCTACTCCTCCTCCACCCTTTCTTGCTTCTGCTGGTAATGATGATCCTCCGTTCCCTGCTCTGATGATGAAGGGCTGAGGAATAGAGGGATGACTCTCCTTCTCTCCTCCGGGTCGCCTGGCTGTAGGGTGGGGTCTGGCCGCTGCCGTGTTTTGCCCTCCTTCCCCTCGTTTTGTGTCCTTTCTGGATGGCACTCTGCTATTCCCCCCTCCACTCCACGGGCCTCCCCTTCCATAGCTAGAAGGCACTCGGGCTCCCAGACTTGGTGGTCTGGGGCGGCCAGCACCACAACTACTGCTCCCCTCTCCGGGCCCCTCTAGACAGGGAGCAGACTTCGAAGGAGGGCCATTGATGGTGGATGTTGTCTGGCTAGTCTGTACTGGGACTGGGAGGAGAGTCTTTTCCAGCCCAGGAGAAGGATTGAGAGGAAAGTCTGTGGTGGAACTGTGTGGGGCCGTGGGAGTACTCAGAGGAGGAGAGGGAGAGGAGGGCAAGGGAGTCATGTCCTCACTCAGGCTACACCATCTCCATTCAATCTGATGGTCTACATTAGAGCTCTGAAACACAGAGAAAGACAGAGAGAGAGAAAGTGGAAAATGGGGGGGTTGACAGAAAGAAAGGAGAGAGGCAGAAAGAGAGGGTGAGTGAAATGATAGGGAGATGAGAGAGCAATAGAAAGGAGAGAGAATGGGAAGGAGAGAGCCAGAGAGCGGGGGGGCATGCTTAGAGTAACTTTGTCCCCATCAAGCCTTGAGATCCTCTCAAATGTGACTAAGTCTAATGTGTCCAAATACGTAATAAGGAAGAACTGGGAGTGTTAAAAGAAAAAGTGACGCTAGCCTTGGAGTTGCTATCCCGGCGGTACATCAGACATCATTTCATCCAGTCTTTCGTCTGGGCCATATGTCTGTCACATAGGAGCTTAACTGGCTCCTTTAGCTGGTAGCTAGCAGGGCTTTTCTAAGAGAAGCCCACTGGAGTCAATTATTCAGCAAATGCAAGGTTGCATCAGCTACCTGTCAAAGTGATTGGTTCATGTGGCGCGCGTGGGCCAGAACTGCCACTGTCTGACCGGTGCTCTGAGAGCCAGAGCCAGCCAGCAGGCTATAGCCGTCTGGGAGGTCAACAGTGACCACCATTTTAGTCAGCTCAGCAGTACTCAACGACACATTGGTTTCCTCCTCTACTAGTCTAGTGCAGAGTGCTGTTCAAAAACAGCTATTGTATGTGAGAGAAATTGTAATTTTCTGACATATTCTGTTTAGTCCTGCATGGTACAAGGTGGAATTGACAACAGTGGCGGTTGAGAGTTGAGAATTCATCCAACCTTTTTATTTGAGTAAAGTATATGCCGGATAAAAAAATGTC
Source organism: Salmo trutta (assembly GCF_901001165.1). NCBI lineage: Eukaryota > Metazoa > Chordata > Actinopteri > Salmoniformes > Salmonidae > Salmo > Salmo trutta. The sequence goes on along the minus strand of NC_042986.1, from coordinate 2,774,594 downwards.
ACGACAGGCCTGATAGAAACCTATTTGTAAACTGTCCAAATGGGAGAGGAGGGCAAGGGAGTAATGTCCTCACTGAGGCTACATCATCTCCATTCACTCTGCTGGCAAGCTGATAACTTTGTTATTAGCAATGTTAGCAAGCTTATCAGGCTAACGACAATCTTATTGGTTGAAGAATTGTTGACTTCAAAAGTATAATCACGGTCGGACTTACGACTTCACGTGCTCATCGGAAATGGGAAGCTAGCATAAATAATTAGGCTACATATTAAATAAATCATGATGAACTTCACAGGGTGGTGAAACTGCATGGTGATGCGCTTGATGCTCCTTTCCAATAAATATTGAGGGTCTTATTCTGGTGACATGCCAATTAACAGATAACAAAATATGTTAGACAAGGTGAGATATTTTTGTGTCTTAAATGTATTATGTGAGAAATGGCGGTGGAAATGCATTTTTGCGCAAATATTGATTGAATAACGATCATATCGAAGCAGCCTAAACTTGGAGTCGCGATGATATGATGTGTGGTCCTCCCACAATGACGAGGGAAAGCATGCCGTTTTGCCTCGTTCATGTGCTATCGGAAGCTCCTAGTTCCCAGTGGAAATTTTACTTGAATGCCCCCCCAAGTTGAAAATACAAGTGGTAACCTCTGAGAAAATATTGTTACCCGAGTTGCCAAGTTGTGACGTTTTACCGCGGAAGTTTTACCTTTACAACAAGTCAGTTTTTGACAACTACAACCATCAATATGGATAACGTAGCTAGTCTGACCATATTGTCAATGTTAAGCAAGCTGATAACTTTATTCTTCGCAATGTTAGCAAGCTGATAACTTATTAGCAATGTTAGCAAGCTGATAACTTATTAGCAATGTTAGCAAGCTGATAACTTTATTATTCGCCATGTTAGCAAGCTGATAACTTTATTATTAGCAATGTTAGCAAGCTTATCAGGCTAACGACAATCTTATTGGTTGAAAAATTGTTCTGACTTCAAAAGCACTTGAAAAAAAGTACATTTGACGTGCACTACATCGTCAAACATTGCTTTTTATCCACAAGTCAGTTTGATGGAAACACCACTGGTGGGAAAATGCACATTTATTTATGCAGATTTATTTTTATTTTTGCATGAAAATCTGTCTCCAATTGGATGGAGAATTAGCTACTTATAGTGGGATTGCTAACTTTGTAAATAAAAGCTTTTGTTCAAGCCATACAACACGCTACATTCAATTAATAAAGGTCTCGATTTAAGGCGATGACCAGTTGATTAGTACAATCTATTACTGATTGGCTGAAACAAAGTCCTGCTCCAACACAACTAGTGAGATGCATCCACACTCTTGGGCTGGCTAACTCACCAGTGTGGAGGCTGTTGGGAGGTCAGGGACTGGGTCCCAGGGGTGAGCGTCAAGACAGGGAAGAGCAGAACTCAGAGTCAGGGCCCAGAGACTCTCAACTGCAGCCAGGTCACCTCTGGACCACCACGACTCTGTAGGGACCACAGGTCTACAGAACACAGCAAAATAATAGAGCACATAAATATGACTAGTAAAGAAAACACGAGCAATTATGTTTCTTAATTTAATATGGACTTGACGATGAGAACCAACCACTATCTATTTGAAATGAAGACAATGCATTGCATTCAAGGAAGACACGATCTTCTTGTCACCACAGCACAGAGTAATTGTAGAAGCTAATGTTCAATCTGGGTATCAGTTATACATATCCTGTATTGCAATAAAAACAAAAGAGTAAATCGCGATAGGGGGGAGCTAGATAGATGACTAACGTTACTACACTTCAACTGCTTGCTTACCTCGTTGAACTCAAGCTTTCAATCGATGCACTGGAACTTTCGTTGTTCTTTATCAGCGTGTTCCTGAAAAATATATCAGTTAGAGGCTCCTCGATAGACAATTTCTTTCTTTTTAGTTTTGACTTTGGGCATTTCTCAGCCATAGCAATGATCTATCTCTCCAGTCTGCCACAGTTCGATTTTTCGCGGCATTGACAGAACAGCACAGACTTCCTTGTTTGTGTGATGACGTCAGTGCGCAGGCACACACGTCGGGTGAAGAACGCAAGTAGCAGATTCAAAGTTATTTGAAACATTGTATCCATCCAGTAAACTCGATTGTTCAAATGTTCATTTATACCAACATTTTGCATTCACAATATCTGCCACTGGGAAATGTACATGTTATAATTTTTATATCAGCTCTAATTAGTTACAGTTTAGGAACTTTCTGCAATTGTATAGTTCGTATACTTCTCTCTTGATGTCATTCCTCGGTTTAAAAAAGATGTTGTCATTCTCATGTGTAGTTATTTGTACAATAACAGTAAGTAAGAAAGGATCATTTTTACTTTACAATGATATACAGGAAAAAGCTATATGCTTTTAATTCCTCCTAACTTTATTATTGTACCACACTGTAGTCAGCAGTATAGGTCACTGATGGTCAATGCAAGGGTTGAGTTATGCAATGGCCACTGTAGCCTGTTATCATACTGTCATTCTAGAACACAGAACTAGGTGGTGGAAAGTTGAAGTCATATAATAGTGGGACTTTCTAAGCTTTGGGACAAAAGCGAGGACGAACAGAAAGAACAGCTATGGAGGTTATGTAATGGAAAAGACAAGGAAAAAAGCTTAAAGGATGGAAGGAAAAGAAAAGAGAGAGGAGGGCAACAGGGAAAAATAACACTATGGGAAAACCTGCCACTTTGAAAATAGGTGAGGACAATTTTGAAACAGTGCCCCAGAAGATGAGAATTCCAGAGGGCTAGATTGCTGACATGGGTAGTCCTTTACCGCAGAGGGAAAAGCACAAAAGCAGACCCAGGCGATGCAGGCTGTGGATGCCTGCCTGCAGTGTTACACTGGGAAAAGCAACCAGGCGCCTGGAAAGAAAGGTTATGTCATTTAGGAGTTGTGATCCTGTTGTGTGCCATCGCCATGGATACAGGAAGGAAGACGGGGGAAATAAAAATAGCAGAACCAACTGACCATCCAGGCTCACAAAAGCAGAGAGGAGCCGAAGCGAGAGAGAGAGAGAAAGAGGAGGGGGGGAACTCGAAAGAGAGGAGAAGGACTTGATGTATTATGAATCATTGAAAAGAGGAAAGATGTTCGCCGCTCACTCTCTCTCAACTGTCTCTCAGGCTTGGCCTCGAGTGGCTCAGCAGATGTAAAAAATATATATACAGTATCAGTCAAAAGTTTGGACACACTCATTCCAGGGTTTTTCTTTATTTTACTATTTTCTACATTGTAGAATAATAGTGAAGACATCAAAACTATTAAATAACATATATGGAATCATGTAGTAACCAAAAAAGTGTTAAACTAATCAAAATATAGTTTATATTTGTCACGCCCTGACCTGAGAGAGTCGTTTTTCTCTGTTTAGTTAGGTCAGGGTGTGATATGGGGTGGGCATTCTATGTATTGTATTTCTTTGTTTTGGCCGAGTATGGTTCCTAATCAGAGGCAGCTGTCTATCGTTGTCTCTGATTGGGAATCATACTTAGGCAGCTTTTTTCCCACCTGGTTTTGGGGTAGTTGTTTTCTGTTTTGTTATCAGTGACCTGACAGAACTGTTGGCTTTCGATTTGTTTCTTTGTTTAAGTGTTTTATTATATATAATAAATGATGAACACTTACCACGCTGCGTTTTGGTCCACTCCTTCTGACGACTGCCGTTACAGAACTACCCACCAAAAACGGACCAAGCAGCGTGCCCAGGAGGAGCAGGGATCCTGGGCTTAGGAGAAGAGAGAATGGAGGACGTCCTTGACCTGGGAGGAGGTAATGGCAGGGGATAAGACCCTGCCATGGAAGCAGGGGGAGACGGCGCAAGCGGAACGGCGACATTACAAGGAGCTAGCCCAACGACGGAAGCCCGAGAGGCATCCCCAAAGAAAATTGGGGGGTGGGGGGGACACGGGGAGATTGGCAGAGTCAGGGTGGAGACCTGAGCCAACTCCCCGTGCTTACCGTGGGGAGCAGGTGAACAGTCAGTCACCATGTTATGCAGTGATTCGCACTGTGTGGGTGGGCATTCTATGTATTGTATTTCTTTGTATTGGCCGAGTATGGTTCCTAATCAGAGGCAGCTGTCTATCGTTGTCTCTGATTGGGAATCATACTTAGGCAGCCTTTTTCCCACTTGGTTTTGTGGGTAGTTGTTTTCTGTTTTGTTATCAGTGACCTGACAGAACTGTTGGCTTTCATTTTGTTTCTTTGTTTAAGTGTTTCGTTATATATAATAAATGATGAACACTTACCACGCTGCGTTTTGGTCCACTCCTTCTGACGACTGCTGTTACAATATTTGAGATTTTTCAAAGTAACCACCCTTTGAAAAATCGTGTCTTTTGATTGTTTTATATATATATATATATATATATATATATATATATAGTAACCTACACCGGACAGGAACAGTGAAATGTGTGTTTTTTTTACAGGGTCAGCCATAGTAGTATGGCATCACTGGAGCAAATTAGGGTTAAGAGCCTTACTAAAGGGCACATCGACAGATTTTTCTCCTGGTCGGCTCAGGTATAAAAACCAGCAACTTTTCGGTTACTAGTCAGCGTTTTAACCACTAGCCTACCTGCCACCGCATACACTGCATCTCACTTATATCCATTAGCAAATAGACGAAGCCCCAGGTCCCCCCTGTCCCTTCAAAAAGGTAAGTTATCCGCAAGCCATTCGGGATATAGCTCATCACTATAGCTCCAGATCTGTCAACCCACCATGTCAATTACCGTGGGTGGGTTTCTGAGGAAAATGGAAAAATCCTAGCCTGTGTACCAGTTTGTCCACTTGCACTCAAACATTGTCATAATTGTCATTTGTTTCAAAAAGGATTGGACTGATCCATTGTGGAAAATGGTTGAGACTGTTGGTGTAGGCTTTAGCAAGTGGATTGCCTCTGGAGGGTAGGTCATGATTGGCATATAAACTCAATATAACACATTGGCCTTTGGTCTAGGGGTCAGAATATTGCTCACATGAACATTGTAGCCTACTCATGGTTATGTTTGCTATATGCCATGTAAATATATTGATGATATTAATATCCAGAGTACTAATTTATGGCCTAATTTATATTCTAATGACCTCTGTGACTGAGCATATCTCCAATTGCCGTGCGGTTGCAGTTACATTGCCTCATGGCTAGGAGGAGCCACAGGAACGGCAAACAATTGCCTCACCTTTCATTTTCAGCTCACGTCATCACAGTAAATCTTTATTGGAGATGACAGCAAACGACAACAGACCCGAACAAATGAACAACATTACAATGCATGTGTAGACTGGCATACAGTTAATTTCATGAATCTTTTGAAGGCCGATTTGTATTAAAACCGTGTAGTAGTAAAAAAGCGAATCTATACTCCACAAGTGTATTAGGCGTAGGCTAGATTATTTATTCAATCACATTCATTGATGTGAGTCAGTCATTGCTCAAGTTAATTACACCCAAGTAACAATGTACATTTTAAATGCACAGTGACAGTTCACTTTGTATTTTTCTCACTTTTCCCAACTCTTTCCAGCACAATAGGAATGATTCGGTGTAGGCTAGTCCACTTGATCGTAGCCTAACACCCACTGCACTGCTCAATTGTTCATAAGGTTAAAGTGTGCGTATTCATGCCCTCGTTGATGCACATTACAATTCAAACTAAAAAACCCTGGGGGAAAGTGACTCAAACATAATTGTTTCATTGCATTAGACTGTGCTGCTACTGTAGGGGAGCTCGAACAGTATAGCCGTGCTTGCGCAATTATCTGGCACATCTATAGAGTAAAACAAGTCTATGCGTAAAAACAGCCTATGCGTAAAATTAATGGAATTGGAATGGTGCGTCCAAATAACAATAATAATAGTTATTCATATGTTGCTATAATCTGAAAATATGTGGCCCTAATATGTATTCTTCCCTAGTTTCCGCAATTCACAGTATAAGCCAGCCTGGAAAGATAAACCTAAATAAACAAACCGCAGTCAGTCGTATAATTTGCATTTCCCCTTAAAGTCTAAATTTGACTGTCTGTAGCAAACTCCACCCATTCTCTTTCGGTTACAGCCGTTCCTAGCTGTGAATCAAGGGATTCAATGAGCCCTGTGCATTTTTTCGCCTTCGCATAGTCCGCACAAGGCTTCTAGGAGAAGTAGGGGAGTGCCGAATTGTTCCTGGAAGAGCCAGCCTGCGGAGTCAGTCACATTCTTGGCTGGGATTCAATGATTGAGCCAGACACTCACAAACACTGAGAGAGGGATGCGAGAGAGAGAGAAAGAGAGAGAGAGAGAGATAAAGAGAGAGAGAAAGAGAGAGAGAGAGAGAGAGAGCAAGGGGGCAAGTGAGTGAGCGAGCGCAACCCAGCTCACAGACTAGCCATCTCCACACAGGCGTAGCGAACTGCGTGGGTAAACGGAGTGTTTGCATCGGGCTCTACTGCAGTATTTGAAACTGATTTTTTGTATGCGTTTTACACCTGTTACATAGAGAGAAGGCTTTGCTTTATCGGTCGTTACTTTTTCTGGAACTTCAAAAGCGTATCATTCTTTTTTGGAGGAGTTTCAGAGGGACGCGTTTTAGATATGGACAGTCGGGAGTCTACTGCATGGGAAGACTCGCCGGTGTCACCATTCGCCTAGTAGGCTCCTAGTCAACGGAATTGGAAACTCACTACCTGGGACTTTTTTTGTGGATGTTTGATGAAGCGCTTTCCGCACTTGGCTAATTCTGGGATACCTTGGATTTACAAGGAACCGGGACCTATCGTGTCTTTCGATTGTTTTAGTTTTCCCCAGTTGAAAGGAACTCTCGCTTTCAAAGTCGCAGTGAAAACATGGAGACTGTAACTCGACAAAGCTTCCAACCTCACCCAGGACTGCAACAAACTCTCAAGCAGTTTCATCTGAGTTCTATGAGCTCCCTCGGCGGACCGGCAGCTTTTTCTGCTCGATGGCCACATGACCTCCTGTTCAAGAAGGATGGGAAAGAGCCCGAGCCCGTGCTGCATCTGCCCATGCAACCGCCGACAGTGATGCCGGGGCCTCTCTTCATCCCGTCCGACCGCTCCACTGAGAGGTGCGAGACGGTCTTGGAGACGGAGACTGTCTCCTGTTTCGTGGTCGGCGGCGAGAAACGTCTGTGCTTGCCGCAGATCCTTAACACCGTCCTTCGGGATTTCTCCCTCCAGCAGATCAACTCGGTGTGCGACGACCTCCACATCTACTGCTCCAGGTGCACGGCGGAACAGCTGGAGATCCTCAAAGTCATGGGGATTCTTCCATTCTCCGCGCCTTCCTGCGGACTCATAACCAAAACTGACGCGGAGCGCCTGTGCAATGCCCTGATTTACGGGGGCACCTACCCGCCGCACTGCAAGAAAGAGTTTTCTGGCTCCCTGGAGCTGGAGATCACGGAGAGAAGCTTCAAAATATACCACGAGTGTTTCGGAAAGTGCAAGGGTCTCTTCGTCCCGGAGCTGTACACCAGCCCCAACGCAGCCTGCATCCAGTGCATGGACTGCAGACTCATGTACCCGACACATAAGTTCGTGGTGCACAGTCACAAATCGTTGGAAAACAGGACTTGCCACTGGGGCTTTGACTCCGCCAAATGGAGGGCATACATCCTATTGGGCCAGGATTACACGGGGAAAGAGGAGAAGGCACGCCTGGAGCAGCATTTGGACGAGATTAAAGAGAAATTTGACTTCGCCAACAAGTATAAGAGGAAAGCATCAAGGGTGAGTTGAAGTCAAATGTTGCAACACAGTGCAACTACATTGTAAGTGTTGTTACATTATACGAATGTTGTTACACTGTTGAACGTTTGTCTCCATTTCTCTTTCTGGTGTGTTGTTGTGTTGTCTTGTAAATACAATGTTATCTAGAAAGTCAAAGACTCCTCTCTAGAGTACAGTATACTATTGGTGCAAACTGCAATGACATGTCGCTGCCATGGGTTTGTTTAGATTGGAGGGCGAGTCTTTCCAGGATTTGGTTACACTTAACATATTGTTACTAATTGTCCACCAACACTAGCTAAACGCCTCTGGTGGCAATAAAAACATTATTTGCCTGTGAAACACCTCTACGGGTGTCAATGGCTCAATTTTATTGACCTTACTTTTTTTTAAATCCCATTTACCAACAAATTACCCTATAATAGTGTTACAACAACTATCGAGAACTCATGTGATGTAAGGACGGGACAAGGAAATAAAGTCGTCATTTCTTAAGTCCGGATAACACCTCCTACAGCAAAACTCCCCCCTGCTCTGCAGGCAGTTGCACGCACGCACCCCACTCCCCCATTACAGCTCTTGAGGTGGGGGCTGCCGCTCTCTCAGTTCGCACTTTGCAGTGTATTGTGGCAGACTGGCTGTGTTTGAGAAAGAGGCACTTGGTCTGGCCAAGTTATCTCAGGTACTTGAAGGTGGATGTTTCGTTAACGAGGGACTCTTCCGTGCGTAATGGGGGGCTGGCTTTTTATTAGGACGCGCGAGATAGGTTAATTGTTGTGTCTGCCTAGAGAGCCCGTTACAGTAGAATACGTCTACTTTGTCAGCTGAAGAACTAGTAGCTATCGCTTCAATCTGTCTGTGTTTGTGCCAATGGGTTACTATAGTAAGATCAAATCCTATGTCACAACAAAATATGTTAAATATTACTAAACACTTTTTTATGATTATTTTTCCCCCCTCCAAATGCAGTGATTCTAAAAATATGATATTATTTCAGAGCACTTATATTCCAATGAGAAGACGAGAGGGAGGGGAGACCAGCACTGTTTCTGCAAGCCATTAGTGATGGGCATTCCGAGTCTTTTCGGTGAACTGGCCCATTTCGATCCATTCACCTAAAAGAGCTGGCTCATTTGGCTCCCAACCGGTTCTTCATTCAAAATGCTTAAAAATCGACCTATAACAATGAAACAATTGAACATCTCCAATGGTAAATCCCTAAAGGTAGATTACCATTATGTCAGATCGTGAAATGCGCGTTCAAATACATTTTTACTTGGCCAAATTATTAGATGGCCCGGGGAAAAAATCAGCGGGGACCAGATTTACGCGCTCTCCCTACTATTTATTGTTTCTGCCGTGAGGATTCACCCTCTTAATATAATTATTTTGTAACTTTCTGCAGAAAAACGTTGTTTTCAGCAAAGAAGTCAGTAGTAGCAGTATGCAAATCAGGGAGCGAAATTAACGTCTCTTTCACGGATGCGATTCGGCTCCCGATGTTCACCAACAATATCTGTTCAAAAAGAGCGACTCGTTCGCGAACGACCCACCACAACAAGCCATGATTTATCAGGTGGATTCTGATGAGCCCTAAATGAAGGAGAGTGGAGCCTATCACACACGTGAGAGGGGCTCAGAGTCTCGTCTCCTGCATGCCACCCAGGCTCACCCTTTTCGGGGTAGTTGAGCGCTGTGAAGAGTATGAGGGCCTCAGTTCGCCTAACCCTGACTTTTTAAATTGAAGGATAGATAGGCTTTAGACTAGAACTGCTACTACAACAGGCAGACCCTTGATTCCAAGGGCTCACGCCAATAGCGTTTGCTGGCGGAGAGCACTTGGCACCGCTAAATGTAATTTGCTAACCCAGTGCGCACCGATTTAACACGTAGAATCACATGAACAATGCCAGCAGTCAGACGTCTACAACGGGTTGTCCCTAAAACACAGCTCGCTGAACGATTGGCAGACGAGCGCTAGATCCACATTCAGTTCGATGTGAGCGAGCCTTAAGTCATATGGGGGGATTAAGTCTGTGCTTTGGGGTGGGGATCATCCCTCCCCTCTTCCTGCATCTAAGACTGATAAAAGAGCCCCCTCCACAAATGAAAGGCAAGCATGGTCATTTGCATGAACTGTTAAGATGAATAGAGTTGATGAAGCAGGGATAGGAGTATTGTGGTGGAAACATAATATGATCCCAACAAAGGGGGACATTCACCTCCCCCATCACACACACTCTTTCCCCTTCCCCCTTATTACCTACTCCTTTGCCCCTCAGCATGAAAGGAGGGTGAAAGGAGAGTGGGTGATTATGGTAAGACAGTTTTCGGTGGGCCATACAAACTAAGTGGAAGTGTTTACCAACAGAGGTCTAACAATTCGCCACCACAGTCTTTACCCTTCCATTTGCCAGTATTTTAGGAGGGCCAGAGCCTTGCCATGCACAGTCAACACTTTCTCTTGGTACTCATCTGTGCTTGAGTGGGGGAACCTAAAGGACCCCTCTTTAAAAGTCTCTTCTATTTTTAGAGGGTCTCAAAAGGCGCCTGTGTGTTAGACATTGTTAATATGAGCGTCCTTTGAATTCACTCTTTTTTTGTTTAGCGGCTTTGTAAAAGCAATGCTAATTAATGAGAGAAAATTTGCAGAATCTTGGATTATGATAATATTGCTAAACTTCTCTCGCTACTGTACAAGTTTCCATTTGTCAGCACATTTCACCAGGGGTGTTACTTTGAAATGCATTTCCGAGAAGTAAGTAAGTGATAGACCGGATTGGATTTATTGTGCTTTCAATACCTTTTTTTTCTTGAGTTGTTGGCAAGAGGAAAGGGTGGTTTTGTGAAGGTTTGTGAATGTAGCTGGCAGCCATCTCACAGTCAGACACAGGAAGTGAGCTCGAAGGACTTCCTGGCCTCAGAGACACTTTGCTCAACTGAGGAGCAGACTGCTGCTCGGTAGCAGCCGTCTGAGCATTACCCAACACGCACACATCCCACCCATAGATGTCACCACACCGACTTTGCAGTACACCTTCCTTATTGCAGCCTACTTCCCTTATAAAAGGCTGTGTTGGAATTTGCGATACAAGTGCATTCTCCGTTTTCATTTTAGATGTGAGCACGCCGGTGTTGACCGTGGGAGTGCAAACAACGGTGAATGAGCAAGTGAGTCAGCTCAGTGAACTGTTGAATGGGTTCAACGTTTACAAGTAGGGTGTGGAGCAGTAGACTTGGTCTCTAAGTTCACCATGCCAACGTTGGCTTGCCTTTATTATGGTTTCTGGCTAGAACACATGTGGGTGGCAAACATCATCAGTGGCTTTCCGCATCAGGATGTTTAGATAAGGATGGCGGCCGCAGATTTAGGACCTCCCTAGGTTTCATTTCACATCGAGACGGTGTGATTTATATGCACCCCATCTGTTGGGAGGAGATATGAACGAGAGAGAAAAAGAATGGGAGAGAGCTTAGTTTATGCACAGGCAGTTTACGTTTCCACCAACGGCCAAGTTTTGCTGAGACATTTAGCAGCAGCGCAGTCTTTTGGTTGCGTAAGGCGCGAAAAAAAAAGAATACTAAAGCATTCAGACTCTGAGCCTAAAAATCTCAATGGCTCAATGGTTCTCCCTGCCTGGCCCTGTTACTGTAGCAAGCTGGTTGGTTGCTCTCTGGTGCGGCAGGGCTATCAGACGTTGTTTAGCTATGTGTTTTGGCAGACGCCTCGTTGTGGAAGCCAGCAGACAAGACTAGTAGTTAGCCAGGGGAAAAACTAGTAGTTAGTCTGGGAAACGGGAGAGTTGCGACAGACGTTACATTCCAGACCCGCCACTCCCTGCAAGAGAGAGAGGAGACAAGCCCTTTACGCAAGCATCAACTGCAAACCCTTTCATTTTTTTGTATTTATTTAACTAGGCAAGTCAGTTAAGAACAAATTCTTATGTTCAACGACGGCCTAGGAGCAGTGGGTTAACTACCTTGTTCAGGGGCAAAACGACAGATTTTTTTTGCCTTTTCAGCTTGGGGATTCAATCTTGCAACCTTTCAGTAACTAGTCCAATGCTCTAACCACTAAGGCTACCTGCCGCCCCAGCAAACCCTCTTGAATAGGCATGAATGAAACATGTCCCCACACCTGCGCGGCACTGTTATATCCAACCCTCCACCGTCCAGTTTCTTTGGGACAGGAAAATCAAGTTGTTTTCCCTCCATGTTTCATTCTTGCGCCGGGGCGGCGGGGAAGGCAACTGTAGGCAAAGAGCAGTTGTTAGAGAGAGGCTGTGAAGGATGATGCGTTCAGATAGGACTTTCGTCATGATGCTTTTGGTCTGCAGTTGCAATTAAGTTTGAAAATGGAAGAAGCCTAAAACTGAGTTTGGACTACAAGCTCTTTTGTGGACTCTCAATAGGGTGGCAAAAGTGCAAAGAGATCCATTTTGTAGAGTGCAAGCCAGGTAGCAGGCAGGCCCCTCTCTCTTTCTAGGAGGTGGGCCCCTCTTTCTGCAGAGTTAGCCCTCTCTAGCAAGGAGATCTGGGGGCTTCGTTGTTTTCAAAAGCACTGCTCCAAAAGTGTGGCTGGGCTCCAGACCCCGTTTCACAGGGGCTGAAACTTCCCTTCCCACTGCCCAAAAATGTCCCCAGTGCACCTTGGGATATCTGGCCTCCAGCTGAAGGGGCCGCTTGTTGGAGGAGGGAAAGGGAGGGAAGGAGTGAGGGAGGGAAAGGAAGGGGTAGGAAGTGAACTCCCCGAGGGAACAGAAGACCATGTCCTGTTTCATATGCAAGGCACAGGCACGGCTAAGCCTTTTGACGGAGAGCCATATCCACACTGTGGACAGCACAACAGCTGGTAGCCATGCATATCAATGGCCACAGAGAGAATATCCCTCTTCACTTCGTTTTGGGAGGGTTTTCAGTAGGGAAAATGCAGCAACTGCCGCTGCATTAAAATACATATACGGCTGCTATGGGCCAGTGGTTTTGGGGTAGTGGTTGAATTGATTGAAGGACATTTTTGCTTGGTGTTGTCGTGAGGGCTGTTGTGATCGCAGAAGACCCATCCAATGACTCCCGTGTGTGTGTGTGTGTGTCTGTGCATGACCGAGAAATGACAAACTCTCCAGAAGCCTGCATAGTGCCTAGCTAAATGAGTCCTCCTCCAAACTCTATCTCTGACCAGGCAGACTGTGACTACTCTGAGTTGTCTGGGTACAGTGAGCCCTGCCTTGTTGGACCAGCATGATGGGTCAGCGGGATCAATAGGATATCGACGGCCGGGGTCTTCCCCTGTCAAGGGCGGCTGAAGAGTCCATCACTCCTTCACCTCCACTGCATAACCAGAAGGGACACGGGGATGTCCGTTTTCTCGTCTGACCTCGTATCAGTTCTATCGACCACAAGGGGTAGTTGTGCAATGAACATCTCATTGCAGTTGGTTTGATGATTGAGTTTAGCAGAGTTGTATGTCGAGAGATACTATATATGGTTCTAAATCTATACGTTGTTATACATGGCTCTGACATTTAGCGCTTTACTAATACTTGTCTTAGCTAAGCTAAGAGGGCTTTCTTTCTCAATGAGACCTAAGGCGTGGATTTCATACTGATAAACAGATGCTGATTCCACAGTGTAGATAAGGTGGCGGAGGAAACCTCCCGTTAACAATTTGGATGATAATTGCTCTGTAGCTTGAATGGTATTCAAATGCAAGTCAATTACGTTTCTTATTTGAATTAGCAGTTAACTTCATGTGCAAAGAGGCTCACGTTATTTATTTGCAACATGTGCCGCTCACTTGCTCTGTTTTATGTTGTCTCGCTGGGGAAAAAACATCTCCCCTCCATATTTATTTGGACAGTGAAGCTAAAATGTGTAAATTTAGCTTTGTACTCAAGCATTTTGGAGTTGACATCAAATGTATCATATGAGGCGATAGTACAGAATGACATATTTTATTTGAGGGTATTTTCATATCTGTTTTACCGTTTAGAAATGAAAGCAATTATGTATCTAGTAGTCCCCCTGTTTGAATACGTATTTTTTCTCTCACACGTATTTGGACAAATTCAATTAGTGTATTAAAGTAGTCAAACGTTTAGTATTTGGTACCATATTCCTTATGTTTTGCCCAATAGGAACTGAATTAGGACTAAAGTATTGTGTCATTTTGGAGTCACTTTTATTGTAAATAACAATATAATATCTTTCTGAACACTTCTACATTAATGTGGATGCAAAAGCAAAAGCTTTAGCTTCACTGTCCAAATAAATACGGAGGGAAGTGTATAGGTGTATTTTGTCATTATTTCCTCTGAAGACACAGCGGGGGAAGCAACCACTCTTTTCAGATGGGAATCAATGGGAATTAGGTGGGAATCAAGGCTCGTCTATGGAAAACTTTGAGGAACTGATGTGTTTCAAGATGAAAAGTGCGCAGCATCGACGCGCGTTCTTGTGCTGCACCACAAAGACAATAGGCTTACACAGCATCACAACACGGCATCACAACACGCGTTATTACGAGAGGCAACCAGGGAATCACAGGTGACATACTTGACTGTGGTGTCTGGGAAATTCTTCAAAAGAGCACAATAACAGCGAGGGAGAATAAATTAAATGCGCCGATTCCTTTCATTTCCACCCTGCCGGCAGCTATTTTAATTCACAGCCTTTTAAAGTTAGTCTAACAAACGGAGCTTATCTCTACGAAAGGCTGAATGTTCACTGGAAAGACTTGATAAAACAACAGATCTAATAGTGATCTATGTTCCGTTTGTTGATTTTTTCCAAGGGCATTTTTTGTTGTTGCATTTTCTGTTTAATTTCTCAATGATGAATTCATATGGCTAGTACTCAGAGGTTTAGCTCTGACACATGCAGCATTTTCAATGGAAGTTACCATACAGTAATTTGTATACTATCATGTTAAGCTCCCAGGGATTTGGTGTTATTACTGTGGCTGCTCTGTATGTCGATAGATTCCATGAGTCCTTAGAGTATTCTCCCTCTCTCCTTAGCGATCTTTTCTAGAAGCTCACTGCCTGCCATCCTCCTCCACACACACTTGCGTCCGCACACACACACACACACACACACGTCCCATGGGACCCCCTCCCCTTCCACCAACTTTGCCACTACTGTCGTCCTTGGGGAATAGCACAAATCCTATGTGCTGGAAAAGGGAGCAAAAAGACAAAAAGAGAGAGAAGTTCAATCCCTCATCACAAGCCATTGTCTGTGCTGCCTCCCTCCTCCCTCTCCTCTTCCAGTGTGTCCCCTCCCCTGCCTCCTGTCTCCCCCCTGCTGGTCTGCCTGCCTCCCGGTCAGTCAGGAGTGTCTGCATATGACAAATGGCGATCTGGGGGACGTGTTTATGAGCGGCAAAGGTCAAGAGGGCTGGAGAGTGCATTAATATACCTGACTGCCTGAGTGACTGGGGAGCAGTGAACAGGACCTGGTGTGCTATGACGCTCTGAAGGAAAGAGGGATGGTGAGAGAGGAGGAGGGGGATACAGGGAAAGGTCCTCGTACATGTAAATGACTACGGGTATCCTTCCACTCCCCAAAGTGAAAAAGTAGTGCCAGCAGGTTACCCGGGCTACTGATTTTGGTATCTCGTAGCAACCAGAAGACGTTTGCCAGTTAGTACCGTTGTGACGTCACACAGAAGAGCCCGATGACTTCTTTTCGGTGTCGTGCGTTTTTTTTTAAATCAGCTGTCCGGTTGCAATTTGATGACTCATACAGATTGCCTATTTGCTAATTACAATGTGGCCATTTTTGTTTTTTTATTATTGATGGCGGATTACCGTAAGTGGCAAGGGCCTCCTTGTTTATTTAATGACATAGAATGTTTGCAGGATGACTTGGGGTTTGAAATATTAATCGACACACATGGAACTTCCATACAAACTATTGCAATTGGCTACACATTCAACCTCCATCCAATCAACCACGACCGCCGCCTCGTCCAATTGCCTCAGAGCTACTACAGCCGTCAGCCAATCAATGAAATTATGATGTAGGGCATTTATTGGGCTTCAAGATTGGAAAAATTTTCAATGAAGCATATATGCCCGACATGAAAAACCAAACACTTTGGTAACCAACAGTACTTGGTTCTAAAATAAATCTCACACTATGAAGATATTAGCCCACCGCCAGACAGGGAATTCCCTACAAGTATTTGTGTGCGCACGATAAACATCCCAGTCTATTTCCGTGTTCGCACCGCTGACAATCATCACCCCCCTCGGAGTGGATACTTTTTGTTTTGACTCACGGCCACATATCACACTATATCAAGAGGCTAAAAATGAGATGCCGCCGTTTTCTCATGTATCTGTGTGTGGATAAAGATAGATGCAGTGTTTGGCGAGCCGTTATGTTACAGTAGTAGTATGTCCGGTATCTATCTCTCTCTCTCTCTCTCTCTCTCTCTTTCTCTCTCTCTTTGTCTCTCTCTCTCGCTCTTTCCTTCTTTTTTTTTGGAAGGAGTGGCCCAGTTACAAGGACTCTGTCATTGGCACACACTGGCACTCAGACACTTCAGCCTGCCATGAACTCAATCATTCTGGAGGGTGAGAGAGGACTAGAGAAACTACCTCCATATACTTTAATAATATAACTTGTCATGAACAACCGGGAGACTATATGCTCTCCTCCGCCTATTGAAATTCAGCTGATTTATTTTTCAGCTTATTATAATTTTCATGAAATTGCATGAACATTTTTATTAGGGCGCGTCAGTAAACAGTATGAATGGATGACGCTCATTGAAGTCCTATTGGTCCAATCCTGTGTGGGTTTGTAATGGGAAAGCGGCTGTGTGTAGAAGGTAGCCGATTGCTGAGAGAAAGAGAGAGAGAGAGAGGGAGGGGAGATTAGGGGGGGGGGCTTCATTGGCATGGCTGGCTGGGGGGCGATTTGTGCTGCGTCAGCCCGGACTCTCTTTGTGTGACAGTGGTGTCGGCCTTTTGAAAGAGCGCTCTGTCACATGACCTCCCCCCAAAATGATGATCCCTCTCACCCTCTCAGCTCTTTCAGCTCGCGTAAGCCAATAGTGTGCCTCAGAACAGCTCCCACGGGGGCAGATGGCTGTCTGACGAAGGAAGCCAGACACACACAAAAACACACACTGCAGCATACATACTCGCAATCACATAAAAAGTATTATACAGCATTATCACAAATTCTTGTCAACAGTACAGTCATTTAAAAGGAAGGAACTCTACGTTCTGCTTTGGTGAAAGTGTTTTTTTTAGATATAATGCTTCGCAGTGAGGCGTTTTTTTAATTAACACTCAACTAGTCATCTAATGCTTAACTAGCCAAATACCCATGTGAGAGACAAGGGAACATTTGAATAGGAATGGCCTATTCTGCCTCGTTTGGTTTGTGATTGTGCATGGGCAAGCGTGTGTGTGTGTCTGCGTTGTTTTAGGCCTGGATCAGCTGTAGGAGGAGGTTTGCAATTGCTTACTGCCTACTCATTTCCATCTCCATCTGTCTGTCTCCCACGGTGATGGAGGCTTGCCTCTCCCTGCCCCCTCTCCACACATACACACACTCACGCACACACCTCCCGTCGTCAGGTGTGTAGGCAGGCACTGTTATGAGGCTGTTAGGCGGCTCACAGGAGAGAGTCATGAGGTTGGCAGGATCCTACTCCCACTGTGTAATGGGAAAAGCCAATTCCAAAGCCTGGCTAATCTTGTTTCAGATTGAAACAGCACGATTAGACGGGAGGGCAGCTGCTAAGTGTACTTCTCATAGGTGGCACCACCGTTACTCGGTCGCATCATGCCAATGTTATGACCGCTCTCAAGTCGTCCTCTAACAGTGGCGCCATAGTGGTGCCCTAAAGTGGTGATAAACCCAGTCATTCTGGACGGAGGCTAACCACTGTTTTGTCTGAATTCTACTATAGTGCCTGGAAATACGATGACATTGCTAAAGTAGTCAAATATGAATACTTTGCCAGCATTATTATGATGTCGTCAAATGTACTTTAGACTGTAGGCAATGTTGTCATTAGCTAGCGAAGTTCGTCAAAAATAGCTAGCAATGCGGTCAATTTTATACAGCATCTAAAGTCAATCTGGCGACATCAAAATGATGACAAAAGGTTTTCCTACTAGTTATTTGCCTCCCTTTGAATTTTGTTGTATTTCCATGCCACTGTAATGCACTTTTGATGAGAGCTTCATTAGCGCTCATTGACGATGCATTGAGTAAAATGCTCAGTCGGGCATCAGTCCAAAACAAATGTTCAGAACAATATTGTGATAAAACACGCAACCCATGAATAGGGGAAATCACTTTGCTTTGCACAGTGGATGTACTGTATGTAGGCTGCATATGTTCAGTAATGTATGTGGGTGATGGTGGGGATCGGGGGTGGACTGGTTGGTAAAACAAAGCTTCTGTATTAGAAAGATGCTAACGCTATATGCTAGCACAGACATGTTTATAGCAAACAGAGAGCGCCTGCTGTCCCCTACACTGCATCTCTCATTCAGAGGATGGGGGGACTCAAATGTCACAATTCCCACAGTCCCCCCTCCCCAAAAAATGTAAATAGCGGCGTCATGATCTATCACTGCAAACATCGGATGCCAGGCCCTGTGTGGCTATTGAATTATGAAAAGGCTTGGGGGTATTCTGTTGTGGAGGGAGGCTGCAACTCCCTCTTTTGGGGGGGTGGGTTAGTTATTAAAGAGTGGTTGTGCATGCTTAGCCGCAGCCATGTCGAAGGGCAGGTCCCATGGGCTCTGGGGGGTATTGTGACCCCCTCCTCTAACGGGGTTTTGTGGCTGACCTTTGTCATCTCTTTCTATGGAGGGCATCAGCTGGGACATTGCGCTCTCCCCACCCCCTTTATCGCCCCATTACTTGTCCCAAGCTACTGAGTCACAGACAACTGCTCATTATCGGACCCCTACCTTCCCCCTCCTCTACCTTTACTCTCCTCTGTTTGTTCTTCCCTTCCTAGAGTTTTACTTAGAAATGAATGAATGCTAGCTAAGGTGCCAAGATGGGATAGGCCTACATATATATAGCAGACCTGGGTTTATATACATGTGTGTTTGAGTATCTGGTTTAAAAAAAAATGTTTTTCTGTGTATTTGAGTATTTTCAAATACACAGCCCAAAACAAATACCTTTATTTGAGTATTTCAATGGTTATTTGTATAAACCAAATAGTCTGCAACTTGTATTTGACAGTATGTTCAAATTCTTATTTTAAATACTATTTTCGATAGCTGTGTTAAATGCACGGGAGTGCATTTAACTCTGTGTATTTTAGTTTTTCTAATACTTTCCAAGTGTATTTACAAATACATTAAAATGTTAAACTACTTGTCTTTTCAAGTAAAATACAGTACCAGTCAAAAGTTTGGACAAACATACTCATTCAAGTGTTTTTCTTTATTTTTGCTATTTTCTACATTGTAGAATAATAGTGAAGACATCATAACTATGAAATAGCACACATGGAATAATGTAGTAACCAAAAAAGTGTTAAACAAAGCAAAATATATTTTATATTCTTCAAAGTAGCCACTCTTTGCCTTGAAGACAGCTTTACACACTCTTGGCATTCTCTCAACCAGCTTCATGAGGAATGCTTTTCCAACAGTCTTGAAGGAGTTCCCACATATGCTAAGCACTTGTTGGCTGCTTTTTCTTCACTCTGCGGTCCAACTCATCCCAAACCATCTCAATTGGGTTGAGGTTGTCGTGGAAATATTCAGGCAATCATATTTCTCAAATACCGGAGCCTGTGAGTTCAAATAGACTTTTATTACAACATAATACAAGCCACGCTGGTTCATGAAAACAACTAACTTTCCAGTCTTGGCACATACTTCTTATACATTTTTCCTCTTGACGTCACACAGTAAGTCCTCTTAATGACTCATCCCCTCCGGCATTTAGCCACCGTTATCTCATTTGCCTTGCACTAATTTTAGTTCTGTTTCATATTAGGGCATGGAAACTGTAGAACCACACCAATATTTCAAAAATACAGACATGTTCTCTACTAAGACAGGTGCATGCATGTAGGACCATAGCAACAGTCCATAGATACATTTTACAGAAATAACCAGTCATGTCCACTCCCCAGACAGGTGCATGTCTAATGGTGTCTAATGACCTAGTCTTGCGGACTATCCTGAAATGTATAATGGCCACACTTGTCCTGGAAAATTCTCAATAAGGTCGGGTGATTGTGGAGGCCAATTCATCTGATGCAGCACTCCATCACTCGACTTCTTGGTCAAAAAGCCCTTACACAGCCTGGAGGTGTGTTGGGTCATTGTCCTGTTGAAAAACAAATGATAGTCCCACTAAGCACAAACCAGATGGGATGGCGTATCGCTGGATAATGCTGTGCTAGCCATGCTGGTTAAGTGTGCATTGAATTCAAAATAAATAACTGACAGTGTCACAGGCAAAGCACCCCCAAACCATCACACCTCCTCCTCCATGCTTCACGGTGGGAACAACACATGTGGAGATCATCCGGTCACCTACTCTGCATCTCACAAAGACATGGCGGTTGGAACCAAAAATCTCAAATTTGGACTCATCAGACCCAAGAACAGATTTCCACCAGTCTAATGTCCATTGCTCGTGTTTCTTTGCCCAAGCAAGTCTCTTCTTCTTATTGGTGTCCTTTAGCAGTGGTTTCTTTGCAGCAATTCGACCATGAAGGCCTGATTCATGCAGTCTCCTCTGAACAGTTGATGTTGAGATGTGTCTGTTACTTGAACCCTGTGAAGCATTTATTTGGGCTGCAATCTGATGTGCAGTTAACTCTAATGAAGTTATCCTTTGCAGCAGAGGTAACTTCTACATTGGGCCAGTAGGTAGCCTAGTGGTTAGGGGGTTGGGCCAGTAACCGAAAAGTTGCTAGATTGAATCCCTGAGCTGACAAGGTAAAAATCTGTTGTTCTGTCCCTGAACAAGGCAGTTAACCCACTGTTCCCAGGCTGTCATTGTAAATAAGAATTTGTTCTTAACTGACTTGCCTAGTTAAATGAAGAATAAATAAATAAACTCTGGGTCTTCTTTCCTTTTGTGGTGGTCCTCATGAGAGCCAGTTTCATCATATCTCTAGATGGTTTTTGCAACTGCACTTGAAGAAACTTTCAAAGCTCTTGAAATTTTCCAGATTGAGTGACCTTTATGTCTTAAAATAATAATGGACTGTCGTTTCTCTTTGCTTATTTGAGCTGTTCTTGCCATAATATGGACTTGGTCTTTTACCAAATAGGGCTATATTCTGTATGCCACTCCTACTTTGTCACAACACAACTGATTGTCTCAAACGCATTAAGAAGGTAAGAAATTCCACAAATGAACTTTTAACAAGGCACACCTGTTAATTGAAATGCTTTCCAGGGGACTACCTCATGAAGCTGGTTGAGAGAATGGCAAGAGTGTGCAAAGCTCTCATCAAGGCAAAGGGTGGCTACTTTGAAGATTCACAAATATAAAATATATGTTTGTTTAACACTTTTTTGGTTACTACATGATTCCATATGTTATTTCATAGTTTTGATGTCTTCACTATTATTCTACAATGTAGAAAATAGTAAAAATGAAGAAAGACTCGAATGAGTAGGTGTTTCCAAACGTTTGACTGGTACTGTATATCTGAATACCTACTTCGATTTTATGTGAAGTAATTGAGATATTTCAAATAGTATTTGAACCCAGGACATTGACACTACTGTAGCATCATAAACATTCATATTATCTTATATTGTCACGTCCTGACCATAGTAAGTTGTTATTTTCTATGGTAGAGTAGGTCAGGGCGTGACGGGGGGGTTTTCTAGTTTAGTTTTTCTATGTTGTATTGTTCTAGTTTTGTATTTCTATGTTGGGCTTTGTTTGAGATGATCTCCAGAGGTAGCTGGTCATCGTTGTCTCTAAATGGAGGTCATATTTAAGTTGGTGTTTGTCCCACCCTTGGTTTGTGGGAGATTAATTTTGAGTAGTGCATGTTTCACCTCTGTGTCACGGTTTGTTGTTTTTTGTCATTCAGTTTATTTATGTATTGCGTAGTTTCACAGTATAAATAAAATGTGGAACAACACACACGCTGCACTTTGGTCCGCTTCTCCTTTCGACAACCGTGACATATATCCTATAGTATACTGGAGAAGATTATAGAAGATTTTATAGAGTCATGATGTAGCTAGCCACAATGTAGCTTACCCTCTTCTTTCTGAGATAAGAACGAAATAAACATTTCCTCGGAAACGACTGAATGTACGCGCGGCTGTTTACTTTTGGGCAGGGCAGGAATTGTGAGGCATCTCTCTTGTGTGGAGAGAGAGGGTAGAGGAGTGATATGAATCCATAAACGTCTGTGATCTTTGCTTTGTTTAGTCTACCGACTCATTGCGATGTCTGCCTGCTCTCTGCCTCGGTTAATCTTACAGAAGATGAATCCGACGGGAGACGGAAGTAATTGCCCTATCGATCCAACAAAGCCACTTGTTCCGAACTTTGACCGGTGACTAGAAGCTGCAACTCTTGATCACCACAGCTAGGCTACATTTAGTAACAAATAGAACAACACATTTCTCTTGTCTGTACTCCAATCTTAACTATCCACTATAGATGTCAGTACTCAGTTGGACTAGCTATCCATATTATGTAAACTGCTATACATTGATCCAACAACAGTTACTTAGTTAGTTTTTGGTAATTTTACCGATTCAAGTAATTATTTTCCAATACAAATATTAGATGTAAGCTAGGACTGGAGAACAGTGGAGAAGTTACAGAGAGAAGGGGGTTCGAGGAGAGAGAGATAAGGGTGACTCACCCAGGGGATCAGAGATCAACTTCTAGTCACATGCCACTCTTCCCCTCAGGCTGCCGGAAGTCACCGGACTGGTTCCCCAAGAATGTCTGTCCCAAATGATCTAACTTCTACGTCTGTCTGTTAGTCAGTCAGTAAAGGAGGGCTTTGAGGATGAAGTTTAGACTGGAACTAGTGAGCAAAGAGGTGGAATTTAGACTGGTGCAAGGTAGTTCACTGTTTAGAGAGCAATGTTGGATCAGTTTAGAGCTTTTCGTTAACTGTCGCCAGCCAGCAGGGCAGCAAAAGAAACAAACTCGGCTGCCGGTCACACCGTGGCAGCTTTTCAGGAAGCAGAGGTGGGATGTGTATGTGTGTGTACCCCCCTCCTCTCCCGGCCTTGCCCCCCGGCTCAGTTTATGCCTCGGGAATGAAGTTTCTGAAACAATGGCTTATAATGTCATTAACATCTTTCCTGCAGTCTCTCCCTTCAGCCTCCCCCACCTCCACCTCCAAGTCACTGATCTCCCCAATTAATCCCATTCTAGCCCACTCTGGCAAATGAACTGGCAGCATAGATACTAAATAAAACAAGGTGTTGAAAGGGGATCCCTCCTCCTGGAGTCCTGGCTATAGGGCGCTTGGGTCTCAAATTAAGGAAGCTGCCGCCGACCACGGCACACAACTCTTTATGTTTTTGTTCTTTCTTTCTTTCTTGAATATTTCCTTTACCATTTCCCATGGTTCTCTCTCTCCCTACCTCTCTAGGCTTGAGTGTGACCTATTGATTTAATGTCTCCTGTGCCCTTCCCCCACCTCACACAATCTCTCATAGAAACACGCATACACACACACACACACACACACACACACACACACACACACAAATAAATGACGGCATGCACACACACTCCAGTCAAACACACTCACCACCACTGAAACAAACACTCCCATAGTCCAAGCCAAATGCATAAATATTCACACAGTCAAACATCCGCACATGCTATTTACACACACTTGCACCCCCAACACTCCGCCAGGGCAGACAATGGATCTCTTGAAGCCCCTAGCTTATAATTCATGTAATTGTAGATGTGCAGACAGGCAAATGTGTGGAGTGTGTAACAGCCTCCTCAGTGTAAAGCCTCCCCAGGAGCACAAAGGCATTATTTCCCTGCGTAAGACCCTATCCCTAGCTGTTCTTCAAGGGGGAAGACTGTCAAAGCTATCTTCAGCAGTAGGACATCTGTTTATATAAAGCATACCACCATTTATATCCGTCCCTGTTAATCTCCCTTCACACACGTGTGTTGTGGGGGTGTGTGTGTGTGTGTCTGTGTGTATGGGTGTGGGGCGGTGGCAGGCGGGCGGTCATCTTATCCTTATTCCATCTCCTGTGACCTCTACCCCCTTCACTCGGCTCATCTGTTTGCCCTGTTTAATTATCTTTGCAAACACACACACACACACACACACACACACACACACACACACACACACACACACACACACACACACACACACACACACACACACACACACACACACACACACACACACACAGGTCAAGGCTCCCGGTGAACCTTGCCCTCTGGGCCACACAGACTCATCCAGAGGCTGGAGAAGGCAGAGAATGATGGAAAACCTCCCTCCCTCCTTCCACTCCCCATCTCCGGGCCTGACAACTGGTGGTCTGCAAGGCTCTGGATTAAACTGACTCCTTTGTGTGTGTGTGTGTGTGTGTGTGTGTGTGTGTGTGTGTGTGTGTGTGTGTGTGTGTGTGGTCTGTACAGCATGCACCTTTTCACAAACACTAGCCAGAGACAGTCTGTGTCACAACGCCTAACGGTCCGACGGATAGGCCTACATGCTGCCGTCTGAGTTTGTTGGACGGTCACAAAAGAAGGAGAATTCTTGGCCCCGCTTCGCGTCCGAGACGGTGTATTTTGTGGTAGGAATGATACCTTAGCAAGGTTAATTTCATAGGAGTGAGCGAGAGAGAGGCTTGGGTTTTGTACATGTTTGATTTTCCACGCGCCTGCCGAGCCGGTTGGTATTATTGTAAGAGAAAATGAGATGCAGGGCGAGTGTTAAGTCTTCGCGAATGGACAGAGGGAGAGATGTTATGTGTCTCTTTCTCATTATCAATTTCTTCTTCTTCTCTCTCTCTAACGTGTTCTCTTTTTCGTTCTCTTTTACTCTTTCTCTTTCTCTCTGACTGGTATTCTCTCTCTCCCTCTCTCTGTCTCTCTGCCCCCCTCCCCATCCCTCCCTCCCTCTCTCCTTGGCTGGGGTTCCTTTCTTCCCTGGCTCTCGTGTAGAAGCCACCCGACTCAGGACGTGCCATGAAACATCAGAATCCACTTCCTGCAGAAATCAATACATCTCAGGTCCTGTGCAGACCCACACATTGGCATACGGTTGGGAATGCGTGCACACACGCAAATCTGCAATGGCATGCTTACACACACACACACACACACACACACACACACACACACACACACACACACACACACACACACACACACACACACACACACACACACACACACACACACACACACACACACACACACACATCCTCGGGACACACATAGGAAAAGAGGATAAACTAATTGCCCTTGTGTTTGAATTAGACTTGGGCAAAAATAAAAAGGTTTATTGCACCATTTATGTAATGGCGGCCTCAAAATGTCTGTGGTATTCAGACTAACTGCTGGAAATGGCAGGGAATCAGAGCACCCCACCCTCCCTGGCTGAAAACGGATGTGGTATGGAGGGATACTGCTATGCCTTGTCTGCAAGCTTTCAACAATTCACCCAGCGCCACTGCAAACAGCACTAGCAAAACATTTCAGGCTTAATTTTACTGCTTATCCTATGCTAAATGCTACCAGTGCTAGGCTACAAGCTAAACCCACTGCACTCAGCATTTGGATGGGATGGATGGATGATCCCTCCCTCCTCAGTGCAGCGGTAATTAAATGATAGATCCCCGATGTGAGCGGGCCAGAAGTGAAGGGATGACCTCACAGGCACCTAATCGTCATGTTGGGAAAACCCAGCAACTAATATGTCCATTAGCGTCGTCCTCTGCCGGAGAAACTAACAAAACTAGAGAGAAAAGACTGACGAGGAGGAAAGGAAAGAACAGAACACATCATCTTCTTCAATGTACTGAGCTCATTCATAGCCCAATTTGACAAAATGGCTGCCCACAAACTGCTGAATCGAACACTCCACTCTTGTGATATTGTTTAGTGGAGACAGGTTTTTTGTATCAAGCTCTGGGTGAATGGAGTGAGCTTGGTAGCTTCAATGATATGCATTTTGGCATGTTATTGAATGGAGTTAGCTTCCCACAGTTCCTAGCTTCCATGCTATGCTAGCTGGCTGTGTGTATTTTGGTATTTTCCACCAGCGGGGATGTCAAAGGCCATTGTTGTTTCCTTCTGCGTGCGCCAGGCCGGCCACAGTTCAAAGGTCATCGAGGTTGCTGATGCCAGAGTTTTCTCTGGAGTGTCCCAGCTAGCCCCCACCCCCCTTTGCCCCCTGTCCCACCCCTGTCCCCAAACAGTGGGCCGCCTGTGTGGGCGTGTCACGTGTCCTGAGTGGGGTGATCGCCCAGTGGACAAACAGCAGCTGGGGTCACGCAGGAACGGACGGTCCTAACACACACACACACACACACCTCCCTCTCCACAGAGTCGTCGTCCCCCCCACACACAATCCATAGACCTCCACTTCCTCCTCCTGAATGACTAAAGGCGTTAGCATGCTTCAGTTTGGCCGAACTCGGCTAACCGAACCAAAAGAGTGAGCTCGCATACTCCCTTAAAAGACCTTCGCTTGAAAAACTAAATCTGTCATTCATTTTGACGTTTTTATCGAAGAGATCTTAGTCGCACAATTTTACATCTAACTAATATGTTTGGTGCAGTATTTTTCAATAAAAAAATGCGTGAAAACGAGTCGTCTCTCATTGAATGACAACAAAGTCTTTATTGAAGAATCCCTACTGTTGACCAATAACCGACGAAGGGGCGTAGACTTCGGCTTGCCTTCAGAAAAAATGTAATGTGCTCGGACAGCCGAAAAAACCCTGACCGAAGTCCAAAACGAACAAAACATCACAAAATTCTAAGCATGCGGATGCCTCAATAAGTGGGCGCTGCTACTAGTCTGCGGTGTCTCGCTATGACTCTTCCCCCCCTCCCTGGCTGCGGTGGAACGGAGACTATGGTTTTGATGTAACACCACAGTGATTTCCTATGCGACTGTGACACACCCAGCCAGGGTTAGGTTGTTGTGACTCTGCATTTGACTGTCACTCTGGGAGTTTCACCTCTCCTGCACTTTATCAACTATCTTCGGCCTATTATTAGCTACTCCAAGCTTGGTGTATTACCAGGCAAGCTGGATTGTGAGCACAGCATAGGCCTATGGCACATCTCTAGTGTACAGGAAATAGTACGAGAGGGCTCAATCGTTCATTGAATGTTACCCGAATATTAATGTACCTCAATTTGCCTCTCCTCTTGTTTCTCTCATTCTTTCCCACCAGTCTCCCACCTTTCCCCCTCCCCTCTCTCTTTCTCTCTCTCTACCCCATTCCCCCCTCTCTGTTGAGACTTGGCCACTCTGAGCTCTTGTGATCTGGCCTCCGAGCGAAGTCTCTGTCCCTCTCTCTCACTTCCTCTTTCTATCTCCCAGAGTTCACTCATTTGGAACAAAATGTCCGGGGCTTGGGGTGGAAAGCTCCAGCATGTGCTGGCCACCCTGGCTTGTTTGAGGCTCCCTGAACTAAACCGCCTTTGTGCCTCGCCTCGTAAAAAAGAAATATATATTTTAATAAATACACATACCAGCCTGTTTGTACAGTAGCACTATCAAAGTTATGGAGGTTACCAATAAAACCGTGAATATTAAGAGGAAGAAGCTGCTGTAGAAAGGACTTTTTTCAGTTTCCCCCTCATATCCTAAGTCACAATGACCACGCAACAGGGCAAAGGAGGTTTCCCCTAGGAAAGGCAAAGAACACTGTTCATGCCAAACGCACCCTTTGCCATGTCTATTTTCTAACCAGGTCTTTTTTACTCAGTGTGTATATGTATAGTTGAAGTCAGAAGATTACATACACCTTAGCCAAGTATATTTAAACTCAGTTTTTCACAATTCCTGACATTTAATCCTAGCTTTGTGATGGCGACTCCAATACCTTGACTTTGTTGTCCTTAAGCCATTTTGCCACAACTTTGGAAGTATGCTTCGGGTCATTGTCCGTTTGGAAGACCCACTTGCGACCAAGCTTTAACTTCCTGACTGATGTCTTGAGATGTTGCTTCAATATATCCACATAATTTTCTTTCCTCATGATTCCATCTATTTTGTGAAGTGCACCAGTCCCTCCTGCAGCAAAGCACCCCCACAACATGATGCTTCCACCCCCGTGCTTCACGGTTGGGATGGTGTTCTTCGGCTTGCAAGCCTCCCCCTTTTTCCTCCAAACATAATGATGGTCATTATGGCCAAACAGTTCTATTTTTGTTTCATCAGACAAGAGGACATTTCTCCAAAAAGTTTGATCTTTGTCCCCATGTGCAGTTGCAAACCGTGGTCTGGCTTTTTTATGGAGATTTTGGAGAAGTAGCTTCTTCCTTGCTGAGCGGCCTTCTAGGTTATGTCGATATAGGACTTGTTTTACTGTAGATATAGATACTTTTGTACCCGTTTCCTCCAGCATCTTCACAAGGTCCTTTGCTGTTGTTCTGGGATTGATTTGCACTTTTCACAAACAAAGTACGTTCATCTCTAGGAGACAGAACGCGTCTCCTTCCTGAGCGGTATGACGGCTGCATGGCCCCATGGTGTTTATACTTGTGTACTATTGCTTGTACAGATGAACGTGGTCCTTCAGATGTTTGGAAATTGCACCCAAGGATGAACCAGATTTGTGGAGGTCTACAATTTGTTTTCTGAGGTCTTGGCTGATTTCTTTTGATTTTCCCATAATGTCAAGCAAAGAGGCACTGAGTTTGAAAGGTAGGCCTTGAAATACATCCACAGGTACACCTCCAATTGACTCAAATGATGTCAAATAGCCTATCAGAAGCTTCTAAATCCATGACATAATTTTCTGGAATTTTCCAAGGTGTTTAAAGGCACAGTCAACTTAGTGTATGTAAACTTCTGACCCACTGGAATTGTGATACAGTTAATATAAAGTGAAATAATCTGTCTGTAAACAATTGTTGGAAAAATTACTTGTGGCATGCACAAAGTAGATGTCCTAACCGACCTGCCAAAACTATAGTTTGTTAATAAGACATTTGTGGAGTGGTTGAAAAACAAGTTTTAATGACTCCAACCTAACTGTATACTTCCGACTTCAACTGTAGGTGTGAGTGGCGGTGCCTGGTGAACTTTGAACCCTGGCTCAGGGCCTTGGCCATGTGTACCGTAGTAAACACAGCCCGGAGGTAGATAAATGTTTATTTAGCCGTCGATAACCACACAGCCTCTGGTGCAGGAGCCTCTGGTGCATGTCTATGTCTGAAATATCCTACATGTAACACTTTCACAACATGTAACATATTCAAATCACACAAATATTTTTTTTTAGGCTTAACTATAACTACAACACCTGTCTGTATAAATACAATGGCATTGGTAAAAGCTAGGCTATATATGGTAGGAGATACTACTGAAGGAACTCCCATTGGAAGGGTGTGTTTAGCTTTGACCTCAAGTTCAATGACCCAGAGTTCACTATAGAACTATAGCGCTGCAGTAGAGTGAGTGCGTCCCAGATGGCATCCTATTCCCTGTGCAGCGCACTACCTTTGACCAGGGCCCATAGGTTTCTGGTGAAATGTGGTGCACTATAGGGAATGAGGTGACATTTGGGAAGCAGACAGTGTCCTCCGCTATGAAAGGGTTTCAGTACAGAGCTCCAAGGCAGCGGCTCACACCAGCCAGGATGGCAGAGGATTTTCTATTTCAGTCTATTAGTTTGATGTGGTGATGCAGACAGTCAGACACCTCTATGGCGGACGGGGGAGGGATAACGGAGAGGGGGGGGAGTGATAATGTATTTACTTAAGTGTGTGTGCCAAGGTGCCAGACAGCGGGGGGAGTCCCCCCTCTCTCTCTCTCTCGACTGTGCGTAGAGACATCTCAAGCATTAAGGGAAAGGCTAGTGTGACAAACTGTACTCTACCACGCTCTCTCTCGTGCTTGGAGAGAGCTGGAGCATTAAGGGAGAAGCAGTAGTCTCTCTGTGTTTATGTGTCTAACGCACCGCCCCCCCCCCCCCCCCCCCCCCCCGCGCACGCTTGGCCCCACATTATCCCAAATGCCACTCTGATTGGAGCACTAATGTGGTTGCTAAGCAAATCTGCCCTTCCTGTGCTAAAAAATAATGGGTAGGCTGCTTCCTGGCTGGTGGGTTGGACTGGAGGGGAGCATGCCAGTGTGCTAACACACGAAGGCACATGCTTGCACACACGCTCGCACACATGCAGACACACACACACACACACACACACACACGCTCGCACACATGCAGACATACACACACACACACACACACACACACACACACACACACACACACACACACACACACACACACACACACAGCTGCATGCAAGCTGAGCTGGCGGGTGGGCCTTGGCTCTGTCTGCATGTCTGGCTGTCTGTTTGTCCCAGGAAGCAGTCTGTCAGTCAGTCTGTCTGTCTGTGCTGAAGCAGCCAGGCCCTCCAGGGAGCACAACAGGAAACGTGGAGTTTCTCAATGAAATCACCCCAGTAATCATTATATAATAATCATATCACAGGCTGATGCGCTAATCCGTTTTGCCCATCCTGAATGGGCGAGGGAAGTGCCTGCTGTGAAGAGATCATTGGCCTATCTTGCTAACACAACTCATTGCTAAGCTAGCCTAGGTGTAACCGTATTCTGGCTTTGGGCCACAACTGAGTCTATTTCTGGGTGGCCCAGCCGGTGAAACGTCCTCCTCTACTGGAGAAGAAGCTTTACCTTAGAATAGCCCAGGAGCGTTAACTTTAGCTTAGCGTAGCCTAGCGTAGCTATAGTGCTCTCCCGTTAGTTGTCGACTAGGTTTTCTGTAATCCGAGCCTGCAGGTGTGGGTCAACTGTCCGTCAGGAAGAGAGACAGGGGAAGGTGAACGGGGAAAGGGTCAGTTCCTCAAGGCAATTTAAATAAACTGCCGGATGGAGAGAGCAGCCTTGCGTTTAGCGCCTGGCTAGAATTCTGACAGGAGACCGAGACAGGTGGCGCAGCAATTAGTGTAGCCAGATGCCAAGATGTGACTGTATGACGTGAGAGATAGAGAACGGGATCCACTTTCAAACAAATTTGTTTGGGGTTGTGTGTGTGTGTGTGTCGTTTACTTTGACCTTCTCAGTATTGGAGGCTACTTAACTTAACACACTATATGTGCAGTCGACTTCTACTTGGAACACATGCATTTTCTGTGTACAGTAAGCTTCTACTTGGAACACATGCATTTTCTGTGTACAGTAAGCTTCTACTTGGAACACATGCATTTTCTGTGTACAGTAAGCTTCCACTTGGAACACATGCATTTTCTGTGTACAGTAAGCTTCCACTTGGAACACATGCGTTTTCTGTGTACAGTAAGCTTCTACTCAGAAGTCTCATAGTTGATATGTAGCCTATCCCAGAGCTTCCCTTTTCCCAAAGTGCAATGCTCAGACCTCCATGTAATGCTGAATCAAATCAAATTTAATTGGTCACATACACATATTTAACAGATGTTATTGCGGGTGTAGTGAAATGTTTGTGTTCCTAGCTCCAACAGTGCAGTAGTATCTAACAATTCACAACAATACACACAAATCTAAAAGTAAAAGAATGGAATTAAGAAATATATAAATATTAGATTAAGCAATGTCAGAGTGGCATTGATTAAAATACAGTAGAATAGAATACAGTATATACTGAACATATGAGATGAGTAAAGCAGTATGTAAACATTATTAAAGTGAATAATGTTCCATCATTAAAGTGGCCAGTAATTCCAAGTCTATGTATATAGGGCAGCAGCCTCTAAGGTGCAGGGCTGTGTAACCGGGTGGATGCCGGCTAGTGATGGCTATTTAACAGTCTGATGGCCTTGAGATAGAAGCTGTTTTTCAGTCTCTCGGTCCCAGCTTTGATGCACCTGGACTGACCTCGCCTTCTGCATGATAGCGGGGTGAACAGGTCTTGGCTCGGGTGGTTGATGTCCTTTGATCTTTTTGGCCTTCCTGTGACATTGGGTGCTGTACGTGTCCTGGAGGGCAGGTAGTTTGCCGCCGGTGATGCGTTGGGCAGACCGCACCACCCTCTGGAGAGCCCTGCAGTTGCGGGTGGTGCAGTTGCCGTACCAGGCGGTGATATAGCCCGACAGGATGCTCTCAATTGTGCATCTGTAAAAGTTTGTGAGGGTTTTAGGGGCCAAGCCAAATTTCTTCAGCCTCCTGAGATTGAAGAGGCGCTGAAGCACCTTCTTCACCACACTGTCTGTGTGAGTGGATAATTTCAGATCGTCAGTGATGTGTACGCTGAGGAACTTGAAGCTTTCCACCTTCTCCACTCCGGTCCCATCGATGTGGATAGGGGCGTGCTCCCTCTGATGTTTCCTGAAGTCCCCGATCATCTCCTTTGTTTTGCTGACGTTGAGTGAGAGGTTATTTTCTTGGCACCACTCTGCCAGGGCCCTCACTTCCTCCCTATAGTCTCGTCATTGTTGGTAATCAGGCCTACTACTGTTGTGTCGTCTGCGAACCTGATGATTGAGTTGGAGGCGTTCGTGGCCACGCAGTCCTGGGTGAACAGGAAGTTCAGGAGGGGGCTGAGCACACACCCTTGTGGGGCCCCTGTGTTGAGGATCAGCGAAATTGAGGTGTTGTTTCCTACCTTCACCACCTGGGGGCGGCCCGTCAGGAAATCTAGGACCCAGTTGCACAGGGCGGGGTTCAGACCCAGGGCCCCGAGCTTAATGATGAGCTTGGAGGATACTATGGTATTGAATGCTGAGCTGTAGTCAATGAACAGCATTCTTATTCCTCTTGTCCAGATGGGATAGGGCAGTGTGCAGTGCGATGGCGATTGCATCGTCTGTGGATCTATTGGGTCGGTAAGCAAATTGAAGTGGGTCTAGGGTGTCAGGTAAGGTACAGATGATTTGATCCTTAACTAGCCTCTCAAAGCACTTCATGATGACAGAAGTGAGTTCAACGGGGCGATAGTCATTTAGTTCAGTTACCTTTGCTTTCTTGGGAACAGGAACAATGGTGGGCATCTTAAGCAAGTGGGGACAGCAGACTGGGATAGAGAGAGATTGAACACTCCAGCCAGCTGTTAAGCGCATGCTCTGAGGAAGCAGCTAGGGATGCCGTCTGGGCCGGCAGCCTTGCGAGGGTTAGCACGCTTAAATGTTTTACTCACGTCGGCCACGGAGAAGGAGTGCCCACAGTCCTTGGTAGCGGGCCGCGTCGGTGGCACTGTGTTATCCTCAAAGTGGGCGAAGAAGGTTTAGCTTGTTCGGAAGGAAGACTTCGGTGTTTGCGACGTTGCTGGTTTTCCCTTTGTAGTCCGTGATTGTGTGTAGACCCTGACACATATGTCTCGTGTCTGAGCCATTGAATTGCGACTCCACTTTGTCTCTGTACTGGCGTGTTGCGTGTTTGAATGCCTTACGGAGGGAATAACTACGCTGTTTGTATTCGGCCATATTCCCAGACACCTTGCCATGGTTAAATGCAGTGGTTTGCGCTTTCAGTTTTGCACGAATGTGGCCATCTATCCACGGTTTCTGGTTAGGGTAGGTTTTAAAAGTCACAGTGGGTACAACATCTCCTATCCACTTCCTGATGAACTCAGTCACCGTATTCATCCGACAGTTATAAATATATTTCCACTGCTAGTTACACATAAGCTCAAATAAACAGCACACAAATAACATTGGCGCTGTGGGACAGCTATGGCACGTTATAAAACAAAATAGAAAACTACTATCGTCACCATTACAATTTTTATTAAGTGCTGTTTCGACCACTAAATTCTTTACAAACAAAAGGGCCTGAGAAAGAGGCGGTGGGAACGTGTGAACGGCAGGCCTCTGAATACAGAGCTTTGCTGTAGCCCAGTTCTACTTGCGAGAGGGCCTCCTGTGCCTGCTCTGACCTGATTCTAGTCGGCATGGTGTGCGTGAGTCGAGCACGTCTCTCCTCTTTCTCTCTCTCTCTCCCTCTCTTTCTCTCTCCCCCACTCCGGAGCCGCATTACTGTGCACCTCAGCGACTCTGCAGCACAGCTCGGTCTCACACAGTCAGAGTTACACACACACCACACACACACACACGCATGAGCAAACACAAGACTCCCCCCCCCTCTCCCACAGCCCGGCCTGGCATGTTCACTCACCTCAGCTACTTACAGTTCAGACAAACTGGGTGTTGGTGGCGACATAGCCTATGGAGTAACATGACAATACGGATAAAGTCTGTTTTATAGCAATATATAGTGATACAAAATGACAATGCCATAATTGTTTTCTTACAAAGCAGCTACGTATTAGATAGACTACTTCATGGCGTTGGTGTACTAGGTCAGTGTAACATATACATGTGTAAACAGTGACGCTTTACGTTGCAGCATTCTGCGAGGCAGGTGGAAAGCTCGGTCGGTGTGTGACGCATTCTGCAGGGTTAGGGAATATCTACTTTGGCACATGTGCATTGCACTGCACACACACACGCGCGCGCGCACATACGCACACGGGGCCCGGCATGTCGACAGAAACCCTGAGAGGTAAACGAAGCCAGGGTGCTCTTAGACACGTTCTAGATTACCGCCTCGCTAGCCATGTAACCCGACGCTATGGCGTGGCTGACGTCTCACATTATTTCACCCTCTCCTATCCCATATCCACCCCCCCCCCCCGCTCATTAGCACTCGTCCCTCTCTCTCCCTATTTTTTTTTCATGGCTGACTCAGAAGTTTTTTTTGGAAGGGTCTGGGGGGGGCTGTACTGCTCCTTTCACTCCCCTATCTCTCTCTCTCTCTCCCTCCATCCATCCCTTTTCTCCCCCTCTCAGATGGCCTGTTGTTTGGGCGGCTGATGCAGCATCCCGGGCCTGTCACCCCCAATTACCCAGACGTGGGACTCGGCCTCTATCCCTCTAATCCTTTCTTTCTCGCCTTCCTCTCGTTCTCCATCTCCTCCCTCTGTCCCTCTCACGGTGACATAAAGGGGGTGGCCAGCGAAGCCACTGTTGAGGCGTTTATGTAAGGGCCTCACTGGCCAACTCCAGCCCACATGTTACGCACTGTATTGGGTACAGCTTCTAATCTTAAAGCTCACTGGTTTCTGTAAGCAATTACAGGAGCTGTGGAAGAAGCTTCAGGCAAAGTATGTATTTGTACTGTGATAGTTTACTTATCGCCACACACCTACAAGGACAGACAGACATGCACACACACACACACGCACACACTTTAATAACCGGGCGTAATGAGGCTATGATCTGGTCTTAGACACTTGAGTGGAAGAGAGAAAAACTGAGTGTGTGGGGAAGAGGAGGGACTGGGCGAGAGGTGGAGGTGGGCTACAGGAGAGAAGGTCTACTGGTGTTGTTGTCCAGTTTAGACGAAGCGAGTTGCCTTTGACATCAGAGGGGAGGACACCAACACACTCACACTTAGCTTCCCTTCCTGAGGGAAACCTTTGGCCCTTTATCAATTCTCTCTCTCTCTCTCCATGGAGGGGGTGGTGTCTGAGGGAGTCTGGCCTTATTTCCAGCCGTGCCTACACTCTCTCAGGGATGGGTAGAGGAGGGCTAGCTAGCCTTAAAATAGAGCCAGCTCCTCCGCTCTTCACTGCAGCGTACATGCCTCATTGTTCTTGAATTAGCGCTATTAGCATCCCTCGGAATCTAGCCCCGGCAAGGCCGAGGGAGGGAGAGGAGAGAGACAGGAGAGAGAGGACAGCCTTCAACCACACAGTCGTATATCTTAAAACAACTCCCAAGCAGCTTTTCAGATTAGCATCGTGCAAACTCGGTAATCGGCCGGCCCCTTGGCACGAAGGGGCTTAGCAACTGCAGAGTGCGCACAATTCATTTACACCACCGCCCCCTCCACTCGAGACGCTAATCTTCTTTTGTTTAGTTGTATGTGTTGCACTGTCTGCAGTGTGTGTGGGTGTGTCTGTGTTCATTGTTGTGTTTCTTTATTTGGACTAGTCTCAGTTTGTTTGTGAGAGTGCATCGGTGCTTGTAGACGTTTGTGTGTGTGTGCGTGTGTATCGGCTGGAGCTCGCACCTCTCTTGCGGCCTTTACCCAACCGATGTTGGCAGGCGTGACTTGCACTGAGACGTTGTTGAGAGAGAGGGAGAGGGAGGCAGGGACAGGAAATGTGGCAGTGTGGCTTTCTCACTCTGTCACATGAAACAGGGGAAATGGGGTTTGTTTCATTACACAAGCTTATCTGAACTGTGTGAAATGAAGCTTCCATTGAGTCCTCTTCCAACAGCAGCTCCAATTAATTGCATTAGCCAGTTGTTTGCTTGCACCTACAGGATTAGCTTCATGAATGCAGAGTAGCCTGTGTGTGGGAGTGTGTGTGTGTGTGTCTCTGTGCAGTATTAGGACAGTGTTTGTGATGATTATGATTACAGCATAATGTCATGTATAATTGAAAAAGGTTAGAGCACAAGTATCGATCAACCCCTCTTCTGCTTCACCTCTTCTACCATTTTGTCCTCTGGTGAGTTCCAGTGGCTCACCAACAGGCAGAAGAAAGTAGAAACTGAAACACAGGATAGGGAAGAGGCGCCATGGGGGTGTGCTCAGTAAAGCCATGGAAAGAGTTAGCCACCCAAGGCACGAAACTCTCCCTCCAGCCCAGATGATTTGTTACCCCTTCTGCGCTCGGCTTGTTTTGCTAAAGGGAGGAGTACAAATGACTGTGGACATAAGTTTCATATTCAAAAAAATATATATATATATCCTGAATGTTGTTATTTGCTAACTATGGCAATAGGAGTGGGTGGGATGTGGGGGGGGGGGGTCGCATCACAGTTATCGGCCATTCGTTTTAAGCACAGTCGGCTGTTTGAAATGTTTATGAAGACAAAATTGTGTTTGGAAGGTCGCGTGGATGAGAATATGCTGCGGTCAATGGGGAAGGGAATCTTCTAGCATCAGAGCTGTGTAATAAGGGGAGGAAAGGCTAGAAAAGAGTAGAAAGTTCTGGCAGTTTCCTCATGCCCCCCCCCCTCCCTAATGTGTTTCCTATCAGGCAGTAAGATACACATGATGTCAGTGCCTGAGAGCGAGAGGGGTGTGTGTGTGTGTTGGAGCGAGGCGTGTGGCTGGCACAGTCCTGCTTTCCAGATGTGTGCAAAAAAGGAGGGAAAGGAGGACAGGAAGGAACAAAAAAAATGGAAATTAGCAAAGATTTCTCTCCCATTCTCTAAATATGACTATTTTTTTATTGATTGGCTCCAGTGACACTCCACTCAGTTGCTCATTATAATGTTGCGGGGCGTCACACAAATACGACAGCCACACAGATATGACATCATTACCCCTCACCTTAGTTTATCCCCCCCCCCCCCCCCCCCCCTCCAACCGTAGATTGTATTTTATACTTGGTTTCTAAAAGTTGGCTTGCCTGCTAGGCCTACATCCCTTCCTGAACAAACGCCTTTCCTGACGCCTCTGCAGCCTCTGCGAAGCTCCCAATTCCAGTTTCTCCTCTCTATCCCCACCGTGTGGGCCGATCCTCTGGAGGCGACCCAAGGTTTACGTCCCTGTTATTCAACGTGACCCCCTCCTGAATCCCGCAGGCCAGGCTCCTGGCTCCCCAGCCTGGCCATTAATTAAGGAGGCTGTGACTGGAGTCATTAAAAGACATTTGGCGTAATGAAGCTTTAAGTGTCCCTCCCTTCATTACTTCTCATGATAGCGTTAAAGAGCGAGGCTGCATTTCCAAAGAAACAGCCAGACGCCCCCTCCTTTTCCCTCCCCACCTTTTTAAACGTTTTTTACAGTGGTTCAGACCGTAAACCTAGTCCGGGGGGGGGGCTTTGGCCATTCCAGAGGGAGGTCAGCGAGGATCGTGAACCCTCCAAGACACCCAGGGTTCATGTATTGCAAGTCGGTTGTTGAACACGCTTCTCTTATCAAGCACCATCATGAGGATCACTGATAAGGTGCCGGCTTAAGCAGCAGCCCGACAACATATTTCAGTGCTATCGACATTAACCTTTACATAGCTATTAAGAGTGTAACTGTTGATCACAAACTGGATATGCCACTTCAACTGTACTGTATACGTGCTTTTAAAAAAATCCCATAGTCAAGTTGTCCTTGGGTCAAATCGCTCATCTCAGGAAATATTATGATTCCAACATTCACCTGGCCTTCAACTGAGTCTCTATACCCCCCCCCCCTCATTGTGCACGGAGAAAACACTCCACTCCAAGGCTCCACTGTACAGCCATTTTAGCTTCAGAGAACAGCTCTGTAGTGCGCACCAAACCATGAGTTAAAATGGCGGCAGGAAGAACTGTTTAAAGACAGAGCCGGTTGGTCTCCTTGTGTGACTGACTGGCTGACTGTCTGGCGTGATGTGTCTCGGCGGTTGGAGTCTTGTTGTCTTAGACGGCAGGTTTATATGCCCCCCAGGGTCAACTGGTCAGTCTTTTACAGGGGTGGAGGCTAGTTCACATGCAGCCCAGGCCCATCTCATGCCATCTGGTAGCCATAAAGTCAGCCCAGTAAGTCCGACTTTTGTGCTCTTTAATGGGGCTTTTAGGGGGTGAGAGAGAGGGAAAGGAAGGGGAGAAGTAGTGGTCTCCTGGGTTGCCCCTGGCTTCTCACCTTCCGTCAGAGTTCCACACAGCTTCACTCCGCCAAACCCGGGGAGCTAAGGGGGTCAAAAGTTCAAACCTGTTGTCTTTTTGATTTCGGTCGGAAAGTAAGTGTTTCTGTCCGTGTGGGGTTGTTCGCCGGGGTTAAGGGAGGGGGGAAGTGTGTCACCAGGTTGTCACGTTAAAGAGAGAAACGCGCGACTGACAAATTCAGTAGCGAGCCCCAGATGTTGAGCTCTCGTCATTATTTATAGATTGTTTGGCCGTGGAATGTGTGCTGAAGGTTGCGAGGAGGGTGCAGCAGTAACATTTTACACAGCAGCCTCCTTTCCGCTCAGACTTGTAAGTCTGAAAGAGAAACAGAGAGAACTCTGTTTGCTGACACTTTCGATAGATAAGTCACAGGAACAGGCTTTTCTCCTCTCTTTCTTCCTCTTTCTCTTACACTTTTTTCTCTTCTCTCTGACCCTTTTTTTTCTCTCTCTGCCTTAACACCACCGCTTTCATACTTGACTTGGCTAGACCATGTAGACAGACGGATAAGAGAGTGAGAAAGGAAACATGTGAACATTCTCAGCACCACCAGAGCTAGACTAGACAGAGATAACAGCAGTCCCAGTTGAAAGGTCACACAGAGATAAAGGAAAATGTACTCTCATCCTGAGACGTCAGCCACCAAATGCATGCGTCACCTCACCAGCGAGACTTGATGAATGGGTCAGTTAGCGTTTGTAGCTGAATTGGGAGGCCAGGAATTAGGGGCTCTACAAGAGAATCTAGCTTTAGCAGTCTTTAGCAGTAGAGAAGCTGAAATATATCAGCCTGAAATGGAATGCTACATCAGAGTGAGGCATTAGCAAAGAAGCTAACTTAAGGGGGGGGGGTTGAATTGAGAGGATATACAACAGCTAACAGTCTGTAATGGGAGTCCCAGGGCTAGAAAACCTAGGGGACAAACCTTTTATCCCAATTACAGCTAATCCCTTTAGCGCAGAGAAAGTTTAGCCCCCCTGCTAGCTGGGAGGATGTGGTGAGCCTACGTGGAGGGTAAGCCAAGCCTGTTGAGACCAAGTGAAGGAAAGAGAAAGTCAAGGGCTACCATCTTCCTTTTGTCTTTCGTAATGATCCACCCTTTCACATGAAAACGTGCCACTTTTCAGCCGGCCTGAAAACATTAACCAGACCAACCCTGTTAGCGGCATCAATGTAAAAGAAGAGAAGGAGGGGGCAATCTTCTTAAGTGGTTAATCGACAATCAAGAATTATCCACCTTGAAATGTTAACTTATTTATGGCTGATGTGTTTTTCCCCCGGGCCTAAATAGCACAGAGTTCACCTAACAGTAGCGTGGGTGGGGGAGGTTTTTGGGATATTTTCTATAGTTTTCCCTGCAAAGGACATTGGGTTTCTACAACGGATGTTATATGGTTAACTATTAAAACAGGGTGGGATTGAGACACTTTGAAAAATACGGTACTTCACCGGATACCAACACAGATTCCATCAGAGAACATTGAAATTCCATAAAACACTAACATTATATTTGCAAGATATTTGCAAGAAAGCCACTTTTCGGTCTTAACCCTTTGTATACCCGAGCCGAGCTACCCCACATCTGGCTAAGCAAACTACACAGGCTATATTTATTAGAGGTTTAACTCATACTTTACAGCCAATCCTTTTTAACCATCGTTAGCATGGAGGACTGAAGCATCAACTTGTATGATTATGCAAACTGTGGGGTTATAGTATAGCTAGGAAGTAATTAGCAGAGCCGAGTGTGGAGGTTTTACTCTCATTAACCAGCCTTGTGCAAGGGAACGCACTGCAGCCCCACTCACTCAGTGCCTATGGCCCTCTGGCTATGTGGATAAAGGGGTGGAAGGGTGTGGTGAAGGGGCGATTAAGAAGCCATAAAGGGTACTGCGGTCATAACCTCTTTCCTAGCTTACCCTCCAAAGATAAAATAAGAAATGGATAGAGTCAGATAGTAAGATATCTGTTTCTGTCTCGTGTTTTTTGT
The DNA here is from genome assembly GCF_901001165.1 of Salmo trutta. Taxonomy (NCBI): domain Eukaryota; kingdom Metazoa; phylum Chordata; class Actinopteri; order Salmoniformes; family Salmonidae; genus Salmo; species Salmo trutta. The sequence continues at coordinate 2,734,035 of NC_042986.1, read as the reverse complement.
TGTTGTGAATTTGTATTTGTGCATGTTAGTTGTGTGCTTGACAGTGTGATGTGTGTGCTGGGGGGAAAGGTAATTTAGGGGGGAGCGGAGGGCTGTTGAGCCCCCCCCCCACCCACTACCACAGTTGGGGTCCCTCCCTCTCCCCTACTTTCTAGAAAGAGATGGAGGCAGCAGAGTCCTTTACAAGCCACTGTTCTCAAAGCAATTACTGCCTTTAATGAGCCTGTCGGGAATTTCACAGGCCCTCTTCGCCATGTCACTTAAGCAGACGGAGGAAAAATAAAACAACTACTGAAAAAAGCTGTCGCCCATCGAGTAGCAGATGCAAAAAAATAGCCCACCTTTCATGAGATGTGTGTGTGTGTGTGGGGGGGGGGGGGGGGGGGGGGGGGGGGGGGGGGGGGGGGGGGGGGGAGTTTACCCCTATGGGACTTTAGACATTCCTCTCCTTGAACTTCAGCTGTTTTTCAAACCACAAAGCGAAAGAATCTTAGATCATTGTGATACGTTGTCATGTAACTAATCTTCCTATTTTTATTCCATGTCTCCTTGGTGCTGTCCTTGGTCATCAATAGGTGAGTGTCTTTCATTCCAATTCGTATATTTTATACCAAATCAACTGTACAGTTAGTGGGCCCTTTCCTCCCAGCAAAGACCGTGCTGCCTGCCCTCTACACCTACAGCACATATAATGCAGACGACACACCACATAACACGTACAGGTAACTGAAAATAAAGGAAACACCAACATAAAGGGTCTTAATAGGGCGTTGGGTCACCACCAGCTAGAACAGCTTCAATGCACCTTGGCATAGATTCCACAAGTGTCTGGAATTCTATTGGAGGGATGCGACACCATTTTTCCACTTAGAAATTACATAATTTGGTGTTTTGTTGATGGTGGTGGAAACCGCTATCTCAGGCGCTGCTCCAGAATCCCCCATACCTATTCAAATTGGGTTGAGATCTGGTGACTGAGACGGCGTACGGTTTACATTGTTTTCATGCTCATCAAACCATTCAGTGACCACTCATGCCATGTGGATGGGTGATTTTCATCCTATGGGCCATAGCCATGGTGGCCAAAATAATGTCCCAAAAAAAATGGCCTGGCTCTAAGATACTTTCTAAAGGTTGTTAGACAGGAGAGTGTGGTGAATACATCACGTTGAATACACAACTACACCCCAGTGCACCACCTAAACAGTCTAAACCCCTATGCAGCCTACATTACATGAATTACATTCCCCTCTTCTTAAAATGGATTCCTGTGTAAGCAGAGATTCATCTGATAACTCTCAGTGCTGCTGTTGTGTTCGAAGGGAGGAACTAAGTAGAGGGAGCTGATGTGGTGAGGGGGGTTCAGAGCACCTGCGTACCACAGTACTGAAACCCCGGTGCAGACCGACCTTGGCTTACCAAAACCAAAATGGCCGCCCACAACAGTCTCTCTGATAGAGGACGCCAGTAGGCCTCACCGCGTGGGTTATTTTCTGCTTTGATGCAACAAACCCAAATCACACAAAGCTACTACACTGAATGACAAACGCACGTTTGCTTGATATTCTGTCTAAGTGAAGTTGTTGTTTTGTGTTCCTCCACCACTAGTCTCTCCACTGTCTCTGTTGTCACAGTAGATTGTAGTTAATATGAGGCGGCATTTTGGAGAGGGTTGGACTGTCTGCGTAGCGTCTGTCCCGTGACATGCTGTCTTGACTATGGATGGTTGCACCTATCAATAGTGTGCTTAATTTTGCTTCCTTTCGACTTGACATGACGAGAGCTGTATTGTCCCTCAATGTCCATTCTGGTAACCAGCCAGACTGTACTCAGCCAGACACACATTGGTCAAAAAAATGGAGTGAATTCCATCCACCCTGCTCCTCAACCCACTCCTCCATGCCCACTTTGACGTGTCTCACCCAGGACAATGGGGTTACTGCCTGCAACAACCATCTATCTCTGTAGGGCTAAAATAATGCGCCAGCCTACGGAGAGAGCCACATCTGTGGGAGACTAGGGGAGGGGACAAAGAAAGGTCAAGGGTTAGAAGTGGCCCCTGGAGGGGGGTCGGCCTCTCCGGAGGGACAGGCGGCAAGGTCTCCAACATGCAAATGAGCCCCGGGGTTGTTAATATGGCGTGCCTCAGGGGACTTGTGGGGGATATTGGCGAGGGGGTCTCCTGGCACGGAGAGATCAGTCAGGACCAGCTGAGAAAGAGAGAGAGAGAGAGAGAGTAAGAATGGGGGGAGGGGTTCTCTGGGGGAGGGGAGGGGAGGTATTGTTGGAAGAAGGGGGAGTGTGGTTCAACTCTCCACAGAGTACAGCAGCACAGAGTGAAGCAGGAGCAAAGTGCAGGCCTGTGTCACATGATGAGAGAGAGAGAGAGACAGACAGAGACAGAGCGAGAGAGGGTGGAGATGCGCACGCTACCTTTCCCATATATTGTATGTAGGTAATTAATCACGATATACGTATACGCTACAATTGCATTCTATTTTTGTGTGTCATTTCCTCTGAAGAAACTGGTGAGACAGAATAACATAGTCTGTTTTGGACGTCCCGTGTATGAGCAATGGAGAGAGGGACAGAGCGAGTGAGTGAAAGAGGGAGGGATGGATGGATGGAAAAGCGCTGACGGCTGGGAGAAGCAGAGTGTGTGTGTGTGTTTGGCGGGCGGCACGCCCTTGCAGGTTTCTCTTATCACTCAGCTTCCATTCATTTTTAATTGCTTCCTCCCTCTGCCTGGCACACAGCTCCACTTTTTCACCCAATGACCACAAACGGAAAACTCCCCAGCGGAGGAGAAGAGAAGAAGAAGAGAGGGATGGGAGCAGGAGAAGAGGGGAGGGGATGAGAAAGAAGAGAGGATGGGAAAGGAGTTTGGTAGAATGGGGAGAAGAGGAGAGGAGTGGAAACCAGATAAGAGTAGAGGGGAGTTAAAGGATGGGAAGGGGGGGGGGGGAAATAGAGGGGAGGAGGGAAGAGGAAAGAAGATGGCGGGTCAGTCTATACTGTATACCTATAGTGTTCTATACCTTCAGGGTTCATTCATGTCGCGCCTTGTTATCGTTCACTACAGCTAGCACTCCTAGTCAAACACACAAAGGTGGGTGATTGACAAATGTAGTCAAAAAACAACAATTAGACCCACACAAGATCACAACCCAAACTGCCCAAGCAAACGCAACCCTGCTAACTTCCTTTTCACACTCCCTTCTTCTTCTCCCGCACTCTGCTACTTCAGTTTGTAGTACTTCACCAGTGCAAAAAAAAGAAAGAATCATAAAGCCTTTGATGAAAACGGAGGGGTTTCAGCACACTCAACACTTCTACTCCTCTCCTTTTTTCACTCGCTCTCTAAATGAAAGATCAAAAGGAAGCCCTCGACAAGGTGCGTTTGCCCTACACTGGCAGTACCGCTGCTGCGCTCAATTTCTTTGAAAGTCGCTAACACATTTCACACCCAATCTCCCCTTCTACGCTCTCCTCTCGCCCACTCCTCTGTAGTGGGTCTGTTGAGTTTTCAAGAGATGGGGACCGACAAAAAAGAAAAAGGCCATGCGAGAGAGAGAGACGGAGATCGAAAAGCTGAGGGAAGGAAGCGATTTTGTTGAAGAAAAATTAGGCGCCTGGCCCTTTAAAAGAGAGAGAGAGAGAGAGAGAGAGAGAGAGAGAGAGAGAGAGAGAGACCTGCAGAATGCATTAGTGCTGTGGAGCAGGCCGACAGGGGGAGGGAACAGAGGGGAGCCAGGCTGCGGAGGGGGGAGGGAGCTCGAGATGACAGAACAGCTGCAGTCTGGGCCTCCTGGCTAGACTGCTGAAAGTTATTATTGAGTTCCTGAGCAGTGGCTCCCCTCCCTGCCTGCCTAACAGACAGAGAGAGAGGGAAGGAGTGAGGGGGAGGTAGAGGGAGGGAGTGGGAGGGAGGTAGAGAGAAAGAGAATGTTGGCTTCTTGTCATGCCCTTTCTTATTGACCTTGCTTGCAAATAGCACATATAATTTTTTTCTTCTTCCCTCTTTTGAAAAGGGAAAAAACGAGAGAAGTAAGGAGAGAGAAAATCCTAACAGATTTGAGCTGAGAAGTATGTTGAATCGTATTTCGGTCTGAATGGACACTGGCCACAACATACATGTTTAAATATACATATACAAATATACATGTATACACAACAACATCCATTCTCAAATTTTGAAAAACCTGTTCACAATGTCAATTCTCCATTAACACAGACTTAGATATTTGAAGTATTTTGTAAAGAATTACCAGAAGTGAATGCCATCTTACTTAACGTCAAATACTCAAACAGCCGTTGAGCATTATGCCACAGCAATTTTGCTTTCTCTCTCATAGTTCCAAGAAGACACAAGCACACTTACATTTTAGTCATTTAGCAGACGCTCTTATCCAGAGCGACTTACAGTAGTGAATGCATACATTTCATACATTTTTTCTCCATACTGGTCCCCCGTGGGAATCGAACCCACAACCTTGGCATTGCAAACACCATGCTCAACCACCTGAGCCACACGGGACCACATACTTCTCAATTCTGACTTCTCCGAGGTCACGGAACAGAACACCCCCTCTAACTCATTTGGACAATTAAATAGAGCAGTGTTTGCAATTAACAATTCCATGAATTGGATTGCCAAATGAAATTGGCAGAGTGCAACCATCGTCAAGTCTTTGGAGACACGGTCAACTAAGTTTTACCACAGTTTTTTGTTCTTCTGCTTGGTGAAATGTGATGCACTGTGGTCTGTATTCCTAAAAACAGAGACAGTGTGCTGTTATTGGTGTGGTGTACATTGCTTGCATGCAACATTTAATGCTACCACCACTACTACAGTTACTATGAATGCTACCACCACTACTACAGTTACTATGACTGGTACCACCACTACTACAGTTACTATGACTGGTACCACCACTACTACAGTTACTATGACTGGTACCACCAGTACTACAGTTACTATGACTGGTACCACCACTACTACAGTTACTATGACTGGTACCACCACTACTACAGTTACTATGAATGCTACCACCACTACTACAGTTACTATGACTGGTACCACCACTACTACAGTTACTATGACTGGTACCACCACTACTACAGTTACTATGACTGGTACCACCACTACTACAGTTACTATGACTGTTACCACCACTACTACAGTTACTATGACTGGTACCACCACTACTACAGTTACTATGACTGGTACCACCACTACTACAGTTACTATGACTGGTACCACCAGTACTACAGTTACTATGACTGTTACCACCACTACTACAGTTACTATGACTGGTACCACCACTACTACAGTTACTATGACTGCTTCCACCACTACTACAGTTACTATGACTGCTACCACTTCTACTTTTGCACTACCATTATCACTACTAGTGATGGGGGAAACATCGATACAGTTACATGTCATAAAAATATATATTATTATTGATTTATTTGCTAGGTAGCATTTGCTAATGCTTGTCGGCTGTACCTGCGGCAAAACTCTGGTATTTGTCATCCTATAGCTTGTTCTCCATCTTCTATTTAAATAGTGAGCCAACATGGTTTCAGCACTTTTAGTTCCATGACTGATCAAAACTCCTTTTCTAATGCTTTCTCTTGACTCTCTGCAGCAGACATACTGTATATTGAGCAATATGTTTTGGAAATCAAATTGCAATAAAATTGCTGTATAAAATCGAAATACATATAGAATCGCGAGAATCGCAATACATATCATATCAGCACTCAAGTATCGTGATATTGTACTATGAGGTCCCTGGTAATTTCCAGCCCTAATCACTACCATTATGCTTCTCTTACTACTGCTCTTCCACAACTACCACCACTTCCACTGTGACTACCACTGCTATCACAACCACTAATAATTATACCACTCTTAGTGATGATAGTAGGTATTAGCCGTTGTCAATAACACACACAACGAGATGTTACTGTTTCTCTCTCTCTCTCGCTCTCTCTCTCTCTCGCTCGGAGGTGAGTCACTGCAGTGTTGCCGTGCCAACAGAGGCAGATGGCACGTGGAGCGTGAAAGGGCAACGGCGCCCGGTCCGCTCTGAGCCCCAACCCCCTCCATGCCAACCCCCACCTGGGTGCCACCTGTTCCCCTCGTCTGTGGTTCGCAGGCCAGCAGACCCGTCCTCCAGCTTGGCACACGCTCAGGCACACACACACACACACACACACACACACACACACACACACACACACACACACACACACACACACACACACACACACACACACACACACACACACACACACACACTTCCATGATCACATGACATGCCTGCATACGAACACACACACACACACACGCATGCATGCACGCACACACATACACACACACACACCAAGCCTGACTCATGGGATGTGCTTTTGACTTCACTACCCCCTCCCTCCTAGTGTGTATACTATAGGTGGTCCTACGCCAAGCTCATGCTTCACCCAAGAGCTTATTGAAGACAGAGTAGGAATCAGAGTATGCCTTCAAAATGGACGCCTTGCTCTTGAACAGTTATAAAGCCTCGCTAGGAGTGTGTGGCTGTGGACTTCAGATACACGGCACTCCAGCACAGAACGTAGCCAGGAAGCCACGTTATGGGAGGCCGCTTGGCCCCGCTGACTAGCATTAGCATTACGCATTTAGCCATAGCCATGCGTTGGTGAAGGAACCGGGAACATGGTTACGAGCTACATGGCTAACGACATGCCATTACACAGCATGACTCGAAAGTAGCCCCTTTCCCCCACATGTGCGTTCCCCTCTCCTTTATTTTACAAGGGGGTGTACGTGGGTTGTTCGCTCGCTCGCTGCGGGGCTTGAATAAGGCAGCTTGTTCCAAAGCAGATGTGGAGAGAGTTTTGCAACTCGGCCGCGCAGGAGAATGAGCTCATTGTTGACAGTCAAACCTGGTGCTAATCTTTTCTGAAACGCTAACAGCTGCCTGACTGCTTGCTACTCCCTGGGCTTGTGTGTGTGTGTGTGTGTGTGTGTGTGTGTGTGTCTACATGCCTCAGCCAGACTCCAAAAGACTAGGCAGGCGCCTCATGCCCCCCCCCCTCACAAAGTAGCATCGATGCGAGCCTGTGTACTCCCCCAAATCTAATCTGCTCAATGAAATGGATATGTGTAGCTAGCTGCCTACACACACCAGTGGAGATCTGCTAGTGTTTGGTTGCCTGCCTAAGCCCTTAAGCCGGAAGGGCTCGGTGTTGAATCACGCTCGGTCTTAGTCCAACATAGCTAGATGCGACGCATCTCTTTGGCGTCTACACAATGGAAGTTCATGTACGTGGCCACAACGTCTTCGAGAGTGAAGCGACAAACGACGTTGTGTGTCACAGTGGTTGAGATGAACTCTCCGCTAGGCTTCCCTCGTGTGGCTATTTCGCTAAGACAGGTTAAGTCTATACTCTGTGTCTAACTACGCAGGCTTGCGCGCACATCCTCCTAACTTCAAGTCTTTAAGTGTAGTACACTCCAGTATCTTTTGGTGCACAACTCATCCTAGACCATTCTGTGTTCTGTCTAACCTCAGCTGCAGGAGGGGATGTGTGAATTTCCACTCTTTAAATGTATATTTTATGATTCTATAGACGCTGGGGGAGGGGCAGGCCTTGTTTGCGGCTAGCTGCAGATCAGGGACGGTTTGATGATAATTTCCACAGCACTTAAGCCCACAGGCTGCTTCCTGCTTCCCATCCGATGCATTTTTTATTGTTCTTCTTCAGTGTTTTTTCTCTCTCTCTTCCCCCCCCCCTCATATTCCCTCTTTTTTTCTTTGCTTTCCCTCTCCTGTCTTTTCATCTTCGCCGGTAGGCTATGGAACCTTGTCTCCTCCCCCTCATCTAGCCACGATACAGAGTATGGAAAAGTATAGGAAATGCCCCTCCCTTTCTCTCACATCCCCACTTTCTCTCTCTATCTCTCTGGCTAGGTCAGTGTGTGTGCACTCTATGAGCAGGGTTAGTTGGATAAAGAAAGAGAGAGAGAGAGAGAGAAGGAAGAAAAGAGAAACCTTGGGGAAAAATGTCAGTGGAAAAATCTTGGGGCCTAGCTCTGGAGAGAACACTTGTATTTCCTCCCTTCTCATAGAGACAGCTGTTTTCATTTTCTGCTCTCCCACTTAGTCCGTTTCCCTCTGTGCGTGGCTTATATAGGCGTCACCAGGGACAAATTAGACCAAACATCAGTTCCTGGCACAGGACTGGAGTTCCTGACACGACCTACAGTTGTGTTGATGGGCTTGTGTCAGAAAGAAAGTTGAATATTTAGTGTAAGAGCTCAGAGACCTTTCCATTGTAACCCTATAATAACCTATAAGCATTTTTTTTGTCTTAACCTATAATAACTGATAAACTATTTCTTAGAGTTTACTATCAGCCCTTTATACAATGCTCGGCATCACGGGAAGATTGGGTCAGGAACTCTGTCATCTCTCGTTCATTGGCCTTTAGAAAGAGAAAGAGAAAGATAAAAGTAACTCTGTGTGCCTAGCGCTGTAACAAACAGATTGTGATAAGTCTGTCTGGAATCTATCTCCTGAGCCCCAGACACAACACGCTGGCCCTGGCATAACCGAGGGGAGGGGGGTCCCTCATTGTTTACTAAATGCCGTTATGTAATGGTGTCATGGATGAGACCCAAGTGGAACTCAGAGAGAGGTGTTTTGAGTAAGAGCTCTAGTGAGTTTTGGGGGATTTTTGGGGTGTAATGCAAACCCAGAGGAAGAAGGAAGGAAGAGAAAGAAGGAAAGAGGAAAAGAGAGCATTAGGGAAAGGAGGAGAAAAAGGGTGAGAGAACGATAGATATTGGAAGAGACAGACGGAGAGCTGACAAAGTCCAGAGCAGGCCGGTGATAGCGGCACTATGACGTCTTCCTATGGCTTGTCTCTCTGGCTCTTGTCTGTGTGTCATGTCCACTTCCCCAGCCCACCAATCATGATCTCCTGCTCTTGAAGGACACATATCCCAGAGGGCGAGAGTTTGGCTGAGGGCAGAGAGGTGATTGGTTGGAGGCACACACGTCTGGTTGGCTGGGGCCTGCGCTGGCCAATGTCAGCTGGTGTCATCCAGGCCACACACACACACACTGTCACAGGCCACACACACACACACACACACACACACACACACACACACACACACACACACACACACACACACACACACACACACACACTAGCCTACTTATACTGGCAAATACATAACACTTTTGCTGTATATTCTGGATATACTGTGTATAATTCCTTATATGTACTGTACACGACTTTGTATGACAGTCAGGCTTAAGGATTTTCACGTAGCTTTATGCTTCCACAGATTTCAATGTTTTTGTTCTTATGCATTGGGAAATTGTTGAAAATTACCCCTACCACCTCTTGGACAGAAAACACCAAACATCTGAGATTTGTCACTCATTCCATCTGTAGCAAGAGAACTTACATAACTAAAACAAATATCCAAGTTTTAGGGGAATTACATCATAAACGGATCAGATGGGAGGGCTATTTTCTGCCTGAATGGCTAGCTTAATTGTGTTAGCAGTCAGGAAGGTGCACCCAACACCACGTTTAAACCAAATTCAGACTTGGGAAGTGAAAGAGATGATTTCATCTTTCATTTACCCCGTTTTTCTTCACTCGCTTTTGTGTTTTTTTCTTCAGATTCCAACACTTTAACCCCCCCGGTGATGAGCTTGGCGAATTACGTCTTTGTTAAATCGCCTACCAAACCTCCCAGCTCTAAACTATGGCACGAGTTGCTGTGTGTGTGTGTGTGGGGGGGGGGGAATTCTCATACGCACAGAGCAACTGAATGATAGATTTTATTTGGTTCTGTTTGTAGAGCTTGAGCTTGGCTGTGTATTGGCCTGTTATGTCGGTTTCTATGGTGAATAACACAGGCCATGCCAGACTCCGAAGAGTACAAGGAACAAAAAAAACACATGTTGGAAAGAAAAAAAGCGAGGAAACTCGATCCAAGAATTTGCAGGGCGTGGAGAGAGAGAGACTGGAGTGAGTGAACGAGGAGTAACAGCCTCCCTCAGACAGTGGATGAAAAATGGAGTCTGATGGAAACAAAATGGCTGCTGTCTCGCTCAGCAGACTCCGGTCGCGTTCCCCTACTCAGACGTTGCATGCATCTACCAATGGTTGCGTGCCATTTCATTGATTGTGTCAGCGACCGACAGATTGCTGTAACATATGAAGTGGTTAGCTGATATGTAAAATACCTATCCAGATCTGGCAGGCGTAAGGAGGAGTCATGTTTATGCTGGAAAAGATCACCTCAAATATTTGGTGTGAAGAAAAGAACTCAAGCAAAGTCGAGCTGGAATGCACCACCAGAAGACCTCTCAGTGCATTTGAATATGATCGTTATTTTTACATTTTCTCATGACCCTTTTCATTCTAAATCTGTCCTGGCCCTAACCTATGATGTTGCATAGGAGTGCTTATCAGACATTTTAGTATGAACAGAATTGTGGCTTTTTCATGCTTTCCCCCCTCCGTGAATGAAAGATGAGATGCATTAGTATGTGGGGTCACGTGTGTGTGTGTGTGCGCGTGCGTGCGTGCGTGCGTGAGAGAATGAATAAGAGATGAGGTATATTAATGTTGTCAGACAGTAGATTGATGGGGTGTGTTTTATTTAACAAATTGAAGTAATACCACTCTTCCATTTTCTTGATTGGTGTGTGTTTGTTTTAAGAATTTTGGGGATAAATTAGAGATCTTTTGTTTTCTCATTTGTGTATTTTGGTAAGATCTCTTTCTCACATACACAGCTGCGTTACGTTTCCCCCAATAAGTGTTGGTGTGTGTGCGCGTGTGTGTGTGGATCGTGCCCGTACCTGCTTGCCTGTTATCTGTCTAGCTGTGCCTAGGCTCTGGTATGCAGCTCACCTGCAGTAAGGGAACTGAGCCGCTGCTCCCACACGCTGTGCCCACACACACACACACACACACACACACACACACACACACACACACACACAAAGCCCCCTCGCCAATTGTGACGGTAGACTGGCGAGGTGACTCACTATCTGTGTCCTTCCAGTCACGCCGGGTGGGTTTTCTCTCAGCCACCCACTCCCACACACACACACACACACACACACACACACACACACACACACACACACACACGCACCCCGTCTGGTCAAATCCCTTGCCCAACAGATGTCACCTTGACCAACTAAACAACAACATCATGTACCCTGGCTTTTGGCAGGTCGCAATGCCCCCTGTACAGGCTGTGGGCAGAAAGGCTGTGTGTGTCGGTGTCGGTGTGTGTGTGTCGGTGTGTGTGTGTCGGTGTGTGTGTGCGTGCGCGCGTGTATGTGTTTGTGACTGCATGCTTGTGTGTATGTGTTATGTCTGGTCAAGGGATCAAATGGCTTGTTCTGGTTTGAGTCAGAGAGCGTCAACAGTTTAGTCTAGCCTTTCTCCACAACTGTTGGGTTTACTCGTTGCTATGGTGCAGAGTCCTGTTCTGTTGGCCTTTTGGCTCGCAACATCTTCCATGACCAAAGAATGTGTCTGCTATTCTTACGTCACACAGGCCAAGCAACCTACCTCATCGCCTAGACATATCTGGGCTTGAACAAACACTGGAATCGATGGAGGACGATCCAGAATTTGTGATCCAATTTTTCAACATAAATAGATACATAAAAATAATACATTACGTCGCCGTTGAAGGAACGTTATACATTTACATTGACATAATGAACATATTTAATTGAACAGAATAGCTTATTGGTGACATCAATCTCCATCTCTCTGTGTGACAGTGGTCCCTGAGGTTGACGCCATAAAATATCCATTAACACCAGCATCTGTCAGTTGTACTTTCGTGTGGCTCAGTTGTTAGGGGACGCAACACCAGGGTCGTGGGTTCGATTCCCACTAGGGACTAGTACATAAAAGTATGAAAATACTGTAAGTCGCTCTGGATAAGAGCATCCGCTAAATGACGTAAATGTAAAAAAAAAAAAATGTCTCAGCATTGGTGTTTATGGAGGATAAGATGTGTGTTGCTGGCGAAGGAAGTGGTGTTTAACACATCCTACCAAACAAATCCTGATTGACGAGACAGTGAAGGATCCAACTGTTCCAGTCTGGAGACAAGGGCCTGAACGAAACAGTCACACAGGGTTTTTCACTGTGATTTGCAGTGGCACAAAACTGATGAAAAGTAGTCCCAGCCAGGTCCATTAATCTTCTTCTCACCCGACCTCCAAACCACCTATTCATTTAGCTTTCATCGCCTGCAATAAAGTAGGGCTTTGCCCCGTAGCTGTGAGCTACTAGGAAAGAATACCCATATACTTCACCCTCCCATAGCCTCCTCCCCTTTCTTTCCTTCCTCCAGTCTCTCCCACGTTTCTGAACATGTTTGCAGTAAACACATCTCCCCTCGGGCAGTCACATAAAACCAATCCTTTTTAATTAAAACGGATTCCGGTGAGGAAAAGAGTGCCGGCCTTTTCTCTCTTTTATTTTTCTCTCTCTCTCTCTGTTCTTTCCTCAACCACAACATCCTTTTGTCTTTTTTCTCTCCCTCTCTCTCTCTCTCTCTCTCTTCTCTGTCCTGCGTGTGTCTAAACTGTAGTTCCCTGAGATTACATTGACTGAACTTCCTAGTAGAACAGAAGGGAATCCAAAACAGGGCTAAGGTAAAACGAGATGGCTCCTGGGCTGACCTGACCGAGGAAGGGAATGAAGGATATGGGGGCTTGACCTGAAGCTGCTCTTTCATTGACCCCAGTCTTAACGGGCCAGTTGGTCCTCTGAGCTACCACATGGCTGTTTTTACTCTTCTTTTACGGCCTGCCCTTGCTTTTCTTGCCGCCATCGTTGCTTTGTGGCCCACCAGAGAGCAGCGGGGTAGAATGGGCTGAAGGAACAACAAACCCAAAAGTGGCTATAAACTTCAGACTTGTTTACAGCACCAGTATTCTCGCTCACCTCTGGGTGAACTCCTGCAATAGACACAACTATCCTCCTGCCAGGCGAAACAATGTGACCCCAACTTCACCCCCTGCCCCTGCTCCTGCCCCTGTAGCAGGACTTTGATGGGATGGCTCAGTATATGGCCCCCCACACTCACTATCTCTTAAAACTGCCCCCACCCCTTTCATTCCAACATTCACTTCTTTACTACTTATTTTAATTTCTTCTCATCAATCCGCCACCTGTTTCCTCAGTTCTGACAGACTGACAGTATCCCTGCTAAGCTGAGTGGATCCTGTTTTTTATGTGTGTGGCAAAGGTTCCAAATGAGGATTTTTACAGGTAGCTGTGGTATCTATGAAAAGATATTGGAAGATATTCTCTCCCTCTGTCATACAGACGCGGCAAGTCACAAGGGAGCTGGAGCCCGTTGATCTACTATGTATGTGAACTATGTGGAACCCCGTGACGACGCCATCTCGATTGATAGCACTCTGGCTCGTGTCTCCCAAGTGCCCGAGACTAAACCTATCTTCAAAGACGTCAGCTTTCAGATCTGTCGTCAGTGCACACGCTCGCCGCCAGACAGAATTGATTTACAGATATAGATTTCACATGAGTGACATTGGCTCCTGTGGCATCGCCCTGTCCTCTATAATGGCTGGCAACATAGAGGGAGCTTGGCACCGCACATGGGTGTGTATGTGGGGGGGAAGTAGGGCATAGGGCTTGGCAGTAGTCAGTGTTTATTTCTACTCCTCTGCCTGTCTGTCTGTCTGTCTGTCTGTCTGGCGTATGGACCAAGGGTGCGTGGCAAGCAGAGAGGAAGCTCTTCCTAGGCTCGGGTAAGTGACGGGGGGGAGTGGGGGGGGGCTTAACTGTTCACGTGAGGCCTTTCAGGCATCTGCAATTGTTTTGTGTGACACCTGGACCCAGACAGGGCTGAGTTGATGTGTTCTCTGGCTGGGCTGAAGGAAGGGGTGCGGGGGCATTTTAATGAGCCGGACCAATGGACCATGGGTAACTAGGCCCCGACAGCTGGCCTCACAATGGGCTGACCCACATTTAATTCTCTACGTCAACAACAGCCAAACAGGAACCCTCGACTCCAGGAATGTTTGGCCCCCGCCACAATCTAAAACCCTAACAATATTTCCGCTAATGACTTCGTCTTTTCTCACTCGCACATAGCCCGGCCGTGATCCGCTATCCAATTATGTTTTTTTGTGGTTTGACTTAAGTGCGTCACCTCTGGTTTTTGGTAGTTTGTCTCAGTTGATTGGTTGTCGTGTCAGATGTCTGTGGTGCTCAAAGGGCTGAACAAATCATCGAAACATGGATCCCATTCCCCCAGTACAGTGGGAATGTGGGCCACTGACTGACTGTCGTTCCTCCCCACGGTTGGCTTAGAGCCTCGGCAGACTTCACGCAATGTAGCGATTCTGAGCATAGCGCAGTATGTGCATGTCGTTTTTTTGTCACAAAATGGGCGGCTCTTTGTAGCATGTAGCGTTGGCTAAGGCGCTTGCTACGCAGATTTTCTCCGCTCCAATCCTTTGGTGCAACGTATCATTCCATACGTTGGGGTGGGGGCAGTGTTGTGAAGATCTTCATCTGATCTATAGACCATGCTTCAATCAAATAAGCAGTCTATTGCATCGATAAGGGCTCCTGAGTGGCGCAGCGGTCTAAGGCACTGCATCTCAGTGCAAGAGGTGTCACTACAGACCCTGGTTCAATCCCGGGCTGTATCACAACTGGCTGTGATTGGGAATCCCATAGGGCGGTGCACAATTGGTCCAGCATTGTACAGGTTAGAGGAGGGTTTCGCCGGGGTAGGTCGTCAATGTAAAATAAGAATTTATTCTTAACTGACTTGCCTAGTTAAATAATGGTTAAATAAAATAAAAAGATAACCAAATATAATCTCAACGACTGTTTAAACAATAAAACAAACAACTTTGTAGCCTTATGGCAATTCCACGGTAGCAGAATAACGCTGAGACTGATTTTTCACTTTAAAATGTACGCCAAACAAAAAAACATTGCAAAGTTAAACAAACCATACAACTCTTTGCACAATGACTACTTTTAACAATTTCCACCGAAAATTTTACAAAAAACATTTATTTAAAGAACAGTGCAGATGCAAAGTTTGGTAACAGAATGATGGTTTGTGATGTTTGTGCTGTCATTCTGTTACCAAACTTTGCATCTGTACAAGCTAAAGCCCTGATTATAATTTTATTACACAGTGTCATTAGGCTGATGGTATCAATGGAAATGAATTGGCTGCTCATTGATTAACAATAACCTTACCTCCCCCCTGATGGTGCTGCTCATTGGTTTGTCCCTCACGTCCGCTGCTCTCCCTCCCACTACTGGCTGGTGGAACTAGGCTTCGACCTACAATAGGCTACAGTGTAGACATAACAAGGATTTGACAGACAGTAGACTGGTAGATTAGTATAGATGTCATTTTAGTTTCTAAATGTAAATGTCTAATATCTAACATTGTTAGCTAGACACAGAAAAGAACGGACCGATAACACTGTTTGGTAACAAAGATTTGACACATGTACTATAGTTAAAAGGTTGCTTTTATAGTTTAGACCTAGGAAATATCCCAGACAGACTTTTTATAGACATATAGACAATTAAGTGTCAATATTTTCCAATAGACTTGGTTACGACCAAAGCCTTATTTAAAGAGTATTAGCGTAGACACAGTTCTAACTTGGACACACATATCCCCAATAGTATTTACCTTGGATGAGCTCATGGGCTGGCATTCTGCTGCTTGTTTGCATGGCTGGTTAAATTGTATGGTACATTGATTGGGAAGGGGAGAGAAGGGGAAAAAAATCCAAATTGCCCATCGGGCATGCAGAGCGTCATTAGTGAGCTTGTGTCTGAAAGCTGTCAGAAACATTCCATCACACCAACGTTGGAGCTGTAACAACCCCCGGACCACCATGCCTCACTCACAGAACAGCCTTGACTTCAAGTCAAGCCACTGACTAGCAAGACAAGCTGCTGCAGACATTGAAATGCGACTTTGTGGCAGATAAAAGCACAGAAGCTGACATTTTCTTCCTGCTCAGCCAAGGCTGGAATGTCAGTGTCTTGGTGTGGCGTCAACTCGGTGCTGTGCGGTACTTGACAGTTGTGACGGTTGGCTTGGACATTTTTGTGGTTTTCCAAAAATAACCTCATCGTTGTCACAGTTAGTGCGGGTTGGAAGACACCGCTGGGCTAGGCTGTCTCCTTGGGGGAGTTGTTAAGCTGAGCCATTGGAGTCAATGGAGAAACTTTGTTGGCCATGCATTGCATGCTCCTCAGGCCACCATGCAGTATCCCCCGACGATGTCACCTGACGTCTCTCGGCTGGGCCTATTTCCCCATTGTGATTGGCAGCTTCCTGTCTCATAGTCTACCATTTAATAGTGTTTGTTTGGGCGACTTCAGCCACTCCTGCTTTCTAGTGGTTTGCAAATGAGATGGCAGCCACTGTCAAAATGCCAGTGGCGCGACCGTAAATGTCTCGCCCCCCCCAACCTCGTGCCGCAGGAGCTGGCCACTATATGCAAAAGTTGCCCATCGCATCATTTTCATAGTGTTTGACTGTCAGAGGGTATGGAAAACTGCTGGCTGGCCATCACATAGAGTGTTTTGTCATGACAGTTGTAGACTAGCACTCTTGTTGTCATTGCATTTAAAGTGTTGGAATTTGTGCTAATGCTATAGTACTGGCATATGATTGCTTGTCCTAGGCGGGTTTGTTCTGGGTAGGAGAGGGGAGGACTAGGGGCGGCTGCAGCTGTTCCACTATTGACTGTCTTGCAGTCTAAATGGGAAGGGAAGCGGAAAAGCTGGCTCTATGGAAGCGAGTGTATAACCAGTGCACTGCTAAACTGAACAGCAGCAATACATTGGCTACTTTACATACAGGAACCAAGTATAATGTGCCATTTTCTACAATCCAAATCTCTAATTCTCATTGAAGTGGATGGACATGATATCCGAATGATCTCTGAAAACATGCGTCACATTGTCAACGTTTTCCCCACAAAGGCCCTGTAATTTTTCTGAAACCTTTTCTGACAGCATATTCTTTGCATCTCCCACTTGTTCTCCTGCACAGTCATACATTGCAGTCACTATGGAATTCAACACAGCATGCTCCGTTCATTTTACCCAGACTCAGCCTTCCCCTCCGCCTTCCTTGTTTTGTCCCTCTCTATATAATGGAGTCCTCCACGTCAGTCCTACTATGTATTAGAACTTGTTTCTCCTGCGCCGATGATGATGTACTCAGCGTGGTCCATCTACTGACCTGCATGTCTCCGAGCTCATTACCGTAGCCCCGAGCGGCCCGCTGAATGCCCAACTACAACAAACACGTCCATCAGTGAACACAGTCCGCCTTTTGTACGCTCCACAGGAGTGGCTGTGTCTCAAGTAGTCTGGGTGTCCAAAATCGACATTGGGAGTCGCGCTCGCTTGCTGCCATACGTCAACCACCACGGCTGACTTGAATCGGTTTGTAAAATGGCTAACCTACCTTGCCCCGTAGGAAGGAAGAAGAGGAAAGGAAAGGAGAGTGACCCCCCTTCTCTCTTCTAGGATAAATGTGTTCTCTGGCGTGTTAGAGATCTGAAAAACTTGCTGTCTCAGATGGTTCAGGGCTTATGCAGTTGTGTGTGTGAGGACTGTGAAGCATTGCTTCCCCCCACCCCGACCCCCCCACACACACACACACACACGTGTTTTGGATGTTTTCTTTCAGGATTGCCTAAGGCCCTAACCTTAGTTGCGCCCGGCGGGAAACCGCGAACGAGACCCGTTTGTCGTATCACACGTTCCCCGGTTTTTAATCAAGAGGATTGAGCAGACAGCTCGGCTGGGGTCAATCCCTGAAGAGCCTAATCCTGCCACATCCCACATCCAGCCCCCGGTTTTATCTCAACATCCGTCGGAAAGAACCAGAAAAACTGTAGGAAAAACGGGAGCCTGGTCTCTGGTGACCCATAAAAGCCATAAAAGCTCCATTCTGAAAAGAGTCCTCAATTAGAATTTTAAAAGATGAAAAGGACGGGGGCGCCCGGCTGAGATGGAGCCGCTTAATCGGAGTGTCTCCCCGGGTTGCTATGGAGAAGGAGGTAGAGAGAGGATTTATAGGATTTTCTTATGAAAATGAGGGCCGGCGCTGACATAGCTCCGGAAATCTGAGTCAGTCCAACGCACCGACGCACGCACGCACACACGCACACACACACACACACACACACACACACACACACACACACACACACACACACACACACACACACACACACACACACACACACACACACACACGGCAGACAATGCCAGGTGGCAAAAATCAGATTTCTCCAGCTCAGACTACAGCTGCTGCAGGCAGAGGGGAGAAAGGGTTCCTGCTCTTTGACCTGCACTCTACTCAATACGGGCTAGCCTCCCAGTCTGTCTAGTGTCACACACTCTGGAATGGCATCACAGTGACAGCAGTTTAACAGTTGGTAAACAACTACCCTTTACATGGTATACTCTAGCACATTGGCCTCTACATACACGCACTCACGTTCACATAAACAAACTACTTATACACACACAGACCCCCATACATTTTAAACAAATACACTCATTTCTCCAGCTTCCTTGTGGACCTTGATGTTGACATGAATAGTCCCCTTATACATGCTGTGGATCGGTCTCGAGAGCTACTTCGTTGTGGAGTACGATTACTCGAGAACCCTATAATACTCACCCTTCATTCTATTCACACCTTTTACCATTTTCATACCTTTCATTATCCTCAGTATCTTGAGTTCCATTGACTCCTATTCATGTGGCACAATATCCACCTCTTTCATCAACAAACCCCTCCATCTCTAAGAGATTGCTTCAAGGTCCTCTTTCCTTACGCCGAATTCCATATAGGAGCTAATAGAAACAATCAAGCTACCAAGTTTAATCAGCCCCTATGGGCACAAAATCCCAAATTCATACCAGCATAACACTTGCATTGAAGCAAAGGATTACATTCCAAGTGGTATGCCAGTGTGAATATTAAAACGTGCTCAGGCGATGGGCTATATGGACAGGCAGCCATAGTGGCTGTAGAAAGAGAGAACAATCCAGATCCTACATTTCAGAACTACTTCTGTTCTATTGCGTCTATTTCTATAATGGCCACCACCCTCTAGAGTGAGTCGACGTCTCCTCTTCCTGGTTCTGTGTGTGGCGGCTCCCCCCTTTGGTAGATTGGTAGAGAGAGAGAGAGGGGGGAAAAAGGAGAAAGCAGCAAAGCGGCTTTGTGTGCGGGCGATCGAGGTTAAGATTGTAATTGGTCGTCTGTCCTTATCCCTGGTATTGGCAGCCTCCAGGGAAGGGCTTTAGCCTTATAGACAGGGGAGGGGGGGTTGTGACGTCTAGCCTGTGCTGCCTCACAACTAGCCTGACTAAATTCCCCACCCCATGCCCGGGCCTTAGTGGACCACACAAACACACAGACAGACACACACACACACTCACATACACACACACACACACACACATAGAGAAAGGCAGCTTGATGCTCAGCTGTTATCAATGCAGCTGTGTTCAATAATTTAAAACAGTTACAACAAGGTTAGCAACAGATAGGCACACTGCATGGGGAAAGTCCTGTGGCTGCTCTCAACTACTTGAGACATGCATCCCTCCTTCCTCCTATCCCATTGCGATCACTGATTTAACGTGATAGGTTTTCTACCTTGAAGTTGTCTTTAAACCTATCCGTATTCTGTCAAATCAGCGAAATCCTCAAAGAAGTAGGATTACGGAGAAATGCCTGTCTTCAAGTATTGAGAGGGGGCCTAACGTTATCTATGTGAGTGCAGGGCACCCCATGGCATGTTTTATTTGGGGTGTCTATAGAAGTGCAGTTGGGAGTTTGTTGTAGGTGCTCAGATCTGTGATTTATTGTTGTGGGGTAAGGCTTGTCTCCACAACTTAACCCTACACTGCAGCTCTTTGAAGTGTGGGCGTGGGCATGTTTGCTTTTTTTGTGTGGCACAGCGTGTGTGTGTGTGTGTGTGTGTGTGTGTGTGTGTGTGTGTGTGTGTGTGTGTGTGGGCATGTTTGCTTTTTTTGTGTGGCACAGCATGTGTGTGTGCGCGTGTGTGAAATTTGGCATAGGTGTGTAAACATGCCTGTGTGTGTGTCTGTAGCAGTGAGAGCTTGCACACTGCTTTCTGGGGATTGTCTGTGTGTGGTAGGTTTAGGGCGTCACATGTCGAGGCATTTGAAGCAGTAGCCTGCGCAACAAAAATACTGTACCTGCTGGTGTTCCACTGCCCCGTAAGTAATACTTGGAAATCAAACTGGCGGTGTGTGTGTGTGTGTGCCTCCGTGCCAGCTGGAGCATGCAATGCCCACACACCCCTCGCTGCAACTGATGTATTCACATACAACCTCAACCGGCTCCCGAGGGCACTGCATCTCAGTGCTAGAGGCGTCACTACAGGCACTGGTTCGATCCTGGGCTATATCACAATCGGCCGTGATCGGGAGTCCCATAGGGCGGAGCACAATTGGCCCAGCGTCGTCCGGATTAGGAGAGGTTTTGACCGGGGTAGGCCGTCATTGTGAAATAAGAATGAGTTCTTAACTAACTCGCCTAGATAAATAAAGGTTAAATAAAAAATATATAAAAAAATGGGGGTGCGCTGTCACACACACACTAGGCTCAACTGTACACCCACTCCGCCCCCAACACACACACCGTTCCCCTCGCCTTGTTGTCCACATCTGCTCCTGTGAAAACGGGCCCTAGTTTTCCTCAGTGGATTCCTCTCCTCCGTCCCTCTGTCTTCCTGTCTCTCCTCCTCTCAGCCTTTCCCTAACCAGAGCAAGCCTTTACGAGGCTGTAAAGGCTAGCATTTTTGTTCTCTTCTGCCATTCCCACTCAGAATATTCCATATGAAGGGGAGGCCTTCTGACGCCAAATAAACTATCTGGAGTGGACTGTAAAGCCCTGTCATAACCTACGGCAATGAAGCCCCACCTAAATTGGCCGGCATTCCTTTGTGAAATGTTGTTTCTTTCCTCTAGGCTAGCTATTGCCTCAACAGCACCCAATAGCTGTGAGCAGTACGGCACTGTGATATGGTGAGAAGGCATGGCCACATGACCATGTTTGATTATCCATGAGTTGTGTTCTGTTACTTGATGGTCAGTCATGTTATCATTAAGATGGGGAGTACAATTATTCTCCAGGAAGGAGGAGATATGCACATACACATGCGCAAGCACACACACACACACACACACACACACACACACACACACACACACACACACACACACAGAGGCAGATCGATAAAACTGTCCATTAGTGTGTGGCAGGGATTAGAACAACTTTTAAAATATAGTCAATTGAATTATCTTGCTTTTAGATGGCTATAAAACATTACTTGTTTGGATAGTAAAGCAGACATTGGATTATTTTCTAGCATTATGTGCCTATCTGAAAATGGACACTTTGCTCTTTGGCCCATCTTACTTGGCCAGGGAGCAAAGAAGTCAAAAGCCACAAATATTTAGTTGTGATATTTGAGTCTTCCAATGCTCTTCTTAATTGCCCACTACCCACTGGTGTTGAGACACATAAGGTGACAAAGCTGGCTTTGAAGCCTTCACAAAAAGGCTACATAATGCTACATAAGTCAGACATCATTCCATGCTTCATATCATGGCATGTTCATAAGACATTTTATGGCCAGTTGGTGTAGGGTTATATAACACGTCATGTCACAATGCGGACATGTCTTTGTGTATAGCTATGCACTGCCATCCAACGTGTTGTGTTAGCATTTGGCTAGCATTTGATCGCTCCACAATCAGCTAACTAGCTTCATCTAGCAGACAGACCGGCTCATGTTTTGTTTTGGCACGGGGGGATATAGATATGGATGGAGGATGGAAAAGTCCAGCTGTATTTGCTTACCATGGCCACCCCCCATGCTTCAACCCTTCCTCCAGTGGAGCCGATCCCTCTCTGGCTTAGGGGAACCAGTCTCGCACTATTCCCACGGAAACAGTTGCCAAAGCAAATTTGGCCATAGGAAATGGGAGCCCCCCCCCCCTCAATTTCGCTCTCTCGCTCTCCCTTTTTCTCTCACTCTCCCTTTCCCTCTCTCGCTCTCCCTTTCCCTCTCTCGCTCTCCCTCTTTCTCTCACTCTCCCTTTCCTCTCTCGCTCTCCCTTTCCCTCTCTCGCTCTCCCTCTTTCTCTCACTCTCCCTTTCCTCTCTCGCTCTCCCTTTCCCTCTCTCGCTCTCCCTCTTTCTCTCACTCTCCGACCTGGTTTAGACTATTCTGAAGCACTGGCGCTGCGCCAGGTCTCTGTGTGTGTGTCAGGAGTGTGTGTTCACTGCTCTCTGCTAGGCCTTCAAGTAACTTTCCAGATTTCTATGAAATATGATGAACAATTAATTACAATATGCGTTAAAAAGTAGCTTTTCTGTGTTGGAATGGTGTGGGCGTATACACCAACAACAGAATGGTGAGGGCGTATACTGGTCATTAAAAATATTAGTGCAAGTAGACTGCTGAGTGGACAGCTCATCCTCAGGTGGATGATGTCAATCCTCTGAGGAAATAGCAAGCATTTTTTAAACGGCCTGTTTCAGATAAGAACAAATTCAGATAAAGTGTTTCTTTTTGTTTCGTTTTTTTCTTAATGTATGCTTTGGCCACATTACCAAAAATCCACATACCAGATTAACAGGGTGGTTAGCGGTTGAGTTTTAAGAGTATTTCTTGCGCCTATAGTACCTAGCTCAAATTCTTGACGTCGAATTAAAACGAGACTATAGCATCCATAAAGTTACCATTGGACTTAAAAACGTATTGATTAAGTTTGTACGTGCAACAGTTTTTTTATTAAATGGATAATTTAATAATCCGTTAGAAATTCTGACAATGCTAACATCTTTTTTAGCCAAAACGCAAGACTATTGCTGCCAGTCATTTGTAGTGTATGCTAACAAACCTAGGCTACTCTATATAGCTAGCTATATAAACTGAGGTTAATCGATAAATGCAAACATATATTTTGATTAGCTAGGTGGCTAACTAGCTAACGCTACTTAGCTAACGTTAGTTTGCTTGTACAAAGCCCAGCAGTTAGCCAGCCGCTGTAGCTAGCTAGCTAGCTAACGAACAGGCAAATAAAGGTAGCTAGCCAATGAATGTGGTTTTGTTTTGATTAGCTCGGTAGTTAGCCAGCTAGCTAATGTAACGTTATACCAGTCAAATGAGAGCAAACGTTGGCTAGGTCGCTAACCAACAAGAGAGGGAAGCTTGCTAGCTAGCTAGTAAGGTTTTTCACATAAGGCTGAAGTCATCATGTTTAAACTGCTGAACTAGGCGCTTGCGTGTAATCGGAGCACAAAAAATATGCATTATTTAGGTATGAGTTAACAGCATGTTAACTTTTAAAAGTGAGATTTTCACTGGACAGTTACTTTCAGGCAGGATGGGAGGCCTGTGGAACAAGGAAAGTCATTAACTGCTCTCTCTCCCTCGCATTCTCCCACTCTCTCTCGCTTCTCTCATATATTTGTATTTAAGGGAGAGTTTCTGCAGTCTGCTTAAATATGATCCCTCCAGTGGTTATCTTGCCTCTTTTGCTTTTACTTCAGTCTTTCTCACCTTTCGCTCCCTCTTTCTATCTGCCCAGACACCTTCTCTCTCCTCCTCCCCTTCTCTCTCTCTGATGTGGCTAGGGTGTGTGAGACTCCTGTCCCCTTGGGACCTGGGCCTAATTTAGCTGTGGCTGGCTAGCCTGTTCTCCCCTTTTTGTGGTGGCCCTAGCCTAGCCTCTAGCCTAGCCTAATGTAGCCGAGCACAACCACGTAGGAGGGTCTGTTATGTCTGTCCCTATGGACTCTTCCTGGAAGTGGAAACCTCAGTCGAGGAGGAACAACACCAGACCGCATTCTGTTCTGGGAAAGCCCAAAGTGCATCAGCCATATAAAAAAAAGACAACTATGTTCTGTAGTCTGTATTTTCTCAAAGTTATCAACATTGTCCTTCCATAAGGAAGGACTGAGAGAATGCTGTCAGGAGCAAAGTCTTAACTTTGGACTAACATATATTTCTATATTTCTTAATTCCATTATTTTACTTTAAAATGTGTGTGTATTGTTGTGAATTGTTAGATATTACTGCACTGTTGGAGCTAGGAACACAAGCATTTCGCTACACCCGCAATAACATCTGCTAAATATCATAGCATGGCATGTTCATAAGACAAATTTGATTTGATAAGGGGTGGCTAGGACTGTTGAAGTTGCAGGTTGAAGGTTAAGTTGTGGAATTGGGCTGTTTTTGTTCTCGTAGTAGGGAGACGTGAAAAGAGATAGGGTTGCTAGATGAGGGTGTTTGTGTGTAAGTAAAGATAGTACAGATTCTGGCCCCTCTCTCTTGCTACAGAAGTCAGCTACCTGAACATCTGCCCCTCGTCTCACCCCTTGCTGCTACTAGTACACACACACACACGCGCGCACACAGAAACAGGTGTCAGTAAATCCCCGGCTGTATATTTTGAACACGACTGCCTTAGAACAGGGATATTCAATCAACAAGTGAATACACCCTCTCTATACAGCAGCCCAACTAGAAGGGCTAAACACACTCACTTAACTGCTGAGCACAGAGAAAGTGTTCCTCGGTATATCAAAGTGAATACTAAATTAGGTACTTTCAAGTTTAGTCAGCAAAGAAAAGTAGAATCTCCAAAATGCACATATCCAGTTGCACCGTACTTAGATATTTAAATAATGATAGTATAGAGTAGACACTTAAGATGAAATTGACCCTAGTCTGCAGTGTTGAGATTGTGTTGCTGTAACTCAAAAACGTGTTTATAGTTATTTACCTCACCGAGTACAGAGACACAGGTGTGTGTGTTTTAATCACATTTTCACAGAAACGTGTTGTCTGACACCTGTTTGTTTGCCAGCAGATGTAAACTTTAGGTTTCTGCGGTTAAGGCGCAGTGAGACATCTCTCGCTTCATGTCCTTCTGCGAGCTAGCAGTGAACACTAGACAAGGTGCTAGGCTAATTTCCAGGAAGGCCCTCCCTTCCTGCAGTCACAGTGTGGCCCTCCAGCAAGGAGGTCAAAGACAGGTCACAGGCAGGGTGGGACACGATAGTTAGAGACTTTCATTTCCCCTTAGTCTGAGAGGATGTTAGCTTTGCACTAGCTAACACAACATGTTTGGTGCCACATACACACAATCCAGCGCCACGGGCCATTCTTCTCTCTGACACAACCACGTCACTGACACTGTTGACAAGGTTTCACACTCAGGCCGCAAACTCAACGTGCAAGTGAGGTCGTCAGGCCAAACTGGAAGTGACCTCATTCACGTGGTCAATGTCACGGTCAGGGTTTGCCTAGACAACCAGATGTAGTATAGTTGAAACCTGACCAGAAGAAGACCAGAGTATGACATTGAACCGCATTGTCCGAGAGTTGCAGCAATTCTGTTTCATCTTGAGATTGACATTTTAAATTGGGTTGAGATACGGTTGGCTGTTTACCCCCGACAGTTTGTTTGTTTACCTCCCTGTGTTACCGGGACTTTTTTTCTTCATTCTAGCTTCGTTTTGCTTGCTTGCTTTTGTTGAATGGAATTCTGCTTGTTTGGAGAGGACATCCAAGAAATGCAGTGTTGAATTGAGACAGACAAACAGACAGAGGGAGGCAGGGACAGTGAGAGACAGAGACTGAGGGAGAGAGCAATGAAAATGACAGATTGTGTCATGGGAGTGTCAGTTCTACCTCTTGAGAAAACAGACCGTCTATCCACTGTACCACAAAGCCTGGGCTTTTTCGGCGAGGAGGATTTTCTTTCAAGCCTTTTTAGATCCGACAATTATCCTCCCATCAAAATTGCCAAGTCACACCACCCCACCCCCACCCCCCTCAGAATAAAGCAATTCTCTAACTTACTAGGAATTTGATTGGCTCTGTAACATCCAAAACCACTCAGTGAACTTCCCCCTCATTGGATGTGTAACATTGAGGGCTCGGACATGGAGTTGTCCTCAGTAACTAAGAGCCCCATGCCTGTGTGGCCAGAGGTGACCTTTGCTTCCTCATCTGCTCTAGTGTTAGCCTCAGCGCTATCTAGCCATAGCGTGAGTTTTTGACTGTGCTGAGCTGGACGCCACATTGGTGTACCACACTGTGATAGCTAGCAGACAGAAGAACTTGAAGAGTTTCACACAGGGCACATGGACCTTGACTGAGCGTGACTGACAGAGTGTGACGTGCCCCACCCACATGAGCAGACACACGAGCACAGACACACACACTGGCAGACATGCATGCCACACACTCATCCGGAGGGCTTCCTGGCAGCTGAGCATTACCCGCTACTCTCTCTATCTTCTCTCTCTCTATTTTCTCCCTCCTTACCTCCAGCCAGCCCTCATGAGAAAAGGCTTTGTCACTCTCTCAACCCAGGGTTATTCCTAGGCAGTGGGGGTGCAGATACTATGACTCCACCGAGGTGTGAGATTTCAAAAGCGGGTATTTTCAGTGAGCCGACACTCGTCTGGGCATGTCTCTCACACAACTTGGCTAATCAAAGGCCTTATATTCGAGTGTGACATCCTGTCTATGCTGTGTAATCCAGACAGGATCATAAAAATAAGCCTTGCCCCTCCCTTTCTTCCACCTCACTTGCTATACAAGCATGTACTCTTGCCCCGCATTTGCAGCCCAAGCCAGGAGATTCTCTCTCTCTCTCTGAAGATATTCTAATAATCGGTGGTATTGGCAATCCTGTTGCAATGCAGTGGCTTATCAGCATAAGGCTGTTGGCTTTCTAATAAAAGTAGATGTGTCCCACCTTGTGTAGGACACACCACATGCACAGACACACACAGTTAGTGTTTGTGTGTGAGACAATACGTTGGGAGACAGCAATGTTACGATTCACCTCGGCCTGTCCTTCAGATTTCACTTCCTCCCACAAAGCACTGCTCCCAGCATTTCCTGTTTGGGCTGGAAGACCTTGGCAAGCGTCCAGTGTGTGTACACACACACACACACACACACACACACACACACACACACACACACACACACACACACACACACACACACACACACACACACACACACACACACACAGAGCCCTAGTTAGGTGGTCAGGTAGACGGAAGCAAGACATCTGCTCCTCTCAGAGACATTGGCCACATCCCAATATTCCAAAGTGTCTTTTCTTCCTACGTCCTAGTTCCTACTTCCACATTCTCAATCATTTGAGTCGATTTTGTAATGATATGCTATTGTCTGTCTGTGGCCAAACATCACGTGTGTGATATAACGAAAGCTAGATTTGGGCTCTCTAATGTTGTTCTTGTGTACAACAATATACTACAATCAGCAATTGTGACCTAAGGTTTGTGTTATGATGCTAATGATGAGGGATTGGAATTATATAGCTATTATACATTTATATATCATTTCCAGATGCTCTGTTGTCATTCACTCTCGGTACAACTATTAGCATTTGCAAAAAACATGTGCATCTATTTTTAAAGTAAGATAGTAGTAAAGGATACATGGCATTACGTTTATTGG
Organism: Salmo trutta; assembly: GCF_901001165.1. NCBI lineage: Eukaryota > Metazoa > Chordata > Actinopteri > Salmoniformes > Salmonidae > Salmo > Salmo trutta. The sequence continues at coordinate 2,706,358 of NC_042986.1, read as the reverse complement.
TTGGCTCGAGAGAATGAGAAAAGGAAGACGAGGAGAGACAGACTTGCAGTGAGGAGGGCTGCGAGGGAAGGGGGGTGGGGGAGGCTAGTGACAGCCACAGCTCGGAGAGGCTGAGGTCATGGCAGTCCGGAACACAGACCTGCCCTTGTCTGCTTTTTAAAGACTCCCTCAGCTCAGAGACAGAAAGAGAGAGAGAGAGAGGGAGAAAGAGAGAGAAAGGGATAGAGAGAGAGGTCTCACCTCTGCTGAAATACACTGTAGTACAATTGTCTGGAGTACTGGCGTGTGCAGACTGTGTGTGAGTGTGAGCGCGTGTGTGTGTGTGTACTGTACGTTTTTGAAGCAATGTAGCCTATCCTAGTGTCAACAGTATTGCAACACTGCTCAAGAGCTGTCACTGTTGATAGTTGTTTGACCAAAACAAGCTCAACCTCAGTCAAACAGTCTCTATATAATTTATAAGTGTGTCATATGTCAATATACCAGCTGGTTAAGAAGGGCTTGCAAGCTCGAGTGTGAGAGTTGAGGCTTCCGTCTTGTGTTGTCTAACACTATAATAACCCTCAAGCACTCCCAACTCTAGCAAATACACACAAACACACAGTCAACACCGCTCCTAAATGTACACACACTTACAATCCGAGTTGTCAGACGCCTTTTCTGTGACACCTGTCTCGAGGAGTTAATCGTTGATTTGGGCTCTGTTTATACTGGGATCTCTCACACGCACACACACACACACACACACACACACACACACACACACACACACACACACACACACACACACACACACACACACACACACACACACACACACACACACACACACACACACTAGAGCCATCTTACACCTCTGGGTGCCATTGAGGATGCCAAGCGGGCAGTGCGGCTCAAATTGCCATCCGCTGGACAAAGGAAACTTCCGGTCTCTGAATAGAACATAGAAGTACAAGGTGAAATCTAAAATTGCCCTACAATTTGTCTTACATGCCATTTTCTCTTCTCTCCCTTCTTTTCTCTCTCCAGGCATCAGATCCCATCCCAGCCAAGAAGTCGAAACATGAAGACTTCCCATCGCTGCCCCTGTCCGCTGAGAAAGAGAAGCAACCCGATTGGCTAAGATCCCTCACGGCTTCAGACAATACGGGGCTCAACTGCATCCAGCCCAGACAGAGACCCTCAGCTTTCAGGCCCTGGTCCCCTAACCTCTCGGCTGGGGACAAAGAGACGTCCAACCGCCCTCTGACGACGCTGAGAGACAGGTGAGCTCAACATACGCACAACAACAAACAACAGCAAACTACCCTGAAGAAACACACGTCAACATAGTACACCAAGTCCATGCTTTAAACACACGTCAATCATCCAAGCCTCTAAAACAGGGGTATCAACCATCGCGAGGGGGGTCCAATCCAGCCCGTGGGTGGTTAGAGTAAAAATACTTTAAAATCACTCAATATACTTTAAAATCACTACAACCAAATCGAAACGGTGTAGAAATGATTATGGACCAAGTTTCTTGACTGTCCAGCTCACGAATAATCACTGTGCCCAGTCGATGGACCTACATTCATACAGTTTATTGACAGTCAGGGAGCAAAAAAAGAAATAAAACACATGGATAGAGGGACAATTCTTTTGCAAGTTTCGACGGCAAGGAAATATAACCAATTTTCAGAGCGTCCCTCCGGACTTCGGTGAAGACCGAATGCTCCCCCCGGGACAAAATGAGTTCGACACCCCTGCTCTAAAACAATGAAAAAAAACCCCACTGTTTAAAAGCAGCAACAGTTTGGTTGTTTTGAGAGCACAACCACGGCAGCCATTTTGGATGGGAATTTTGTGCTCATTCCTATGTCATGGAGGTGCTCCCTCCCGGCATGCCTCACGATCAGGAGGGCCCACCGGCTTGTCTGGGTGGGCTGAGGTCAGGGGGTAGTGCTGACTGTACCGCCGCCTCCCACACGGCACCACTCACACACACTCAACCGTGTGCACCCACTCGGAGTGAATCACCACACACACATAATACACACATTACATTCACACATGTGCACAGGCACACACACTTAATCTGTTCAATTTTTCACTTAGTAGGAGTGAATATCTAACAGACTATTACGTGTGGCTGTTGAACCCATTTTGGATTGTGAAATAAAGTATCACGCATGCTCATTGTTAGCTCATTGTCAAAGCATCCGCAACATTCTAGATTCTTTCCCTGTAGTCCAATCAAAGACACCTAAAAACCAACCACTTCTCACATCCTCCTCTCTCTTTCTTTCTCTCCCTCTTAGCTTCTACAACTTCAAGACGATGGAAAGTGCCGTGGCCCCAAACGTTGCCCTCACACCCCCCCCTCTGGAAAAGGCGGGGCCACTGTCCCCGTCCGTGCCCAGCACCTTCCACCCCAGCGCCAGGGAGGCCTCAGGAGAAGGGGCCATCTCCAGGCCCCGGAAGAGGATGGCCACCGTGGAGCTCCCGCACCCAGGCTCTGAGCCCCTCTGCCCCCCATCAGCAGCAGCCAGCAAGCCCCCACCCCAGGAGGACTCAGAAGTTGAGATTGAGGTGGAGAGCCGAGAGGAATGTGAGTATCCCAGAAACATGTCATGTTTGAAGTGAAAGATTAAGGTTGTCAACGGCCGAAAACCTCTTTCTCTGACTCAAAACTTAACATTACTCTCTCTCTATCCTCTCCTTCCCCAGTCACTTCGTCCCTTTCCTCCCTCTCCTCCCCATCCTTCACCTCCTCCAGCTCGGCTAAGGACCTGAGCTCGCCTGGCGCACAGGGCCCAGTGTGTACATTGACGTCGGCTGTATTGACCCCAGAGGGTGGCCCTCTCACTAGGGTAGCAGCAGCAGTGGCAGTGGTGTTGGCCCCTAATGTCGCTGGGGCCGGGGGTCTTGAGTCGGAGCTGGAGACCCTGAGGCAGGCGCTGGACAGCGGGCTGGACTCCAAGGAGTCTAAGGAGAAGTTCCTGCATGAGATCGTCAAGATGAGGTTGAAGCAGGAGGAAAAGCTTGGCTCAGCTCTGCAGGCCAAACGCAGCCTCCAACAGGTACAGAGACCCATCAATCAACTATCCTATAACCCAATTCATGTACCCTGAGTATACTAAACATTAGGAAAGTCTTCCTAATATTCAGTTGCACCCCCCCTTTTGCCCTTAGAGCAGCCTCAATTCGTCGGGGCATGGACTACAAGGTGTCGAAAGCATTCCACAGGGATGCTGGCCCGTGTTGACTCCAATGCTTCCCACAGTTGTGTCAAGTCGGCTGGATGTCCTTTGGGTGGTGGACCATTCTTGATACACACCGGAAACTGTTGAGCGTGGGAAACCCAGCAGCATTGCAGTTCTTGACACACTCAAACCTGTGCACCTGTCACCTACTACCATACCCCGTTCAAAGGCACTTAAATATTTTGTCTTGCCCATTCACCCTCTGAATGTCACACATACACAATCCATGTCTCAATTGTTAAATTACTTAAAATTCCTCCTTTCACCTGTCTCCTCCCCTTCATCTACACTGTTTGAAGTGGATTTAAGAAGTGAGATCATAGCTTTCAACTGGATTCACCTGGCCAGTCTATGTCATGGAAAGAGCAGGTGTTCCTGATGTTTTGTACACTCAGTGTATATTTAATCAAATATCCATAAATGTTTATAAAATATAAAATATATAGAATTGCAGAGACAGGTTGATGAACTATCCCTGTGTGATGGGGAACCTTGGCTAAGATCTGACAACTCCCAGGGCTAATGTCTAGGTTTTAGCCCTATTCTTATGCCAGTTTGTCTTAGTTTCCTCAAACTCTAAGTGCCAGACAGAGGACAAAATGTTAAGAACTAAGATGACTGGCGGCTTACACCATGACTTGGCAAAAAAATGTAAACGATGTTGCTGCAAAAGCAGTCGGGGCAGACTTCCATTTTTATTTTGGTATTGGAAAGAAACTATTTTTTAAACAAGCGACAACTGTGTGTGTGAAGGTACACAACGTGCATCCTCTGAGATGGAACATTATTCAAAAGTTCCACTTAATTTACCAAATAGGACATTTTGTAAATTGAGCAAGTAGAACGGGGGGATTTCTTTTCTGTCCTTTTTATCATAATGTTCCGAAATAGCTAACAAAGCTTGACGACAGACATGCTTGTCCTGGCAGTTAGGTTCCCATGAGAAGGGTGTTTCTATATACACACACACACATATACACACAAAGAGAGAGAAATCTCTTAGTCTCTCAGTTTCAAAGAGGAAGGAAACCTCACATCTGTTCGCCCTCTCATCTCCTTAACCCTTCACTCAGAGGACCTCACCCATCCCTATAGTTAACACTGGGCTGTTGTGTATTGAAATAGGAATTCTAGGTACATGTACAGTATATGGAGGAAAGCTCTATTTGGTGACCTTCCTATGAATGTATCAGTAGCTAGCCTACACGTTCTTAACTTTGATTCCCTTGACTGAAACAACTTGACTTGTTCAACTACAGTTGATGTCAGAAGTTTACATACACCTTAGCCAAATACATTTAAACTCAGTTTTTCACAATTTCTGACGTTTAATCCAAGTAAAAATTCCTTGTCTTAGGTCAGTTAGGGTCACCACTTTATTTTAAGAATGTGAAATGTCAGAATAATAGTAGAGAGAATGATTTATTTCAGCTTTTATTTCTTTCATCAGAACTTTACATACACTCAATTAGTATTTGGTAGCATTGCCTTCAAATTGTTTAACTTGGGTCAAACGTTTCGGGTAGCCTTCCACAAGCTTCCCACAATAAGTTGGGTGAATTTTGGCCCATTCTTCCTGACAGAGCTGGTGTAACTGAGTCAGGTTTGTAGGCCTCCTTGCTCGCACACGCTTTTTCAGTTCTTCCTACAAACGAACAGCACACTCCGGTATGACAAGGGGGGGCGGTCTGTGCATATTTGTAAACAACAGCTGGTGCACGAAGCCTAAGTAAGTCTCTAGATTTTGCTCGCCTGAAGTAGAGTATATTGTGATAAATTGCAGGTCACACTACTTGCCTAGAGAGTTTTCCTATACTTTTCGTGGCTGTTTATTTACCACCACAGACAGAGGCTGGCACTAAGACCGCACTCAGTCAGCTGTATAAGGAAATAAGCAAACAGGAAACTACTCACCCAGAGGCGGCGCTCCTAGTGGCCGGAGACTTTAATGCAGGGAAACTTAAATCAATTCTACCAAATTTCCATCAACATGTTAAATGTGCAACCAGAGGGAAAAAAATTCTAGATCACCTGTACTCCACACACAGAGACACGTACAAAGCTCTCCCTCGCCCTCCATTTGGTAAATCCAACCACAAATCTATCCTCCTGATTCCTGCTTACAAGCAAAAATTAAAGCAGGAAGCACCAGTGACTCGGTCTATAAAAAAGTGGTCAGATGAAGCAGTTTTGCTATCACAGACTGAAACATGTTCTGGGATTCTTCCGATTGCATTGAGGAGTACACCACATCAGTCACTGGCTTTATCAATAGGTGCATCGAGGACGTCGTCCCCACAGTGACTGTACGTACATACCCCAACCAGAAGCCATGGATTACAGGCAACATTCGCACTGAGCTAAAGTTTAGAGCTGCCGCTTTCAAGGTGCGGGACTCTAACCTGGAAGCTTCCAAGAAATCCTGCTATGCCCTGCGACGAACCATCAAACAGGCAAAGCATCAATACAGGGCTAAGATTGAATCATACTACACCGGCTCCGACGCTCGTCTTATGGCAGGGCTTGCAAACTATTACAGACTACAAAGGGAAGCACAGCCGCGAGCTGCCCAGTGACACGAGCCTACCAGATGAGCTAAATCACTTCTATGCTCGCTTCGAGGCAAGCAACACTGAGGCATGCATGAGAGCATCAGATGTTCCGGGCGACTGTGTGATCACGCTCTCCATAGCCGACGTGAGTAAGAGCTTTAAACAGGTCAACATACACAAGGCTGCTGGGCCAGACGGATTACCAGGACGTGTGCTCCGTGCATGTGCTGACCAACTGGCAGGTATCTTCACTGACATTTTCAACATGTCCCCAATTGAGTCTGTAATACCAACATGTTTCAAGCAGACCACCATAGTCCCTGTGCCCAAGAGCATTAAGGTAACCAGCCTAAATGACTACAGACCCTTAGCACTCACGTCCGTAGCCATGAAGTGCTTTGAAAGGCTGGTAATGGCTCATATCAACACCATTATCCCAGAAACCCTAGACCCACTCCAATTTGCATACCGCCCAAACAGATCCACAGATGATGCAATCTCTATTGCACTCAACACTGCCCTTTCCCACCTGGACAAAAGGAACACTTATGTGAGAATGCTATTCATTGACTACAGCTCAGCGTTCAACACCATAGTACCCTCAAAGCTCATCACTAAGCTAAGGATCCTGGGACTAAACACCTAGCTCTGCAACTGGATCCTGGACTTCCTGATTCATCACCCCCAGGTGGTGAGGGTAGGTAGCAACACATCTGCCACGCTGATCCGCAACACTGGAGCTCCCCAGGGGTGCGTACTCAGTCCCCTCCTGTACTCCCTGTTCACCCACGACTGCATGGCCAGGCACGACTCCAACACCATCATTAAGTTTGCAGATGACACAACAGTGGTAGGCCTGGTCACCGACAATGCCGAGACAGCCTATAGGGAGGAGGTCAGAGACCTGGCCGGGAGGTGCCAGAATAACAACCTATCCCTCAACGTAACCAAGACTAAGGAGATGATTGTGGACTACAGGAAAAGGAGGACCGAGCACGCCCCCATTCTCATCGACGGGGCTGTAGTGGAGCAGGTTGAGAGCTTCAAGTTCCTTGGTGTCCACATCAACAACAAATTAGAATGGTCCACCAAGACAGTCGTGAAGAGGGCACGACAAAGCCTATTCCCCCTCAGGAAACTAAAAAGATTTGGCATGGGTCCTGAGATCCTCAAAAGGTTCTACAGCTGCAACATTGAGAGCATCCTGAATGGTTGCATCACTGCCTGGTACGCAATTGCTCGGCCTCTGACCGCAAGGCACTACAGAGGGTAATGCGTACGGCCCAGTACATCACTGGGGCTAAGCTGCCTGCCATCCAAGACCTCTACACCAGGCGGTGTCAGAGGAAGGCCCTAAAAATTGTCAAAGACCCCAGCCACCCCAGTCATAGACTGTTCTCTCTACTACGGCATGGCAAGCTGTACCCGCAGGACAAAAAGGCTTCTGAACAGTTTTTACCCCCAAGCCATAAGACTCCTGAACAGGTAATCAAATGTCTACCCGGACTATTTGCATTGTGTGCCCCCCCAACCCCTCTTTTTACGCTGCTGCTACTCTCTGTTTATCATATATGCATAGTCACTTTTAACTATACATTCATGTACATACTACCTCAATTGGGCCGACCAACCAGTGCTCCCGCACATTGTCTAACCGGGCTATCTGCATTGTGTCCCACCACCCGCCAACCCCTCTTTACGCTACTGCTACTCTCTGTTCATCATATATGCATAGTCACTTTAACTATATCTACATGCACATACTACCTCAATCAGCCTGACTAACCTGTGTCTGTATGTAGCCTCGCTACTTTTATAGCCTCGCTACTGTATATATCCTGTCTTTTTACTGTTGTTTTATTTCTTTACCGACCTATTGTTCACCTAATACTTTTTTTGCACTATTGGTTACAGCATTTCACTGTAAGGTCTACACCTGTTGTATTCGGCGCACGTGACAAATAAATAATTGATTTGATTTTCTATAGGATTGAGGTCAGGGCTTTGTGATGGCCACTCCAATACCTTGACTTTGTTGTCCTTAAGCCATTTTGCCACAACTTTGGAGGTATGCTTGGGGTCATTGTCCATTTGGAAGTCCCATTTGTGACCAAGCTTTAACTTCCTGACTGATGTCTTGAGATCTTGCTTCAATATATGCACATCATTTTCCATCCTCATGATGCCATCTATTTTGTGAAGTGCATCGGTCCCTCCTGCAGCAAAGCACCCCCACAACATGATGTTGCCACCCCCGTGCTTCACGGTTGGGATGGTGTTCTTCGGCTTGCAAGCCTCCCCCTTTTTCCTCCAAACATAATGATAGTCATTATGGCCAAACAGTTCTATTTTTGTTTCATCAGAGCAGAGGACATTTCTCCAAAAAGTACGATCTTTGTCCCCATGTGCAGTTGCAAACTGTAGTCTGGCTTTTTTTATGGTGGTTTTGAAGCAGTGGCTTCTTCCTTGCTGAGCGGCCTTTCAGGTTATGTCGATTATATGACTCGTTTTACTGTGGATATAGATACTTTTGTACCTGTTTCCTCCAGCATCTTCACAAGGTCCATTGCTGTTGTTCTGGGATTGATTTGCACTTTTCGCACCAAAGTATGTTCATCTCTAGGAGACAGAACGTGTTTCCTTCCTGAGCGGTATGACAGCTGCGTGGTCCCATGGTGTTTATACTTGCGTGCTATTGTTTGTACAGATGAACGTGGTACCTTCAGGCGTTTGGAAATTGCTCCCAAGTATGAACCAGACTTGTGGAGGTCTAAAAAAAGATTCTGAGGTCTTGGCTGATTTCTTTTGATTTTCCCATGTTGTCAAGCAAAGGTTTAAAGGTAGGCCTTGAAATACATCCACAGGTACACCTCCAATTGACTCAAATGATGTCAATTAGCCTATCAGAAGCTTCTAAAGCCATGACAACATTTTCTGGAATTTTCCAAGCTGTTTAAAGGTGCAGTCAACTGCAGTCAACTGGAATTGTGATACAGTGAATTGTAGGTGAAATAATCTGTCTGTAAACAATTGTTGGAAAATGCACAAAGTAGATGTCCTAACAGACATGCCAAAACTATAGTTTGTTAACAAGAAATTTGTGGAATGGTTGAAAAACGAGTTTTAATGACACCAACCTAAGTGTATGTAAACTTCCGACTTCAACTGTATGTATTATAACAGTACATTGTGCAGTAGAACTTTTTCAACAGATTAATGTTACATGAAACTTGCATTGTTAGTTTGGATGAGCTTTCATAACTTTTCTAAAAGAGTTTAACGCTATCTCTTTATCTGTTTTCCAGGAGTTCGCTATGAGTTTCAGAGGATTCAAAGTTCAACAGGGTTTCCTCAGGCGCAATGTCAACAGCTAGCTTGTTGTTTGGTTTAACTCTTCCTCTGTAGGCTAATGCTAATTAGCTTTTGCTAACCTGTACACGCTAATGGTAACTCAGTAATGCTACTGCTAGTTAGCTCATCCTAATGTTTACGTCAACTTTGTCCCATAGGAGTTGGAGTTCCTGCGGGTGGCTAAGAAAGAGAAGCTCAGGGAGGCCACGGAGGCCAAGCGGAACCTGAGGAAGGAGATTGAGCGCCTGCGCGCCGAGAGCGAGAAGAAGATGAAGGAGGCTAATGAGTCGCGCATGCGTCTGAAGAGGGAGCTGGAGCAGGCCCGGCAGCTCCGAGTGTGTGACAAGGGTTGCGAGGCGGGCCGCCTGCGCGCCAAGTACTCGGCACAGGTGAGGACACACACACACACAATAGGCTACTCAAACCCAGACAGAGAAGAGGCCATAGTCAAAGTGTCTGTAGTCCGATTACATAAACACTCCGAACGAAGGCTAGCCCTCAAAGTAATTGCAGCATTTCTGTCTAACACCAAGGTTAAGCGCTCATTGTCAATGAGGTAAGAAAAAAAACTTTCCTTCTGCGTGGTCGAAAACAAATGGGTGTAACCCAAAGAGCACAGACACGAGATAAGTGCTAGCCTAAAGAGGAAACAGGAAGAGACGTGTAGTTCCTTTTAAGCATCATGGGAAATGTAGATTAGACAAAACAAAAGAGAAGTACACTGGCCTTGAGTCCTAGTTTCTCTAAAAAGAGCAATTTGCTTTCTAACCCTGTCTTAAAAGCCTTTACTTGAGTGAATGTTTATAGTGTTTGTGGTATTTGGAGAGACAGCTAAGTTAGGTCTGTGTCGCTAGTTCACTGTTGTGTGTCTGGGTCGGGAAGTGGAGAGGCTTAGAGGTTTGCAATGGCGGGGGAAGGATGTGGCTATGGCGTCTTGCTGTCAAACTGGCTGTGTGTGTGTGTGTGATTTAAGTTTTAAGAGTTAAAGAGATGATATTAGGTAGTAAACAAAAAAAAGACAGAAAATGCTGAAAGTAGAAACACTATTGTCTGTATTGTCTGGTTCCTAAGCTCAACCCTTCATGGTGTTTTTTTTTGTTCCAGATCGAGGACTTGCAAATGAAGCTCCAGCATGCCGAGGCAGACCGCGAGCAGCTCCGGGCAGACCTATTGCTGGAACGGGAGGCCAGGGAGCACCTGGAGAGAGTGGTTAAGGAGCTGCAGCAGCAGCTGTGGCCCAAGGAGCAGGACAAGCCAACCAAGGATTCCCCCGCCAACAACTAGCCCCTTCCACCATCAACCACCTTCCAATCCCCCACCATCAGCACCCCAAAACAAAACTATGCTCTCCCCACCCAACCCGACCAGAGAGACTGAGGTAACGGAGACAAACTAGAGAAAAGCAGATATATCGAACCTCTATATGTGCACGTATCCATCCTCAAAATTTTTTTTATGAGTGCTTGGGTGCATCCTTGGAGCGAGAAACAAAGCAAGTCAAACTCTGTATGTGTTACTAGGACAAGCACTGAAACGCACCTCTCCTCCAAAAACTGAAAATTTAATCTGAAGAAGAAGAAAAAAAATATAGCACAAAATATGGTTGTGCCTGTATTTTCTCTGAGACAAAACTGGTGAACATTTTGGATACAGACTTTTCTATGATGAAAAAAAAATATGATAATAATACAAGATATTAGACTGGCCTGTTTAGAAACAAAATGGAGGGCTTTCAAAACGGCAGACGAGCCGAGCAGGAGGACTGGACTCTGCCCACGTGCCCCAGCAGAACTTCTACTCCGTTTTCCGTGAAGAAGTTAAATAATTTTATGACGTTATAAGCTATTTAAGAGACTGCATAGTGATATAAAAAAATATTTTAAAAAAATCTTTGATTCTTTGTTCTATCGGAGCTTTAAAAAAAAAAAGATTTACAAAATATATGAACAGACAACAAGCAAGACAAACTACCACCAGTGCCACCATGGTTCGTCGGTGTGTAGAGCAGGCCATTGTGATCCACTGAGGAAAAGTTTTTTTTTTTTTTTTTTGTACTATTCCAGAAATACATAACGTTTACTATGGAAGAGGTGAGGAGGATTGCATTGGACTAGATATTTTATCTCTTTGGAACTTGTAAAGAACTTATAAAGATAAACTTTGTGATCAATTTGTATCTGGGTGCAATCTGAAGCCCAGACCTCTGCCAGTTTCCCCCAGGACTGTTGGTTAAAACTAGCTTGCCTGTGTTTCCTCCTTTTCATTTGATTACCGAGAGTTGACATGACTTGCTCACATTAAGATAAAAAATACATTTTTTGAATATTATGATTTTAGGGCTGGAAGTGGCGCCTTTAGCCAGAACCACAAAATGTTATTTTTAATTAAATTATGGTATGTAAATATAGATATGTTTTTTTTTACGTTACAATTATAAATCGCACTTTGTCATAACAAAATACTGTTATAATGCGTTATACTCCCACTATTGTCTTCAATCTTACATTGGAGAGGACATATCCATGACAAGAACAATATAAAACCAAGTGAGCATTTTGTTAATTATATGCAACTCATTTAAATGCAATGTATTCATGTGTTTAAGACAAAATATTGTAAATAAAATGAGAAAGAAAAAAGGGGTGTACACGCTTGCTTGCTGATACAGTTTGGGCTGTTGAAAAATGTCATTTCAATAATTTTTTGGCACTAATTATACCCTTTTGGTTGTTTAATCAATTGACACTCCTCAAAATAGAAAGATAGTGGGACGTAGGATTGCAAAACACAGAATGTCTTCGAGTGCCCAACTCTCCTACAATTTTTGTATTTATTAATACGCCAATGATTCATCGAAGTTCCAAGGTGTTAAACAGTGCTGTTTGACCAGTCATGGAAAAGCAGTGATTGTTGGAGTCCGAAGACACATTGTTCACATATTTACCTGGGAGAAATTCATGATTAATTAAAAAAGACATTTAATAATGCTCCAAATACACAGTGGGTACAATACAATCCGAATGTACGTTGTGTTTATGCCATTTTCCTTTGGTTGTTGATGTTCTTGTTGTTGTTTTTAATGTGGGATATTTTTATTGCTTGTCTGTTTTTCCAATCGAAAACTCATATTTTCTTTCATATGCATGACATTTGAGAAGGTTTGCCATACATATAGTCATTATTGGGCATTGATACTGTACATGTAAGGGTTTTATTGTGTTATGCAATATACAGCAAACATGTCTTTTTTAAAGAAAAAAAAACAAATTTTAAAGGAAACTAAACTTTGTTTATTACATAGATCAGAAGAAAAACTACTTCACAAGTACACCCCAAAACACAACCCGAAGTTCAAACGCAATGCTGGACAACCTCAAGTGCCTGAAAGTGGGCAGATGGTTTCCAGATCAGGAACACTGACGATGAAGTAATTGTAGCTGGCCCATAGGGACATGCTCAGAGTCAACTCCACCATGGGATGTCGTTCCCATCACAGTGCAGATGTCAAGCCCATCACACAGTGCAGACACTGTCAGTGGAGGGGATACTTTCTTTTTGCACTCTCGAGGGGAGTATCTAGAACATTCTCCCTCCTCTCAGCACTATCCCTCTCGACAGGCCTGACTTGACTACCTTGCTCAAGTTACAAGATGAAGCTATTGCAGTTTACGGTAGTAATTACATTTACTCTACACTATCAACAAAAACAATTTAATGACTTAACTGCTAAAAAAACAATAATGTCTGTAATTCATTCAGAAATGCTCTTTCAGAGATATGCATGTCAAAAACAATTATAGGTATCAACAGAAAACGTATGTACCATAGCTATGCGGTACTATAAGGTTAATCTTGGTTGTAGATAAAGATGTCATACCATTTTTACATGATCTGGTCTGTCTATCCAAAGGTGGACATCTCTGACTAGTGAAGAGGGCATTATGTCCAAGCCCCATGTCTTAACCAACATTAGAAAGGGCAATGTTGTTGAGAGACTGACACTGAGATTGTGACTTTGACAGACCTTAAATTGGCACATTTTATAGTTGTTTTTACACTCAAACAAATTGATATTTGTAGTTTCCTTTTCATGGTTTTCTACAAAAAGGGAGAAAATGACGACATTGGCTCTTCGCTCCCAAGTAAAAGAAAAAAACGATTAAATTATTTATCATTTTCTAAACAGGAACCATTTTCCTAAATGGACGACAATAAAGCAGCAATAACAGTACATATTCATAGACAAAACTAGCCAGTGTGAAGATTAAAAAAGAAGAATTTACAAATGTAAATAATTTTTAATTTACAATATTGTATTATATATGTACAAGGTTTATCCTTATTCAAAAAGAAATCTTTTCTGACCAATAGCTGTCTTGTTTTTTTGTTTGTTTTAACCGAGAACATGTTTAAAAAAAATCATTATTGCAGTGCGTTAGAGAATATACCCTACATAAATATGTTTTTATCCCATTGTTTGGATATTTTTTTTTTTTTACTGTAGAGTCTTTATATTGAATGACTTTTTTCACCAGTTCATATATATTTTTAACAATATATTCAATATCAAATAGTGTACCCATGGTAAAAATGAGTCACACAAGAACTACCGCCACCTCGTCGATTTGTTTCCCATCCTTGTATCTTTTTAGCCCTACGCTGCTGCTAATACTATATCAACTTTACAATTCTAGAAATATTTTTATGTAAGAGGTAAATGTGTGCTTTCTCGTTTATTAATGACGCATATAGTATGAAAAAAAAGCTTGGCTTATTTATCTATTCCTTCCTTTCCCTTGTTTTAACGCGCCTTTTCCACCTCCCCCCATCGACACCCTCTCCCTCTCTCATGACACGGACTATATTGTAAAGTAAAGGACTTTATGAGATTATGTTTGAAAATAGCTATGCTTATATACCACAGTGACTGAATGTACAGTGTATAGATGCATTACCAGAAATAAAGTTGTTTGTCCAGATTATATGACCCACTTTTCTTTCTTATAACTGCTGGTTGTTGCTTGCGACCATCAGTTTGACTGACATGAATTCATCCTCCTACCTTGGCCGTCACAGTTTTTATACATGGCAATGACTTAGAATATGTTGTAATAGCTATGCTGTTTACAGTATATATTGTTCACGCTCTTATGAGCATGCATACCCCATTTGATATTGTGGCAGAGGTACGAAGACATGTAAATGTTGCTTAGTCATTGAGCTGTATCTTAGGTCATGAATTTAAGATTGAATACATCAAATTCAAACTTAGGAAGACATTTGCTTTTAAGTCGATGTTTCAGACAGAGAGGTAAAACCATTCAGTTACACTCATGAAACATGGTTGTGGCAGAGAGAGAGCACGCCCCCATCCACATCGATGGGTCTGCAGTGGAGAGGATCAAAAGCTTGAAGTTCCTCGGCGTGCACATCATTATAAAAAAAATGACATTTTTGGGTGGATTCTTGTTGTTTGGTTTACTGTTTGAACAGTCGCTAATATTATATTTGTTCATCAATATGAAATAGGCTACTTTAATTAATAGATGAATAGTCAAATATTGTGTCTGCATAGAGCTTGTAATAAGCTCTAGGTACCACTGCACTATGTGCATAGTCATTGAACACTGGTCACTTTTATAATGTTTACATACTATTTCAATATCTACCGCTGTACTACATTTTGGCAAATTTTTTGATTTTGGATTATTGTGTGCTTGTTGACATTTACTGCAATGATTGATAGGAACTGGGAACATAAGCATTTCGCGGCACCCGCCACAACACCTGCTAAATTATGTGCGCAACTGATACAATTTGATTTGATTTGGTAAAATCACTATCGGTCGTATTATAATGTAGAGGTAACTGCCAAAATACAGAAAACACCAACATAAAGTGTCTTAATAGGGCATTGGACCACAACAAGCTAGAACAACCTCCAATCAACTTGGCATAGATTCTACAAGTGTCTTTGTACTCTTTTGGATGGACGCAACACCATTCTTCTACAAGAAATTCCATAATTTGGTGTTTTGTTATTTATGATAGAAAAGACTGGGGGGGCATAGCCATGGTAGACAAAATAATGGGCTGTCCAGAATTTTTGTACATGACCCTAAGCATGATGGGGTGTTAATTGCTTAATTAACTCAAGAACCACACCTGTGTGGAAGTGCCTGCTTTCAATACACATTTTATCCCTCATTTACTCAAGTGTTTCCATTATTTTGGCAGTTACCTCACCAAACCAAGATTTCTAAGGAAACATTTGACAGTTAAAGTTAAACCTGGTCAAGAAAGGTTTACCAAGTGCAACTCTAAAGTGTGCGTAAATAGAACTGAATTCCCTTTAATCAATGCACTATTCTCTACACGTATTCTGACCTTGAATTTAAGCATGAGAATAGCATGCTATTCACCCCCTATTCGTTTGGGGTGGAGATCAAAGAAATGAAGGTGTGGCAGATGTGTTTCTACAGAAACACTGTATTCTGACCTTAGGGCCTGGTCCTAACCGCCTCTACCCTGACGTACGGTCACTAGAGAACAAACTGGACGAGCTCCGTTCGAGACTGTCCTATCAACGGGACCTGTAATATTCTATGTTCTTGTAGTCGTGGCTGAACAGGGACATGAATAATATACATCTAGCTGGTTTTTCCATGCATCGTCTAGACCAGATGGCAGCATGGGGTAAGACGAAGAGGGGAGGGATGTGTCTCTTTGTTAACAACAGCTGGTGCGCAATCTCTAATGTTAAGGAAGTCTCAAGTTGTTGCTTGCCTGAGTTAGAGCACCTCATGATAAGCTGCAGACCAAACTATTTACTGAGAGAGAGTTTTCATCTATATTCTTCGTAGCTGTCTGTTTACCACCACAAACCCATGCTGGCACTAAGACGCCCCTCAACGATGTCACGAATCCCACCGAAGGTGGCTCACCTGCCTGCTCGGGCGGCGCTCAGCGGTCGTCGTCGCCGGCCTACTAGCCGCCGCTGATCCCTTTTTCCTTTTCGGTTGGTATGTCTTATTGTTTGCACCTGTTCCTTATTTGTGTATCCTGGTTTGTAGTTATTTAAGCCTGTTTAGCCCGCCCAGGTTTGTGCGGGATTATTTTCGTCAGTGTGCTTTTTTTGGATGTGCTGGCGATCTGCTTGAGTTATTTTTCTTTCCGAACTGTGGACCCGTTGTGTATGTGTTGGGCACGTAGTTGTTGTGTTGGCGTTGACCGTTGTCAAACCAGAGAAAAATAAAACTCATTTTTCTTACCTCTGCTCTCTGCGCCTGACTCCTACCACCACTCCTAGCAATCGTGACAAACGAGCTGTATAGGGCCATAAGCAAACAAGAAAATGCACATCCAGAAGTGGTGCTTCTCGTTGCCGGTAATTTTAGTGCAGGGAAACTGAAATCGGTTTTACCAAATTTTTACCAGCATGTCACCTGTGCAACTACAGGCGAGAAAACTCTAGATCCCCCTTTACTCCACACACAGAAATGCATACATGGCTCTGCCTCGCCCTCCCTTTGGCAAATCTGACTGCAACTACCCTCCTGATTCCTGCTTACTAGCAAAAACTCAAACAGGAAGTATCAGTGACACGCTCAATACAGAAGGGGACAGATGAAGCAGATGCTAAACTACAGGACTGTTTCCCCAGCACAGACTAGAATATGTTCCAGGATTCACCCAATAATATGGATATGTTTACCACATCAGTCACCAGCTTCATTAATAAGTGCATCGACAATGATGTCCCCACACTGAGCAAGCGTACATATCCCATCCAGAAGCCATGGATT
Source organism: Salmo trutta (assembly GCF_901001165.1). Taxonomy (NCBI): domain Eukaryota; kingdom Metazoa; phylum Chordata; class Actinopteri; order Salmoniformes; family Salmonidae; genus Salmo; species Salmo trutta. The sequence goes on along the minus strand of NC_042986.1, from coordinate 2,689,405 downwards.
ACAGGCAACATCCGCACTGAGCTAAAGGCTAGAGCTGCCACTTTCAAGGAGTGGGATACTAATCTGGATGCTTATAAAAAATCCTGCTACGACCTCCAAAGAGCCATCAAACAGGCAAAACGTCAATACAGAACTAAGATCGAATCCTACTACACTGGCTCAGACACTTGTCGGATACGTCAGGGCTTGTAAACTATCACAGATTACAAAGGGAAACCCAGGCGTGAGCTGCCCAGTGACTCAAGTCTACCAGACGAGCTAAATACCTTCTATGTTCACTTCGAGGCAAGCAACACTGAACCATGCATGAGACCACCAGCTGTTCCGGACGACTGTGTGATCTCGCTCTATGTAGCCTATTTAAGACCTTTAAACAGGTTAACATTCACAATGCCGCGGGGCCAAACAGATTACCAGGACGCATACTCAGAGCATGCGCTGACCAACTGGCAAGTGTCTTTATTGACATTTTCAACCTCTCCCTGACCCAGTCTGTAATACCTACATGTTTCAAGCAGTCCACTAGTCCCTGTACCCAAGAACACCAAAGTAACCTGTCTAAATTACTATCGTGCTGTAGCACTCACAACTGTAGCACTCACATCTGTAGCCATGAAATGCTTTCAAAGGCTGGTCATGGCTCACATCAACACCATCATCCGAGACACCCTGGACCCACTCCAATTCGCATTCCGCCCCAACAGATCCGTAGATGACGCAATCTCTATTGCACTCCACACTACCCTCCTGGACATGAGGAAAAACTATGTGAGAATGCTGTTCCTTGACCATTTCTCAGCATTCAACACCATAGTGTCCTCCAAGCTCATCACTAAGCTCAGGACCCTGGGACTGAACACCTCCCTCTGCAACTGGATCCTGGACTTCCTGATGGGGCACCCCCAGGTGGTGAGGCACCATCATTAAGTTAGCTGACGACACGACGGTGGTAGGCTTGATCACCGATGACAATGAGACAGCCTATAAGGAAGAGGTCAGTGACTTGGAAGTGTGGTGCCAGGGCAACAATCTCTTTCTGTTGGGGCTAGGGGGCAGTATTGAGAATTTTGAAAAAAACATGTGCCCATTTTTAACCTGTTGGGGCTAGGGGGCAGTATTTGCACGGCCGGATAAAAAACGTACCCGATTTAATCTGGTTACTACTCCTGCCCAGTAACTAGAATATGCATTAAATTGTTTGATTTGGATAGAAAACACCCTAAAGTTTCTAAAACTGTTTGAATGGTGTTTGTGAGTATAACAGAACTCATTTGGCAGGCCAAAACCTGAGAAGATTCCAAACAGGAAGCGCTCTCTCTGACCATTTCATGGCCTTATTGATAATCTCTAACAAAAACAGGGGATCTCTGGCATGACGTGACATTTTCTAACGCTCCCAACGCGCCAGAAAGCTGAATCGTGGCTTTGCAGCCCATGGCTGAAAAACATTGGCTCATTTTGATAGTGGTCGATCTGAGGACAATGGGACGGGGCGCGCGTGCCCGAGTCAACTCCATGTTTACTTTCTCTCTCTTTGAACGAAAACCACCACTCCCGGTCGGAATATTATCACTTTTTTACGAGAAAAATGGCATAAAAATTGATTTTAAACAGCGGTTGACATGCTTCAAAGTACGGTAATGGAATATTTAGAAATTTTTTGTCACGAAACGCGTCGGGCGCGTGACCCTTATTTACCCCACGGATAGTGTCTTGAACGCACGAACAAAACGCCGCTATTTGGATATAACTATGGATTATTTGGGACCAAACCAACATTTGTTATTGAAGTAGAAGTCCTGGGAGTGCATTCTGACGAAGAACACCAAAGGTAATCAAACTTTTCTAATAGTAAATCGGAGTTTGGTGAGTACCACACTTGGTTGGTGTCAAAATAGCTAGCCTGTGATGGCCGGGCTATCTACTCAGAATATTGCAAAATGTGCTTTCACCGAAAAGCTATTTTAAAATCGGACATAGCGAGTGCATATAGGAGTTCTGTATCTATAATTCTTAAAATAATTGTTATGTTTTTGTGAACGTTTATCGTGAGTAATTTAGTAAATTCACCGGAAGTGTTCGGTGGGAATGCTAGTCACATGCTAGTCACATGCTAATGTAAAAAGCTGTTTTTTGATATAAATATGAACTTGATTGAACAAAACATGCATGTATTGTATAACATAATGTCCTAAGATTGTCATCTGATGAAGATCATCAAAGGTTAGTGATGCATTTAGCTGTGGTTTGGGTTTATGTGACATTATGTGCTAGCTTGAAAAATGGGTGTCTGATTATTTCTGGCTGGGTACTCTGCTGACATAATCTAATGTTTTGCTTTCGCTGTAAAGCCTTTTTGAAATCGGACAGTGTGGTTAGATTAACGAGAGTCTTGTCTTTAAAATGGTGTAAAATAGTCATATGTTTGAGAAATTGAAGTAATAGCATTTCTAAGGTATTTGAATAACGCGCCACGGGATTCCACTGGCTGTTGAGTAGGTGGGACGCAAGCGTCCCACCTAGCCCATAGAGGTTAACTGCCTCCTACACCAACTCAGAAGCTAGGATATGCATATTATTAACAGATTTGGATAGAAAACACTCTGAATTTTCTAAAACTGTTTGAATGGTGTCTAAGTATAACAAAACTCATATGGCAGGCAAAAACCTGAGAAAAATACAAGCAGGAAATGAGAATTTTGTGGCTGTACTATTTTCGAGTGATTGCTAATAGATCACACAGTGACAAAGGATTCATTTCGCACATCCTACGGCTTCCACTAGATGTCAACGATCTTTATAAAGTTGTTTGAAGCGTTTATGATGAACAGAGACCGGATGACAAGGAAGATAAGTTGACGTCCCTGGGATGTCGTCACTTCATTATTGTGCGCACCTGCGCGTTCATGTGAGGCGAGACATTTTTCAAAACATTTTTCAAGACACAAGAGAGGTCGGGTTGAGATATTACTGATGTTTCACGTTAAAAATGGCCATAAAGATTGATGCTAAACAGCGTTTGACATGTTTGAACGAACGTAAATAGATTTTTTTTAATACTTTTCATCGTGACTTTCCCCCCCCCTCGCCCTACATTTTGAGGAGCCTACTGAACGCGCTACCAACATGGAACAACTTGGAGTTATTTGGACATAAATTATGAACTTTGTCAAAAGAAACCACATTTGTTGTGGACCTGGGATTCCTGGAAGTGCCTTCTGATGAAGATAATCAAATTTAAGGGATTATTTACAATAGTATTATTGATATTAGATGCTTACAAGATGGTGCTAACCTGTATATCCTAGCCTATTGTTCTTAGCATAGCACCCCGTTTATTGCAAAGTGTGATTTCCCAGTAAAGTTATTTTGAAATCTGGCAATGCGGTAGCATTTACGAGATGTTAATCTATAATTCTTTGAATGACAATATTATAATTTACCAATGTTTTCGAATAGTAATTTTGTAAATTGTAACGCTGATTCACCGGAAGCATTTGAGGGAAAAAAAAATCTGAATTTCACCGCCACTGTAAAATGCTGTTTTTGGATATAAATATGAACTTGATGGAACAAAAAATGCATGTATTGTATAACATAATGTCCTAGGAGTGTCATCTGATGAAGATTGTCAAAGGTTAGTGCATCATTTTAGCTGGTTTTCTGCTTTTGGTGATGCCTGTCTTTGAATTGACAAAACATTACACACAGCTATTTTCAATGTACTCTCCTAACATAACCTAACTTTATGCTTTCACCGTAAAGCCTCTTTGAAATCGGACAATGTGGTTGGATTTAGGAGATGTTTATCTTTCAAATGGTGAAAAATAGTTGATTGTTTGAGAAATTGAAATTATTAGATTCTTGCAGTTTTGAATTTCCCGCCATGGTATCTTGTCAATAAATCCCGTTACCGGGATCAGAGCGGGAAGGTGTCCTCAACAGCAAGACAAAGGAGCTGATTGTGGACTACAGAAAACAAAGGGTCAAGTACGCCCATCCACATTGACGAGGCTGTAGTGGAGCGGGTCGAAAGCTTCAGTAAATCACTGGGGCTGATTTCCCTGCCATCCAGGACCTCTATACTAGGTGGTGTCAGAGGAAAGCCCTAAAGTCAAAGACTGTTTACTCTGCTGCCACATGTTAAATGGTACTGAAGCACCAAGTCTGGAACCAACAGGACCCTGAACAACTTCTACCCCCAAGCCATAAGACTGCTTAGTAGTTAACCAAATAGCTTCCTGGACAATCTGCATGACCCTTTTTGCATGAACTCTTTTGACTCCTCACATACGGTGCTGCTACTGTTTATTATCTAACCTTTTGCCTAGTCACTTAACCCCTACCCCAACCCCATTGGCTGCACAGAGTTGAATTAAGAGAAATCCCATGCAACCATGTTTACAAGTTCGAACCCTGGAATATGAGATTTAATCTGCAACTCTATTAGGCTGATAGAAACCCCTATTATTTTGTTAAATAACTTTCAATTTGAGCGTCATTACTTGTATATAACCTACAGACTTTCTCGTTCTGACCTAACACGAGTGGGATGGGTGTGGCTTTGTGACAATGATCACAAGAGCAGCTGCTCACCGATTTCTTAGGCACAGCCAAAACATCAGCTATGCGGGTGTCGGCTTGTGCCCATTAACATTTGATCTGATTGAATCTAGTCCTTAATCTAGCAGCCAATCTACCACAACAACTTTCCCCTTAACCCCCACCGTACACTAGTACACCACAAGCACAGAACCACGCCTCGTAGTCGTGTGATTCATTCAAATTAAATGATGACAAATACTTTAGTCATCAAGGTCACTCTCATAGAATTCACTCTCACTAAGGCCAACTTTGAATCATTGACATATCAGGCTTATTATGCGCTATGAGGTACCATGACATGAGACAATTGCTTCCGATATGTTCATATGAGAACTGATGTGTGTCGAACAAAGCCACTAAAAAAGAAGAAACCCCCCAAAAAACACACAACTTTGGAACTCCAGCTTTCCCCTTAGCCCAGTTCGGTGTATCCTTCTGGCTCGCCCACCCACCACTGATCAGGTGACTGGTATTTTCCCAGTGTAGGGTGAGCCATGGGGCTTGGCGTTGCTCCTCTGGCCCACATTTCCCACCATGGTGAGGACTCTCATCAGACAGTGCACTTAACTCCTCTGCTCTGCTCTCCCCAGCACAGCACTGCACAGCCCAGCCAGCCACCCTCCCACCCGTATGGAGCTATTGACTGACCCAATTACCATGCAATCACATGGACGACAAGAGAAGAGGGGCCTGCGGACAGCTCATTAGACTCTGGAGCTTCTCTTTGTATCTCAGCATCTTTCTCTCGCTTGCTCTCCCTCTCTCCCTCTCTCCTGCATACAGTTTGTTATTTAGTCATGTTTAATTCATTGTATTATTACCAAGTTAGCACATAATGTTCTGAGAACCACATGTGTCTTTGAGTTTGGTGAGAGCGTGGTTGTCCTATGATTATTTTTGCAGAAAACTTTCCCACAACTTTCTGGAAATGGTGCAGGATAGTTGCTTGGCTTTGGAACATAGAGCCCCACAGTGGAGTTGGGAAATGGTTCAAACAGGGAAATGGTTGAAAACGTTTTTCCACCATTCATTTTTCTCACAGGAGATTTTAGAAACACTTAAAATAAGGGCTGTGTTTCGTGTAGGCTTACCCTGGCGTGACATTTTTATGATCATGTAAATCTCTCTCGGACAAGGTGACTTTTATCATTATATTCAGCTCCATTTACTTTCAGATTTGAAAATGCTAATTAGCATCAAAGTAGACATCAAGCAAAACTACAAATCCCTGCAAGCTCCTGCATGTCATCACTAGCTGACACCTTTACTGTGTCAATGTCAAACTTGCACAAGACAGTTCACAGAATTGTCAATATAAAGAAATGTACTACATTTAGCTGACATTAGATAGTCATTAGATACTTTGCCTCGATTTGTCAGTCTCGTCTAGATCATCATGGCATTTGTAGTTCTTTATGATAGCCACATTAGCAGCTAATTAGCATTTCATTTTTGTGGGGTAAATACAGGATAATATATTGATAAGTCACCTTGTCCTGGATATACTTACACTGTTATCAAAATGTCACGTCAGAGTAAGCCTATACAAAACACAGCCCTTATTTTAAGTGTTTCTAAAATCCCCTATGGGAAAAATGAATGGTGGAAAAATGATTGGAACCATTTTCCTGTTTGACCACTAGGTTCTATGGGTATTATGACTCATACTATGGTACTCATAGTATGATGTTCAGCACATTTAAGGAACTTGACAAAAAAACATTATTTTCTTGGCATTTCATTACTTTAACAGAATGTTTCCTAAATGGTCAAAAATGGTTACATTTAATTTCAATTTTGGTAATGTTCCAGGAACGTTCTCCAACTGGGTTGACATTGGGAATATTCTCAAACAGTTCAGAGAATGTTAAGAAACAGGAATTTCAGCATAACGTTTCCTACAGGTTTCCTCATGGTTCTTTTTAAACTAATAGATCGGGACTTGAACCCGATTGGACATCTCTGGAGAGACCTGAAAATAGCTGTGCAGCAATGCTCCCCATTGAACCTGACAGAGCTTGAGAGGATCTGCAGAGAAGAATGGGAGAAACTCCCCAAATACAGGTGTGCCAAGCTTGTAGCATCATACCCAAGAAGACTTGAGGCTGTAATCGGTGCCAAAGGTGTTTCAACAAAGTACTGAGTTGTCACGGTTATCGTCGGTGAAGGAGGACCAAAATGCAGCAGGACTGTGTTTGTTCGTTTTGAACATTTATTAAATCAAAATGAACACAAAAAAAACAAAACGAACTCACGATATACCGACAGTCTTCTCAGGCTCATACATGCTAGACAAGAAACAATCTCCCACAAATGACAAACACAAACACACCCTAATATATGGGACTCTCAATCAAAGGCAAATAGACACACCTGCCTTCAATTGAGAGTCCCAACCCCAATTAGCCAAACATAGAAACAGGCACACTAGACTAAACATAGAATACATCGTCCAAACACCCCGGAATACTTTTAAATCAAATGCCCCTTCAACAAACACACCACCCCGAACCACATAAAACGTCCTGACCAAACTACAATAACAATTAACCCTTATACTGGCCAGGACGTGACAGTACCCCCCCCCAAAGGTGCTAACCCCGGAAGCACCTCAAAAATAACAAAAACCCCAAACAACAACAAAAAATCCCCCTAAACTAAAGGGAGGGAAGGGAGGGTGGCTGCCGTCAACGATGGCACTGTGCTACACCCTCCCTCCCCAACCCACCTATCCTGGAGGTGACTCAGGTGCGGGACGTAAACCTCTCTCCACCTTCGGTGTCGTCCACTTTGGTGGCGCTGATAGCTGCACCGTGCAGACGGGCCACTCGGGCTGGGCCGGAGGACAGGCGGGCCACTCTGGCAGAACCGGGCAGTCGGGCCACTCTGGCAGAACCGGGCAGTCGGGCCACTCTGGCAGAACCGGGCAGTCGGGCCACTCTGGCAGCTCCGGGCAGTCTGGCCACTCTGGCAGCTCCGGGCATTCTGGCCACTCTGGCAGCTCCGGGCAGTCTGGCCACTCTGGCAGCTCCGGGCAGTCTGGCCACTCTTGACTGACGGGTGGCTCTGGCGACATCGGACTGGGATGACGCACTTGAAGCCTGGTGTGTGGTGCTGGTACTGGACGTATCAGCCTGGGAACACGCACCTCAGAGCTAGTGCGGGGAGTGGGAACAGGACGAGTCGGACTGGGCTGACGCATTTCCGGGTCCGCACGAGAGACAGGAACTGGAAACCCAGGGCTATGGAGGCGCACAGGCGGTCTTGATCTTACCTCCTGCACAACCCGTCCTGGCTGGATGGAACTAGTAGCCCTGTACGAGCGGGGTGCTTGTACAGGGCGGACTGGGCTGTGCAGGGGCCTGATGGTAGCCGTGCGTAGAGCGGGAGTTGGGTAGCCTGGTCCTCGGAGGCGTACTGGCGACCAGATGCGCTGCACAGGAATCCTCCTACCAGGCTGGATGCCCGTTCTAGCACGGCACCTGCGAGGGGCTGGAATAACACGCACCGGACTGTGCGTGCGTATGGGTGAGATAGTGCGCTCTTCAGCGAAACATGGCGCCCTCCACCTCATACGCTCCTCCATATAACCACGGGTAGCTGGCTTCCGGCACTTCCTAGGCCTAGCCAAACTACCCGTGTGCCCCCCCCCAAAAAAACATTGGGGGTGCCTCTCGTGCTTCTCCCTCAGCGCGTCCAAGGCCTCGTACCTCCGCCTCTCTGCCTTGGCTGCCTCAATTTCCTCCCGTGGGCGACGGTACTCCCCAGCCTGGTGCCAAGGTCAAGCCCCGTCCAGAACTTCCTCCCAGGTCCATCTCTCCCGCCAGTCCAACTCGAAATCCCTTCTCCTCTGCTGCTTGGTCCTTTGTTGGTGGGAGATTCTGTCACGGTTATCGTCGGTGAAGGAGGACCAAAATGCAGCAGGACTGTGTTTGTTCATTTTGAACATTTATTAAATCAAAATGAACACAAAAACAACAAAACGAACTCACGATATACCGACAGTCTTCTCAGGCTCATACATGCTAGACAAGAAACAATCTCCCACAAATGACAAACACAAACACACCCTAATATATGGGACTCTCAATCAAAGGCAAATAGACACACCTGCCTTCAATTGACAGTCCCAAACCCAATTAGCCAAACATAGAAACAGGCACACTAGACTAAACATAGAATACATGAAAATCAAACAGTGCCCAAACACCCCGGAATACTTAAATCAAATGCCCCTTCAACAAACAAACCACCCCGAACCACATAAAACGAATACCTTCTGCCACGTCCTGACCAAACTACAATAACAATTAACCCTTATACTCTCCAGGACGTGACATGAGTAAAGGGTCTGAATACTTATGTAAATGTGAAATTACTGTTTTATATTTTTAATAAGTTAACAAATATTTCTAAAAAACGTTTTTTTCTTATTCATTATGGGGTATTGTGTGTAGATTGATGGGGGGGGGGGGGACGGACAATTTAATCAATTTTAGAATAAGGCTGTAATCTAACAAAATGTGGAAAAAGTCAAGGGGTCGGAATACTTTCCAAAGGCACTGTAGGTCTGAATCTCACTGATGCTGTGTCACAATAACAAAATATGTGTCTGCATGAGTAATACCTAAGGAAATTAATTTCCATGCTAGCAGTGTTATTAAAAGTCTTATCGAAACAGTTAAGGGAGTTATAAAAACAACTCCAAATAACTTATCATTTCTGTTCTCAGAGCATTAATAAAACCTCCCAGGAAAAAAACTTATAAAGAACCAGAGTAAAACGTTCTCTGAACCTCCTATATGCAAATAATGTGCACTTCTGTTCTCAGAATGTTTAAAAACACATTACATTTTACCAGTCAGGAAACTTATGGCTTTGTTCCCAGAACCCATGAGAAACAAAAAAAACGTAGGTTTCCACAACTTCCAAATCAAATTGTATTTGTCACATGCACCGAATACAATAGGTGTAGACCTTACAGTGAAATGCTTACAAGCCCTTAACCAACAATGCAATTTTAAGAAAATACCTTAAAACAAGTAAGAGATAAGAATAACACAACTAAAGAGCAGCAGTAAGAAAATAGCGGGGCTATTTACAGGGGGTACCGGCACAGAGTCAATGCAAATAGTCTGGGTAGCCATTTGATTAGATGTTCAAAAGTCTTATGGTTTGGGGGTAGAAGCTGTTTAGAAGCCTCTTGGATCTAGACTTGGTGCCCCGGTACAGCTTGCCGTGCAGTAGCAGAGAGAACAGTCTATGACTTGGGTGGCTGGAGTCTTTGACAATTTTTAGGGCCTTCCTCTGACACTGCCTGGTATAGAGACCCTGGATGGCAGGAAGCTTGGCCCCGGTGATGTACTGGGCTGTACCCACTACCCTCTGTAGTACCTTGTGGTCGGAGGCCGAGCAGTTGCCATACCAGGCAGTGATGCAACCCGCCAGGATGATCTCGATGGTGCAGCTGTAAAACCTTTTCAAGATCTGAGGACCTATGCCAAATCTCTTCAGTCTCCTGAGGGGGAATAGGTTTTGTCGTGCCCTCTTCACAACTGTCTTGGTGTGCTTGGACCATGATAGTTTGCTGGTGATGTGGATGCCAAGGAACTTGAAGCTCTCAACCTGCTCCACTACAGCCCCGTCGATGAGAATGGGGGCGTGCGCGGTCCTCCTTTTCCTGTAGTCCACAATCATCTACTATGTCTTGATCATGTTGAGGGAGAGGTTGTTATCCTTGCATCACATGGTCAGGTCTCTGACCTCCTCCCTATAGGCTGCCTCATCGTTATAGGTGATCACAACCACTGTTGTGTCATCGGCAAACTTAATGATGGTGTTGGAATCGTGTCTGGCCGTGCAGTCATGATTGAACAGGGAGTACAGGAGGGGACTGAGCACACACCCCTGAGGGGCCCCTGTGTTGAGGATCAGCATGGCGGATGTGTTGTTACCTACCCTTACCAACTGGGGGTGGCCCGTCAGGAAGTCCAGGATTCAGTTGCAGAAGGAGGTGTTTAGTCCCAGGGTCCTTAGCTTAGTGATGAGCTTTGAGGGCACTCTGGTATTGAACGCTGAGCTATAGTCAATTAATAGAATTCTCACATAGGGGTTCCTTTTGTCAGAGGTGGGAAAGGGCAGTGTGGAGTACAATAGAGATTTCATCATCTGTGGATCTGTTTGGGTGGTATGCAAATTGGAGTGGGTCTAGGGTTTCTGGGATAATGGTGTTGATGTGAGCCATTACCAGCCTTTCATAGCATTTCATGGCTACAGACGTGTGTGCTACGGGTCAGTAGTCATTTAGGCAGGTTACCTTAGTGTTCTTGGGCACAGGGACTATGGTGGTCTGCTTGAAACATGTTGGTATTACAGACTCAGACAGGGAGAGGTTGAAAATGTCAGTAAAGACCCTTGCCAGTTGGTCAGCGCATGCTCAGAGTACACGTCCTGGGAATCTGTCTGGTCCTGCGGCCTTGTGAATGTTGACCTGTTTAAAGGTCTTACTCACATCGGCTGCAGAGAGCGTGATCACACAGTCGTTCAGAACAGCTGATGCTCTCATGCATGTTTCAGTGTTACTTGCCTCGAAGCGAGCATAGAAGTTATTTAGCTTGTCTGGTAGGTTTGTGTCACTGGGCAGCTCTCGGCTGTGCTTCCCTTTATAGTCTGTAATAGTTTGCAAGCCCTGCGACAACCGACAAGCGTCGGAGCCGGTGTAGTACGATTCGATCTTAGCCCTGTATTGACCCTTTGCCTGTTTCATGGTTCGTCGGAGGGCATAGCGGGATTTCTTATAAGCTTCCGAGTTAGAGTCCCGCTCCTTGAAAGCGGCAGCTCTACCCTTTAGCTCAGTGCGAATGTTGCTTGTATTCCATGACTTCTGTTTGGGGTATGTACGTGTGGGGATGACGTCCTCGATGCACTTATTGATAAAGCCAGTGACTGATGTGGTGTACTCCTCAATGCCGTCGAAAGAAGCCATTCGAGGGGGCTGTATCTGCGCTACTGTGCGAGATCTTGTCTTCTCTGCCTTCTCTCTGTTTCTATCAGCTGACCTCTTTGGTCCTCTTTCATACTCAACACAACACAGTCACGATCACAAAATCCACTGAGAAATCTCAACACGCATCACATTCTATTTAGTGGTCAAATGCCACCCACGGACCACTCACACTCCACGCCAATCCCAACCCAACAACGAGTATACCGTATCAGCTCTCGCTGTCTGATCAACATCTACATCCTAATATTACCAGGTTCTGACCACTGGATGGTGATGTTCCTGCTATTAGGTCATTTAAAAAAAGGTTCCCCTCAATGTTAAAGGGATAGTTCTCCCAAATTACAAAATTACATATTGGTTTCCTTACCCTGTAAGCAGTCTATGGACAAGGTATGGCAACAACCCGTGCTTTGGTTTTGTTTACCTGGCCACTGTTTCAAATGTAAACATTTTAGCGTTTGTGGCACAAATCCAATGCAAGTCAGTGGAACCAATATTAGCACTTTTCGGCTTCATATCCATATCCTCTATAAGTAACATTATTGAGTTACACAATCCTTTTTTGAAAACATTAGGATTATTTGAACATGAAGAGTGAAAATGTTATTAACAAAACCAAAGCATTGGTTGCCGTCATACCTTGTCAATTGACTGGTTACAGGGTAAGGAAACCAATGTAATTTTGTAATTTAGGTAAACTACCATTGGGGTGCGATTCTTCAAAAATGTTTCACCTAATAGCAGGAAGAGGACCATCTAATGGTCAGAACCTCATAATATCAAGATAGAACATAAAGCTAACAACCTAACATAAACCTTCAATGACAAATTTGTCTGAACAGGGGGGAAAAATAATCACCAAATTCACTGGGAATAGATTACAAAGGATGAAAAAACAATGCACAGAGCCGCAGCTTCATATTTCATATTTCAGATAAATGATACCATATACTCGTTGTTAGATTGGCATTGGTGTGGGCTGAGGGGGGTCTGAGTAGCTTTTGATCATTCCTTTGGATCCCTCATGTCTAACTCATTGTTAGAAAAAAGTTTGGTCCAAATCCGATTCTAGGTACTATATTTATGACAAATTTGTCTGAACAGGGGGGGAAAAATAATCACCAAATTCACTGGGAATAAATTACAAAGGATGAAAAAACAATGCACAGAGCCGCAGCTTCATATTTCATATTTCAGATAACTGATACCATATACTCGTTGGGTTGGCATTGGCGTGGGCTGATGGGGGTCTGAGTAGCTTTTGATCATCCCTCATGTCTAACTCATTGTTAGAAAAAAGTTTGGTACAAATCCAATTCTAGGTACTATATTTATTGAAAATTATATGAATCCTATAATTGAAAATGAGCCATTTGGATGCAATCGATAAGCTTAATTTTTCAGAGAAATGCTCACCTTATCTGTTTCTAATCACAGAAACGATTTCAGAAAAATCTGACACGGTGGGTGTCGAAATCCTCTTTCTTATGCTATTTGAGATGGAACGACCCTTCTTCCGTTCAACCGGTGTGTGTGTGTGTGTGTGTGTGTGTGTGTGTGTGTGTGTGTGTGTGTGTGTGTGTGTGTGTGTGTGTGTGTGTGTGTGTGTGTGTGTGTGTGTGTGTGTGTGTGTGTGTACGATTTCCCTGGGGACACTGTTGCCGCAGTGATCTGGTAAACCTGTAAACGGAGTGTTTCAAAAGGAACAAAACCCAGGAATCACCTGAGGGAGATGTGGGAAAACACAGAACGAAGAAAAACACAAAAAGGGATTAAGTTTTAAAGAAAGAAAGAGAGAAAGCAAGATACGGAGAGAGCCTGTTTGGCTCGGTTTCCACGCATAATTCCTGAACAAAGGTTAACGTCTCATAGTATATGAGTCTCCCGTGGGATTTCTGTTGAGGGCTGCCTTACTCGATGTGACGAGACAGGGACCATCGGGGGGGGTGACGGCCCGTGCAGGACTCCGGATACCCCCAGGTGGGCACACACACGGGTAGGTGAGCGGTTCAGGGGATAACAGATAGTCTTAGGGGGAGGGCAGGATGTCAGTGCCACTCTGATGAGACCGAGCTGGCATGACATGCCCGCAGGCACACTCACACACACAGCAAGGCTCCCCCACGTGTGTGAGCTTCTGTAGGCGTTAGACAGAGGAAAAGAGAAAAGGGAGGATAGGATGAGGGGGGAGGGGTGGAGGGATAGAAGTAGGAAAAGTGGGACACCACAGGCTGACCGCCTTCCTCTCTCTCTCGTTCTCGCTCTCTAAGGAGAGATAGCGTCAAAAAAAATGTGTAAACCAGTTACTCTTAAGCATGCATATATCCTTGGATGTAGCCGTAGAATTCATATTCATTCATATTCAAATCTTCCCGAGGAAACTTTAGTAGTCTGTTGTTAGCTATGGACCCCCTGTAGAGCTAAAGGCTAAAGCACAAACAGAATAGATCCGGTACGCTACGATTCATTTTGAAATAAATGTATCATAGTGGTGGGTAGCATGTGTGCGTAGGATGGCTAGCTAGCTACACGTACATCCACTCAGATTGAGATACAGAGGCAGCAAGTGGACAGAGAGAGGACGGGGTGGGATAGAATTATTGAGCATGAGAAAGATCTATGACGGGGAGGGAAAAGAGAAAGAGCAAAGTGAGGAGAGAAACAGTGGGTGTGTCCCAAATGGCATCGTGTGAGAGCCTGTGTCTCTCTAGCCAAAAGTAGTGCGCTGCACTATATAGGGAATAGGATGCCTTTTGGGACACCGACACACAGTGAGTATCATTGCCTGAGCAGTGGGGGCCTATTAAAAAATGAATCAAAGGCACTGGGTTTGCCATTGAAAGACAGACCCCTGCCTCACAGAGCTCCTAGTGAGGTGTAGAAAGGCTTCTAAGGCCCCTACAAGAACATGTCAGACACATGGTCCCCGCAGTAACACACACACATAAAACACACACAAATGTGCATGCGCGTACATGACATGGATGCACTACACACATGCACACACCCAGTCTAATTAACCCATGCCAGTGGCACCCTCGTTCAGCGTAGCAGCCCCCTCTCCTCGTCTCACAGAACATCAGACGATTCCTCTCTGTCTCTTTTTTTTTATCATCTCAGAGTTGAAATTATTCTGTTTATTTAGGAGAAGGAATACAGGGAGGAGGCTTCAAGTCATATATTATAGATGTTCTCATTGGGATTTAAAAGCGAAGCTTTCTCTACTTTCATTAAGTACTCGGAGAAGTAACATAGTATTGTAGTGTGGTGCAGTAGTGCAAACTATCTTTTGTACAAGACAGTAGCTAATGACAGAATTGAAAGAAACTGCAGTTGATGCTTGTGTGAAGATACATCAATGGTAGCATCTTAAACTCAATGGAACTGGCCTACATGGACAGGCCCAAATTGAAACATTAAGATGGCAAAATAACAGTGGTGGATATGGTCTCGTCTCAATGGAGAGAGTGGGCACTGGTCATGAGGTGGTGTCTAGGAATATACACCAAACAAAGCCTCCTCTGTCAGTCAGATGTTACTGTTGTATGCGTTAGTATACATAGTATACATATTAGTTGCTATGAGAGAATGAACTTTCAAACCAAATTTTGCATGTATTATCCAAATGTACCAGCTCGCCGCAGGATACACGGTTCTACAGATCAATATTTGATAAGGCCTACCAACCTGGAGCCCTGCCAACATACAACAGCAACAACAGGCTCCCCTCACTACCACATGGCCCCTGCCCACACACACACGCAGGAGCACACACACACACTCATACGCACACACGGACACGTGCATAAGCACGCACGCACACATAGGCACACACTCATACGTGCACACACACAGTACTACATACACACACATGTAAGCACATCAACATTTGTCCTTAGGTTGTAACTTATTTTCTGTGGGTAATGAATTTGATCAGTTATCTTACTGTGGGTTTGGAAATATTAATATTAATTTGAGAGATGCAGTTCTCAAAAACCCTTCCAAGTGCTCTGCCACACCAAATCAACAGTTAAATCTGTCGACAGTCAAAACCTTCACAATGAATCGTCTCAATATTCATTAAAACACGTCAGATCTCAACTCGGCACTCACAAAGGGCTCCTTTATCTAACATGTCACAATGTGTATGTTTTTATACTAATGGTTCAGACTGTATACCACCATAACCCCTCTGAGCTAGAGTCACTCTAGAGCGTCTTAATCCTACTCTACAGCTCCTCACCCTACTCAGTCCAATGGCAGACTTTGAAGTTACTGCCATACATGTCATTGTGCTTGCTTCAAAATCTATCCCAGGAACGAAGAAGGAATGTTTTATTTTCCCCTTTGTCTATATGTCAGTTTACTAGGTTGAAGTGGTTGTATATTTCATATAAGAGTGTGGTTGTTTGGCATTATTTTGTGTGCTATCAGTCACATTTGCACTTTATAAATAAGATTATAAATAAAATAAGATGAATTTATCCTCACATGTCAGAGAGACACTAAGATCCGTCAATCAATCATTACTTTTTTTTTTCATTCTACAGTATGAATATTGCAAAAAAATGTACCTCAATAACAATCGGCATTGACATTCCAATACATTACTAGCTAGGAGCTATCTTAACTGGGATGTGGAGGCTATCCAACAGCTAATGGTTTTAAATGGTCTATTCAAGACGTTTATCGATGTGTGGTATTCCAATTATGTTTTAGGATAACGATCAATGAGAGAAATTATAGGCTCTGCAAAACATTTCCTCTGCTAAGGGTGGTCATTGAAATATTGAATGACTTAGACGTTATAGGCAGTCTAAATTAAATAGAGGCATTAAAGTCGAATACTGCAAATGTCGCTTTACTCTGTTTTCATACAAATCCTAAATAGGGCCTCCCATGGTCTTTGATGTCATTCAAATAGACTGAAAAAAAACTGAGCAGAAACGGGTTCCTTGAGCGAAATAGAGAAAACGAGAGGGAGACAGGGAGAGAGCAAGAAAGAGATAATGACGGAATAATAAATATACAGAGCGTTGTCCCTGTCCTGGAAGAGATGCTTGAAGGACAGGAGGCCCTGAACCTCCAGGGCACGATGGGGGAAATGGATGGCTTCCTGACAGGCCCAGTCATTAGCCCAACACCACCATAGCCTAACCAGCTAACCCCCCTATGACAGACAGACACAACCTCCACTGGGCCAGCTAGGCCACAGCTAGCCATTAGCCCCAGACGCTAGCTTATTATTAGCCCAGTCGCTAGCTTTAGTAGCCTAATATCTCTTCGGCTAGTTAGCCTAGTTAGCCATTAGCTTCACAGCTAGCCCCTCAAGCTTTATTCCCTTCCTCTTCCTTTTTCCCCCTTCAACCCTCCCCACCCCTACACACAATCTCTTTGTTTCTCCAAATAAACAATGCCTGAATATTGCTCAATACAACTCTCCCAGTGTTAATTGCCAGGGTCAGACAGCTAGTGTGCAGCAGCTGCGGACACCATAGAAACGGGTTTAAGCTACATCTCTCTGGTACTCGTTATCCTCGACATTGGGTAAGTGATATAAATGAATTATAATGTGTCCAACAAGAGGAAGGAATGGAACGGATTATTTGGCTATGCTAGGTCGCACACATGTTCGCTATAAATACATCTGTTTACATTACAAAGCTGAGGTAACAAGTTAAATGCTTCATTGACAAATGGGTTGATTTAGTCATTGAGAAAAATACACATTCAGTCACACCATCTTTATACAGAATAAATTCACACTAATAGTATAAAAGTACAAACAACAGAATCCAACGAAGCTCTATTGACGTTAATATGGATTAAAGTTGAAACGAGTCATACTCTTATTTCATGCTTATTCACAGAGCTAACTTATATTCAACAAATTAAATCTGTAGGACAGCATTGTTTGGGTCATATTAGCTCCATACTTGGGACTTTCTTACTCCTCTGTAATGTGGTATTGAAAGCAAACAAGATGCAGCTAATTTAAAAGATTGGATTGATTTTTCTACTCTGTTCAGGAAAGTCGGCTGTTTGATAGAAGTGGGGAAATCGCCCATGTGCAAAACCGGACTATGTTAGTGATCCAATGTATTGATTTTGCTGCAAATGAGTGCCACATATTGCCAGCCGATAACCATTGTACCTGCTGTCTATGGTAATGGAGACATAGATTTTCAGGGTTTACTTACACATTTCAGTAAAATACTACAACAGAACTAGCCTGTATGTTCCTGTGTTAGCCAGCGAAGAAATGTTTATTACAACAAATTCCTTATGCTTTGTTTCATATCAGTATTCTTAGGTAAGTCCTACAGTATACATGCTCAGGTTTTTTCAGAATTAGTGATTATGTGACTGACCAACTGACTACGGTCATGTCTCAGCATTGATAAGCAGCTCATGTGCCTTGGTAAACAGAAGTGTGTGGTGCTATCAATGTCACGTCCTGGCCAGTATATAAGGTTAATTGTTTTGGAGTTTGGTCAGGGCGTGACAGAGGGTATTTGTTTTATGTGGTTCAGGGTGGTGTGTTTGTTTAAGGGTGTTTGTTTTAGTAATTCCGGGTGTTGGTTTATGTTTAGGTATTTCTATGTGGAGTCTAGTATGTCTGTTTCTATGTCTGGTGAATTGGTGTTGGGACTCTCAGTTGAAGGCAGGTGTTTTCTATCTGCCTTTGATTGAGAGTCTCATAAATGAGGGTGTGTTTGTGTTTGTGTTTTGTGGGTGATTGTTCTGTGTAAAGCACTATGCTTTGACAGACTGTTAGTTGTTCGTTTTCGTATTTTGTTATTTTTGTATGTTCATTTTTGTAGTGAATAAAAATCAAGATGAGCATTCACGAACCTGCTGCGTATTGGTCCACATTTTCCGATGACGATTTCGTTATCTCGTCAGAGGACGAAGACAACCGTGACAGAATCACCCACCTCTCAAGGACCAAGCAGCAGAGGAAGGAGCAGACGGTTTTCGAAGAGGACAAACGAGAGAGATGGACTTGGGAGGAGATCTTGGAGGGAGAAGGCTCCTACACTTGGGAGGAAATCCAAGCAGGGAAAGATCGCCTTCCTTGGAAACAGGTGGTACGCGAGAGAGAGGAAAGGAGTAAGGCGGGTATGGACCGGGAACGTTTCCGAGGGACAAGACTGGCGTTGAAGCACGAGAGGCACCCCCAAGAAAATTTTGGGGGGGGGCACACGGGTAGTTTGGCTAGGCCTAGGAAGAGCCGGAGGCCAGCTACCCGTGGTTATATGGAGGAGCGTATGAGGTGGGGAGCGCCATGTTTCGCTGAGAAGCGCAATATCTCACCCATACGCACGCACAGTCCGGTGCGAGTTATTCCAGCCCCTCGCAGGTGCCGTGCTAGAGCGGGCATCCAGCCTGGTAGGAGGATGCCTGCGCAGCGCATCTGGTCGCCGGTACGCCTCCGAGGACCAGGCTACCCAACTCCCGCTCTACGCACGGCTACCATCAAGCCCCTGCACAGCCCAGTCTGCCCTGTACGAGCACTCCGCTCGTGCAGGGCTACTAGTTCCATCGAGCCAAGGCGGGTTGTGCAGGAGGTAAGATCTAGACCGGCTGTGCGCCTCCATAGCCCTGGGTTTCCAGCTCCTGTCTCTCGTGCGGACCCGGAAGTGCGTCCACCCAGTCCGACTCGTCCTGTTCCCGCTCCCCGCACTAAACGGCAAGTGCGTAAACCCAGCCTCGCCAGTCAACAGTCGTCGGAGCTGCCCGCCAGTCAACAGTCGTCGGAGCTGCCCGTCAGTCAACAGTCGTCGGAGCTGCCCGTCAGTCAACAGTCGTCGGAGCTGCCCGTCAGTCAACAGTCGCCGGAGTGGTCAGACTGCGCTGAACTGCCGGAGTGGTCAGACTGCGCTGAACTGCCGGAGTGGCCAGACTGCGCTGAACTGCCGGAGTGGCCAGACTGCGCTGAACTGCCGGAGTGGCCAGACTGCCCTGAACTGCCGGAGTGGCCAGACTGCCCTGAACTGCCGGAGTGGCCAGACTGCCCTGAACTGCCGGAGTGGCCAGACTGCCCTGAACTGCCGGAGTGGCCAGACTGCCCTGAACTGCCGGAGTGGCCAGACTGCCCTGAACTGCCGGAGTGGCCAGACTGCGCTGAACTGCCGGAGTGGCCAGACTGCGCTGAACTGCCGGAGTGGCCAGTACTGCCCTGAACTGCCGGAGTGGCCAGTCTGCCCTGAACTGCCGGAGTGGCCAGTCTGCCCTGAACTGCCGGAGTGGCCAGTCTGCCCTGAACTGCCGGAGTGGCCAGTCTGCCCTGAACTGCCGGAGTGGCCAGTCTGCCCTGAACTGCCGGAGTGGCCAGTCTGCCCTGAACTGCCGGAGTGGCCAGTCTGCCCTGAACTGCCGGAGTGGCCAGTCTGCCCTGAACTGCCGGAGTGGCCAGTCTGCCCTGAACTGCCGGAGTGGCCAGTCTGCCCTGAACTGCCGGAGTGGCCAGTCTGCCCTGAACTGCCGGAGTGGCCAGTCTGCCCTGAACTGCCCCGAGCTGACAGACTGCCCAGACTGCCCCGAGCTGACAGACTGCCCCGAGCTGACAGACTGCCCAGACTGCCCCGAGCCGCCAGACTGCCCCGAGCCGCCAGACTGCCCCGAACGGCCAGACTGCCCAGACTGCCTGGAACGGCCAGAACCTGAGCCGCCTCCAATATAGGTGGGTTGGGGAGGGGGGGTGTAGCACAGTGCCGTCGTTGACGGCAGCCACCCTCCCTTCCCTCCCTTTAGTAAGGGGGAATTTTCTTTTGGGTATTGTTTGGGGGGAAATTTTTTTTTTGTTAAGGTGCTTCTGGGGTAGCACCTTTAAGGGGGGGGTACTGTCACGTCCTGGCCAGTATATAAGGTTAATTGTTTTGGAGTTTGGTCAGGGCGTGACAGAGGGTATTTGTTTTATGTGGTTCAGGGTGGTGTGTTTGTTTAAGGGTGTTTGTTTTAGTAATTCCGGGTGTTGGTTTATGTTTAGGTATTTCTATGTGGAGTCTAGTATGTCTGTTTCTATGTCTGGTGAATTGGTGTTGGGACTCTCAGTTGAAGGCAGGTGTTTTCTATCTGCCTTTGATTGAGAGTCTCATAAATGAGGGTGTGTTTGTGTTTGTGTTTTGTGGGTGATTGTTCTGTGTAAAGCACTATGCTTTGACAGACTGTTAGTTGTTCGTTTTCGTATTTTGTTATTTTTGTATGTTCATTTTTGTAGTGAATAAAAATCAAGATGAGCATTCACGAACCTGCTGCGTATTGGTCCACATTTTCCGATGACGATTTCGTTATCTCGTCAGAGGACGAAGACAACCGTGACAATCAACCTGTGTGTGTTTGTGTGTGTTAAAGGGTGACTTCCTGATTTGGCCTCGTTTTAGATTAAGAAATGCTAGCAGCCATGACTGAATTCAAACGTGAGTTTGATTTAAAGCTACCTTTTAAAATATTGTCCCATGTACATTGTATAATTTACAGATTTTCCTTAACTAGCACCATTGGGATATCCAATGTCAAACCAAATTGACCATGGGCATTACAATCGGGTCGTGTGCCTGCACTCCGAATTGATGATGACTTAGGTGCTGCCAGCTTTGGGCATGGGGGTAGAATTTAAATAAACCCAACCCACGGGAGAAAAAAATACAGTTTTGGTACCCTTCATTCCTTGACATACCATTTTTTTCCTATCATCTCGCAAATGTCCATTTTGGATGAGACTGACTTTATGACAAAAATGATCCTATTTACACTTCATATCAATGCCAGATAGGCCATTTTCAAAACGAGATGTTGCTTTTTAGGAGCAGTAACTCTTTAAGTGTGTGTGTGTATGTGTGTTTGATATAGGTGTTTCT
Source organism: Salmo trutta (assembly GCF_901001165.1). Lineage (NCBI taxonomy): Eukaryota > Metazoa > Chordata > Actinopteri > Salmoniformes > Salmonidae > Salmo > Salmo trutta. The sequence goes on along the minus strand of NC_042986.1, from coordinate 2,667,931 downwards.
GTGTGTTTGTGTGTGTGTGTGTGAGTGTCTAGAACATCAATTATTTTCAGTTGAGCTAGAATGTTGGAAAATACACAGACATATACACAGTGGTGGAAAAAGTACCCAATTGTCATACTTGAATAAATGTCTAAAAGTATTTGGTTTCAAATATACTTAAGTATCAAAAGTAAATGTAAAAGTGTAAAAAATGTCCTTATATTAAGCCAGTGGTTCCCAAACTTTTTATAGTCCCGTACCCCTTCAAACATTCAACCTCCAGCTGCGTACCCCCTCTACCACCAGGGTCAGGGCACTCTCAAATGTTGTTTTTTGCCATCATTGTAAGGCTGCAAACACACTATACGATACATTTATTAAACATAAGAATGAGTGTGAGTTTTTGTCAAAACCCGGCTCGTGGGAAGTGACAAAGGGCTCTTATAGGACCAGGGCACAAATAAAAATAATCAATCATTTTGCTCTTTATTTAGCCATCTTACATATAAAACCTTATTTGTTCATCGAAAATGGTGAATAACTCACCACAGGTTAATGAGAAGGGTGTGCTTGTAAGGATGAACATAACTCTGTAATGTTGGGTTGTATTAGAGAGTCTCAGTCTTTTTCCACACACAGTCTGTACCTGTATTTAGTTTTCATGCTAGTGAGAGCAGTGGCTTCTGATTAAATTCAGTTTTCACAGAACCGCTTGTTGCAATTTCAATGAGGCTCTCTTGTTCAGATATCGGTAAGTGGATTGGAGGCAGGGCATGAAAGGGACAACGAATCCAGTTGTTTGTGTCATCCATTTTGGGAAAGTACCTGCGTAATTGCGCACCCAACTCACTCAGGTGCTTCACTATATCACATTTGACATTGTCCGTAAGCTTGAGTTCAATTGCACACAGAAAAAATCATACAATGATGGAAAGACCTGTGTGTTGTCCTTGTTAATGCAGACAGAGCAGAGCTCCAACTTCTTAATCATAGCCTCAATTTTGTCTGCACATTGAATATAGTTGCGGAGATTCCCTGTAGTCCTAGATTCAGATCATTCAGGCGAGAAAAAAACATCACCCAGATAGGCCAGTCGTGTGAGAAACTTGTCATCATGCAAGAGGTCAGACAAGTGAAAATTATGGTAAGTAAAGAAAACTTTAAGCTCGTCTCTCAATTTAAAAAAATTTGCTAATACTTTGCCCCTTGATAAATCGTTACGTGGTCGCTGCCCATATCATTGCATAGTGCAGAAAATACACGAGAGTCAGTGGCCTTGCATTAACAAAGTTAACCATTTTCACTGAAGTGTCCAAAACATCTTTCAAGTTGTCAGGCATTCCCTTGGCAGCAAGAGCCTCTCGGTGGATGCTGCAGTGTACCCAAGTGATGTCGGGAGCAACTGCTTGCATGCGCGTTACCACTCCACTATGTCTCCCTGTCATGGCTTTTGCGCCATCAGTACAGATTCCAACACATCTTGACCACCAACGTCCATTTGATGTTATAAAGCTGTCCAGTACTTAAAAAATATCCTCTCCTGTTGTCCTGGTTTCAAGTGGTTTGCAGAAGAGGATGTCTTCCTTAATTGACCCCCAATAAACGTAACGGACATATACCAGGAGCTGTGCCAGGCCCGCCACGTCTGTTGACTCATCCAGCTGTAACGCATAGAATTCACTGGCTTGTATTGCAAAGCAGTAATTATTTAAAAACATCTCCTGCCATGTCACTGATGCGTCGTGAAACAGTGTTGTTTGGTGAAGTCATTGTCTGTATAGTTGTTTTTGGCCTTTTCCCCCAGCATTGTCCCAGCAATATCCGCGGCGGCAGCAGGAAGAATTAAGTCCTCCACAATAGTATGGGACTTGCCTGTGCTAGCCACTGGGTAGCTCACCATATAAGCTGCTTCTAGCCCCTTCTTATTAACTGAATCTGTTGCTTTTATACATGTCTTGCTACTCGAAAGTCGTCTTAATTCTCTCTCAAAAAACTCCTGTGGCTTATTTTTCAAATTGGCATGTTTTGTTGCTAAATGTCTGCGCAAGAGTGAAGGTTTCATTGAGTTGTGAGATAGTACTTTTGCACATATATACTACTGTGGCTGAGGAAAGGCCCTACTCCCAATATAAGTGAACCCCAAATCAATGTAGTTCTCATCATACTTGTGCCTCTTCGATGGTCCAACGTCCCTGTCTGTTGTTCAGTGCTTTCCCGGCTAAGGGGGCAGTAGCTCTTCGACTGCATCAGACTCACAACTGTCAGTTCCCATGCTAGCTGGGCTAACAACAAATGTAGAATTACTGATGCTAGCATTGGAGTTGCTCGTGGAAGCAGAACAACTTGTGTCATCGAAAGGTGCAGGTGTAGTACTGCTGGTGTAGTACTGCAAGTGTAGTACTGCTGGTGTAGTACTGCAGGTGTAGTACTGCTGGTGTAGTACTGCTGGTGTAGCAGTACTACCATTAGAGCTGCTAATGTGGTATACTTTTTTTTAACCATTTATCCATATTCGAGCAAACAGAATGACGTTTGGCTACATACGGACCATTAGTGGAATTCCCGTGAGAGAATAACGGTTAATGTGATTGGATGTTCATTATTTGAGTTGTGTTATTGTGTTGTTATTCCGCTGAACACAAGATGGTTACATTTTTGGGGGGGAAGGGAAACAAGGCTACTCAGGTGAGAAAAAAAACTCACGCAAATGTATAGCCCCGTTAGAAAATATAATGGACTGTTAGAAATTAAAAATAAATAAATAATAATAATAATAATTTGTCATTTTTATTTTTAAATATGAATCACATTTTTATTTTGCGTACCCCTTAATACAGGTATTCCCCAGTTTGGGAATAACTGTATTAAGCAACCAGACAGCACCAATTTCTTGTTTTTTTTATTTACGGATAGCCAGGGGCACACACCAACACTCATAATTTACAAACAAAGCATGTGTGTTTAGTGAGTACGCTAGATCAAAGGCAGTAGGGATGACCAGGGATGTTCTCTTCATAAGTATGTGAATTGGACCATTTTCCTGTCCTGCTTAACATTCAAAATGTAACGAGTACTTTTGTGTGTCAGGGGAAATGTAGGGAGTAAAAAGTACATTATTTTCTTTAGTAATATAGTGAAGTACAGACATAGTAAAGAACAGATACTGCAAAAAACGAATTAAGTAGTACTTTAAAGTACTTTTTTTTACTTAAGTATTTTACACCACTGCATATACAACAGGCCCATATGTAGTCATAGAAACAAGCGCACACACTTGCATGCACACACGAACATGCACAAGCACCCCCCCTCGTCCTATTCTGCCCCAGTGGTGGGAACAGCTTGGTCCACGTCTGTTTATGGCTGTCGGTCGGGGGTATCACATTGCCCATGATTAATGCATGGCCGTTGTCTGTGAGAAGGCCACTGAAGGAGACTCCAGCCTTCAGGGCATATAGAGACCTGCTTCCCAAACTGGGACTCTAACTTACCCCCATCTCTCTTCGCATGCCTGGCTAGGAGTGAGGACCTGATGCAAACAACACTCACCCAAAAACACGCAGAGAACAGGTGACCTTGAAAGTTCACACACTTTTGAAAATGTTATTTTCCCTCAACCTTTTACTTCTTTCCTAGTGGCATTGGCACAGGGGCAAGAATGAACAGGCCCTTTCCTGCAACATATTTATTACAAGTATGTGGGGAGTTTTTCATGCAAATACAAAAACTCATGACATCAGAGGACCCATGGTAGCAGCTAAGTGGTTATGATGTCAGGTCTGGCTGGTAGGTTTTGGAAACACGGCGAGTTGAAAGAGACGAAAACATGACTTATTGCCTCATGTAAACTCTAATTCCCTATGCTCATTTTCTCACAAATGAATTGCATACTCTATGTTTTTGACATCTCATTTGAGTCTATTTGTCTGCTTTATACAGGAAAATAAAGGATTGTGACTGGTTGACAACCTAATGACGTTTGTTTCCAACATTAGGGCCGTTTTCCTAAAGAAGTTAAATCCGCTTCATGTTATTTTTTCCTTGCCACGATACTCGGTTAAATGCGGAAGACACATTTCAGTTGAATGCTTTCAGTTTTACAACTGACTAGGCATCCCCCCTTTCCCTTTCCCTACTATCAAGTATCGCGATACTGGAATTGTCGCAGCACTAAAAAAATATCTCTAAACAGACATAGTTTTACACAATAGAAGCGGTATAGAGGTCAATCAAAACAATGGAATTACCATGGAAATGCGTGGGGGAAAGGGCCGTGGGGGAAAGATCTGGAGTCTCTTCCTTGCCCCCCAGCAAAATTTGCCTACATTTAGGCTATTGTTTATATGTGTATTACACACTATGTTGAGGTAAAAATCGGAGTATAATGCTTGGATGGATGTCAACCCCAACACATGTCCATGTCATCGCTATCAATCAAATGCATTAGAGTTAAAAATGAAGTCGTTTTGAGTCATTTTGACTACAGTCATCGATTTCTATATGTGACCCGTTTCAGGAAACTAGGCGTTTGTCGCAAGTCATGATTTCACAGGAGAGCCATTTGAACGTTACGTGTATGACGTTATTATTCGTATCCCAGAGCCCTATGCTTCGCTAGATTGAAACTATTCTAAATACTACTTGCGAACAGAATTGAGAATGTTCGTACGCATGGATAAAGGGTGATTTATCAAACAATCCTACGAGCACCAGACGCACGTCGGTAGGAGATCTCCATTGATAAATACAAATTGTTCTCAGCCAGCCTCAGTGCTTCTGCACGACCTTGGCTATTTGCATTGAGAAATGCCCGTAATTAACCATATATGGTCAAAATCACCCCTTTAAAGCCGTGGGTAATATATAACGCTTTACCATGAATTACAACAGCGCAACCAAACAAAGATAAGAAAAATGTACTTTTCAGAGCCTGAAATAGAGGTGCTAGTGGCAGAGGCTGAGTACAACCAAAAGGTTTTATTTGGCTCGCTCAGTTGTGGCTTGACCAGTAAAAATATAAATATATATACATTTTCTTAGTATATCAGGTATTTTTTTAATACTTTGTGAGATAAAATAAAGACAATTATACATGCCTCATATACAGTATACACTGGGTGTATTTGCAGACAGTAATACATTGATATACAGGGGTGGGACAGGGCTGTAACCACCAACAACTTGGTGCCTGTCTAGACTGCCTCATTAATAATTCATTACTGTTGTTGTCAAGTTCTCTTGGATTATTCAGCAAGCGTGTCAAGAGAAGGATACTAGGCGATTAAAAATCAAAAGGTTTGGCTCTAGATGCAATCTATCTATACTTACTTTACATTGTTTGAGAGATCAGACATATTTCAACTTAAATAATTACTTTTTTCAATTGCACAAAAAATCCACACCCATCAAAATAAAGGTATCTTTCTTTTCTTTCTTGTGATGTAACTGTCGAGACGGTGCGTTAAATCACAGAAAAAGCTTTAGCGTTCTTATAGATGCAAAGGAAAGCCTATGTGGTCAACAGAGCCCATTTCAGTCATTACCGGAGTGTTTGACAGGTTATTACAAACGTTTCTGCGGTTGTTACGTTATTTGGAAAAAAACAAATGGCACAAGCAAGAGGGAGAAAGCGTCACGAGAGTAAAATGAAAATAAAATAATTCCAGCGAAATTTAAGTGACAAGTGGATTTTGCAAACACAGGAAATGTATTGTATTTGATACCATTCCACTCATTCCGATACAGCCATTACCACGAGCCTGTTCTCCCCAATTAAGGTGCCATCAAACGTGCTTTGAACTAGGAGTGGCGTTGACTAAAATACAGTGGAATACAGTATATACATATGAAAAGAGTAAAACAGCATGTAAACATTATTAAAGTGACTAGTGTTCCATTATTAAAGTGACCAGTGATTCCATGTCTATGTGCATAGGGCAACAGCCTCTAAGGTACAGGACTATTTACATTGACTCCCCCTCCCTTTGTTTTGTACACTGCTGCTACTCACTGTTTATTATCTATGCATAGTAACTTCACCCCTACCTACGTTTACAAATTACCTTGACTAACCTGTACCCCCGCACATTGACTCGGTACCGGTACCCCCTGTAATAGCCTTGTTATTGTTATTTTATTGTGTTACTTTTTATTATTTTTTTACTTTAGTTTATTTGGTAAATATTTTCTTAAATATTTTCTTTCTTGAACTGCATTGTTGGTTAAGGGCTTGTAAGTAAGCGTCTCGTGTGTGAGCCGCTGAATAGTGACTCCACTTTTCTCTGTACTGATGTTTTGCCTGTTTGATTGCCTTACGAAGGGAATAACTACACTGTTTGTATTCAGCCATATTCCCAGTCACTTTTCGGTGGTTAACGCTTAAGGAGCCACCCCTTTTTTCAATTTCCCCCTAAAATGACATACCCAAATCTAACTGCCTGTAGCTCAGGTCCTGAAGCAAGGATATGCATATTCTTGGTACCATTTGAAAGGAAACACTTTGAAGTTCGTGGAAATGTGAAAGGAATGTAGGAGAATATAACACAATAGATCTGGTAAAAGATAATACAAAGAAAAAAACAACCATTGTTTTGTATTTTTTTGTACCATCATCTTTGAAATGCAAGAGAAAGGCCATAATGTATTATTCCAGCCAAGCTGCAATTTTGGCCACTAGATGGCAGCAGTGTATGTGCAACGTTTTATGATTGATCCAATGAACCATTGCATTTCTGTTCAAAATTTTCTATCAAGACTGCCCAAATGTGCCTAATTTGTTTATTAATAACTGTATGTTCAAAATTGTGCACTCTCCTCAAACAATAGCATGGTATTATTTCACTGTAATAGCTACTGTAAACTGGACAGTGCAGTTAGATTAACAAGAATTTAAGCTTTCTGACAAAAGCAGATATGTATGTCTATGTCCTGGGAAATGTTTTTGTTACTTACAACCTTAGGCTAATTGCATTAGCCTACGTTAGCTCAACCGTTTCGTGGAAGGGACACCAATCCCAAAGAAGTTAAATGCAGTGGTTCGCACTTTCAGTTTTGTTCAACCTTGCCAAGTTCTCTCACGTCACCCCGCTCCTCCGCTCTCTCCACTGGCTTCCAGTTGAAGCTCGCATCCGCTACAAGACCATGGTGCTTGCCTACGGAGCTGTGAGGGGAACGGCACCTCCACACCTTCAGGCTCTGATCAGGCCCTACACCCAAACAAGGGCACTGCGTTCATCCACCTCTGGCCTGCTGGCCCCCCTACCTCTGAGGAAGCACGGTTCCCGCTCAGCCCAGTCCAAACTGTTCGCTGCTCTGGCACCCCAATGGTGGAACAAGCTCCCTCACGATGCCAGAACAGCGGAGTCAATCACTACCTTCCAGAGACACCTGAAACCCCACCTCTTTAAGGAATACCTGGGATAGGATAAAGTAATCCTTCTAACCCCCCCCCCCCCCCTTAAAAGATTTAGATGCACTATTGTAAAGTGGTTGTTCCACTGGATATCATAAGGTGAATGCACCAATTTGTAAGTCGCTCTGGATAAGAGCGTCTGCTAAATGACTTAAATGTAAATGTAAATGTAAAAGTGCGTATGCTGCCATCTATCTACATTTTTGGTTTGGGTAGGTTTTAATAGTCGCAGTGAGAACAACATTCCCTATACACTTCCTAATGAACTCAATCACTGTGTCCGTGTATACGTCAATGTTATTCTCAGAGGCAACCCAGAACACATCCCAGCCCGCGTGATCAAAACAACCTTGAAGCATTGACTCCAATTGGTCAGACCAGCGTTGAATAGACCTTAGCACGGGTACGCCCTGTTTGATTTTCTGCCTATAGGAAGGGAGGGCCAGAATGGAGTCATGATCTGATTTTCTGGCGGTCTTGTTGCCATCCTGGAAGGGAGAGTAACAATGGTTGAGAGTTTTTGAAGTGCGAGTACTACAGGCAGTGTTTTGATAAAATTTTGGTAGCGTTTTCCTCAAATTTGCTTTGTTAAAATCCCCAGTTACAATAAATGCGGCCTCAGGATATGTGGCTTCCAGTTTGCACAAAGTCCAGTGTAGTTCCTTGAGGGCCGTCGTGGTATCGGCTTGAGGGGGGAATATACACGGCTGTGACTATAACAGAAGAGAATTCTCTTGGGAGGTAATATGGTCGGCATTTGATTGTGAGGTATTCTAGGTCGGGTGAACAAAAGGACTTGAGTTCCTGTGTCTTATCACAATCACACCATGAGTAGTTATTCATGAAACGTACACCACCGCCTTTCTTCTTCCTGGAGAGTTCTTTATTCCTATCTACACGATGTACTGAGAACCCAGCTGGCTGTATGGATGGGGACAGTATATCCGGAGATTGCTATGATTCCATGAAACAGAGTATCTTACAGTCTCTGATGTCTGTCTGGAAGGAGATCCTCACCCTGAGCTCATCTACTTTATTGTCCAGGAACTGTTGTATATAATGCCGCTCTGATATCCAAAAGTTATTTCCGGCTATATGTAACAACACAAAAAACGTTCTGGTCTAACAATGTAAGAAATAACACACAAAAAAAACAAAATACTTTAAAGTTGCTTAGGAGCTAGAAGCAGAGCTGCCATGTCTGTCGGCACCATCTTGTCACATAATAGAAACCAAAGCCTACAGCTATCATTCTTGTAAATAATGTTTTGTTGTTACATTTAACTGCTGAAAATGCTGAATTTCTTAGTAGGTGACATCAGAGGTCAGCATGTGGAGAAGTCGGAACTCAGGAATGATAGACGACTTTCCCGTTAATAATTACCAGTTGGAGAGCCGTTCAAGTGGACTTTTTCCAGTCGTATGTGGTAAATTCCCACTTCCCACTTGGTTAAGAATGAACCAATACACACTTAAAAGCTCTGCATGGTCAATCCGTCATCTGCAGTGGCCGTACAGTATTTACAGCGATGTGACCTCCACAAAAGTCAGAGCAAACATACTTTTTGCGCTTTGTGGAGCAGGGCAGAGCTGTTGTGAAGGAAGTTGTCAAGGAAGAGAGTATGTCAATGCGGCGCTATATGGAGCTCCCCATATTGTTACAAAATTTGGGAGGCGCACGGCAATGCAGAACAGAGCTCAATTTGGCCTCGCCAAGCCTCCAGAGGCTCTGCAATTGAGTCACACCCTCATTAAGGAGCCTCCGGATTACATTTACAGAGCAAGCATAAATTGGATTTTAGAGTTTTCGCCCTTTGTCTGCCATGTCTTTTCCCCTGAACAATACCCACAATTCCAAGGAGCCCGATTCCCAGACTTGTCTTTCCAGGCCCACTGAGATTTCTGGAATGAAAGCAGGGGTCGATCCAAGCACTTATGTCTAACTGGAATGATAGCACATCAAGGCTTTGGTTTCTATTATGTGTGTATGGTTCGCTTTAGCATTCACACTGAAAAACATTGCCTTTCTGACAGCGAATATACAGCGAAGTCTAGTGACATGCAGTAAACACACAACACAATGAGGAATCAACACACAAGCAGATAGGAAAGGATGAATCCAAAACCCACAAAGATGGTTCCCATCTAGAATCTTGCTTACGATGATGAACCAAAAACACAGCATAAAAGACCAGATCAAAATGTTGCCAGCCACGCTAATATACTGTACATGCACATGCATCATAACCACAGCGTTTGGAAGTGTAAGGTCAGGTAACGTGACCATATGAACCCGTCTCAAGTGGCATGCCAACCCCACACGCAGTCTGATTAACGGGCCAGAGTAACGACCCAGAGCCTCCCCTTCTCCCTACCTCACAACCTCCCCTCTCACAACTACTACCCTCAGACATCACACTTCCCCCACACACCAACCCCACTCCTCAATGCAAGACCCCCACCATTCATGCTAGTCTTTTTTCGCCCTTAATAAAATCCATACATTTCAGAAACTATGCCCACCTCAAACATCCCACAAAACACTAACACCCCTTCCTCATCCACCACCCCCACCCACTCACCACCTCTCAATCCTTCAATCCCTATCATTTATCCCCCTTAGCCTAGCCCCACCCCCCACCCACCGACCCCTCCTCCACCAACCCCACCCCCTACTCCTGAGAGATGCTCTCCAATATCCCACCGGCATAAATCTTTCCTCCAAGTTAGCCACAAATATCTCAGCTATGCTGATTTATAGGGGCTAGCCCTGTTTCAGAGGCTAGGTATGCAGCACTGCATGGAGATGGGATTGATTTCTTACCATGCGAGCAGCACTTTAAGAAGATGGCCGGTGCATAAATGGGTGAGCACCTCTGATGGGAGAGATATGAACTCACCTGTAAAAAAGGTCAAGCAGGCAGTAAACAGGCAAATGAAGGATGGCCGAAAGGTTAAAGAGAGCTCTCGAGGCCTCAATGCACTACACTGCACTACACTACACTGAGGAAGTGGAGCACACCAAGGTTGTCAGATAGGTGAACCACAATCAACCACATCCACAGTCTTAGCTCACCTCAGAGCATTGTGCCAGCTATGTATCTGTAAACACACTTGTGGAGGTATCAGATATCAATAAGAAACAGTTACAATAAATAGGTGGGTGTTTATACTTGTCCTTTTTCATGCATGTACAAGTGTGTATGAATAAGCATGGGTGAATTGGAAATGTATTTTTTGCATATCCAGGTCCCCCTGAAACACACTCAGAGAGTGGGGTCACGGACAGGGTCTGCCGTTATCAACAGTGACCCCGGAGCAAATAGGGTTGTGACTTGCTCAAGGGCACATCGACAGATTTGTCACCTTGTCGGCTCAGGGATTCAAGCTAACAACCTTCTGGATACTGGCCCAATGCTCCATTCGCTACATACCTGCTACCCGATGTATAAGAGTTTATTTTTCTTATTCATCTGCATTCATTCATAATTTTCTGAGACACATTGATGTTAGTTTAGTTTATTTAAATTGCTCATAATAAATTAAAACAAACTAGAAGAAGAAAGATACATACATGTATCTATTTGGAATTTCCTTCAGCGATTCAGAGGTTCGTATTTATTAGACATTATGGATGAATGGTTTTGGGGAACGTCGTGGGAAGAGTTCAGTGAACTTGAAAACCCTGGCTGACATTTTTCCTCAGCCCTACATTCTACATGCTCACTTCTACCTTCATCATTCATTTGAATTTCTTCTCGGAAAATGAACCCTGGCAAATATATTGTTTGTGTACAGCCCAACAAAGCAACCTCCTAAATCAACATTTCACATATCACTGAGTGTATGGGATGGTAAAGCTCATGTTTAAATGGTGCTGTACACAGTAAGACTACGAACAAAGGTCCATCTTCTTTACTACAGCCGTCCTGCTGTTGCTGTTTTTGAACTAGCCCATCACCGTAGCTTTGACCCACAACCTCAGGGCCTCTCGGAGAAGATAAGAATCCTTCTGCTTCCTCTGAAGGCTGGGTGTGGGTTGGACCTGCCGCACAGAGAGATAGCCAAAGGCTGTACAGATAACAATTTAACAGGCCCAGGCATTATCTGTCCCCACACAAGGCCAAGGAATGGCTGGGGCTGGGCCTCTGGGCTGGGGCCCGGCAGAACTGTTGTCTTCTGTCAGGCAGTGAAGCTATTGAGAATGAAGTTGTGTGTGCCTCCATCCCGTCCTGCGCATGGTGCACTTCTTGTGTCAACGCATCTCCTTTGTAATCCTGTCTTATACTGTAAATGTGTCCTTAAATTTCTTATAAATGTGATGACATCCGTACTTTTGGTTGGCATGCACAAGGACGGACCAATGTGTAAGGATTTGACTGTACTGCATAGTACTGCATATAGAAAAGTATTGGAAAGTGTACTAGCATGACTTACGCAAGGGTTGAGAAATGTTCAAGAGGTGCTCATGTAAAGGTGACTATTAGTCATTTGGAGCTTGCAAATACACATTGGGAGCTAATGACCATACCCAGATAAGCACGTAATTTCTGGAAAACCTCTGGAATTACTGGCGGCACACCTATATACACCTTGAGAGCTCATTGTATACTAAAGGCGTCTTGAGGCTTTCTTCTATGGCCCATGATTTTGTCCTTCGCAAACATTAAGGTGGGGGTGGGGGTGGCATGAGGAGCTAAAGGCATGTGTGCTTCAAAAGCCCAGCTCTCGAGAGTACGCACCAATCACGTTTCTCATTTGCTGATCCGAGTGTGAAGTGTGTGCTCAGTTCAGCTTAATGATCTGAGGGCTGAGTGGTTTGGATATGTTCTAAGCAGTTTTCTTTCTTTCAAACACACTTATAACCTTGTTATACCTTGTTATACCCCGGGGCACTACTTTGTCAACAGCTCTGTCAGCACAACCAATTCAATCTATAACATTTGTGACTAAAAGGGAATGCCACCGTGCAGGTAAAAATATGTCGTTCAAAGGAACGAGCCAATGACAACCCTCCCTTTCCCTCCCATGATAAGTAAGGGTCTTGTTTCTGAAAGATTTATGAGCAAGGCGCTCTGTGTACAAAGTTCACGCAGCTGCAGACTGCGAAACTGAGCAAACGGTTAACTGGGGGCGAAGGAGAGAAAATTAGACAGACAGAGAGAGAGAGAGAGAGAGCGAGAGAGAGAGAGAGAGAGAGAGAGAGAGAGAGAGAGAGAGAGAGAGAGAATCTCCTGACTTGGGCTGCAAATGTGGGACAAGAGTACATGCTTGTATAGCTGAATAGCAAGAGTGAATATTTTTATAGAGAAAGTAGACATAACATCTTTGACATTTTCCTCAGCTCTCAGTGAATTCCGTCACTCACAGGATGACAGAGACATGTTGGTAGCCTAGTGGTTAGAGCGAAAAGTTGCTGGTTCGAATAGCTGAGCCGATAAGGTGAAAAATGTGCCCTTGAGCAAGGCACTTAAACCAAATTGTCTCCGGGGGTGCCGTACTACTATTGCTGACCCTGTAAAACAACACATATTACTGCACCTATCCGGTGTATGTGACAATACAACATATTTTTGTTGTATGTATTTTTTTTATATAATACCCCTCCTGGATTTGATGGAGGCAAATGAGTAACACTGGATACAACAACAAAATATAACTGTGAAATTGTTTTTGACAGAAGATCTTGAATTTGCATAAGAGCAGTCTGCTTTTTAAAAAGATAGGCTTTTTGTCCTCTAAAGGGTCCTCATTTAACAACAATGCCATCTAACAATGGCATTGAACAGGGCTCCGGGCAGCCGAGCGGAAATGGAGGAAAACTAGCCTCCCTGCGGACCTGGCATCTTTTCACTCCCTCCTCTCCACATTTTCTTCCTCTGTTTCTGCTGCTAAAGCCACTTTCTACCACTCTAAATTCCAAGCATCTGCCTCTAACCCTAGGAAGCTCTTTGCCACCTTCTCCTCCCTCCTGAATCACCCCCCCATCCGCCTCCTCCCTCTCTGCGGACGACTTTGTCAACCATTTTGAAAAGAAGGTTGACGACATCCGATCCTCATTTGTTAAGTCAAACGACACCGCTGGTCCTGCTCACATTGCCCTACCCTATGCTTTGACCTCTTTCTCCCCTCTCTCTCCAGATTAAATCTTGCGACTTGTGACGGCCGGCCGCCCAACAACCTGCCCGCTTGACCCTATCCCCTCCTCTCTTCTCCAGACCATTTCTGGAGACCTTCTCCCTTACCTCACCTCGCTCATCAACTCATCCTTGACCGCTGGCTACGTCCCTTCTGTCTTCAAGAGAGCGAGAGTTGCACCCCTTCTCAAAAAACCTACACTCGATCCCTCCGATGTCAACAACTACAGACCAGTATCCCTTCTTTCTTTCCTCTCCAAAACTCTTGAGCGTGCCGTCCTTGGCCAGCTCTCTTGCTATCTCTCTCAGAATGACCTTCTTGATCCAAATCAGTCAGGTTTCAAGACTGGTCATTCAACTGAGACTGCTCTTCTCTGTGTCACGGAGGCTCTCCGCACTGCTAAAGCTAACTCTCTCTCCTCTGCTCTCATCCTTCTAGACCTATCTGCTGCCTTTGATACTGTGAACCATCAGATCCTCCTCTCCACCCTCTCCGAGTTGGGCATCTCCGGCGCGGCTCACTCTTGGATTGCGTCCTACCTGACGGGTCGCTCCTACCAGGTGGCATGGCGAGAATCCGTCTCCGCACCACGTGCTCTCACCACTGGTGTCCCCCCAGGGCTCAGTTCTAGGCCCTCTCCTATTCTCGCTATACACCAAGTCACTTGGCTCTGTCATATCCTCACATGGTCTCTCCTATCATTGCTACGCAGACGACACACAATTCATCTTCTCCTTTCCCCCTTCTGATAACCAGGTGGCGAATCGCATCTCTGCATGTCTGGCAGACATATCAGTGTGGATGACGGATCACCACCTCAAGCTGAACCTCGGCAAGATGGAGCTGCTCTTCCTCCCGGGGAAGGACTGCCCGTTGCATGATCTCGCCATCACGGTTGACAACTCCATTGTGTCCTCCTCCCAGAGTGCTAAGAGCCTTGGCGTGACCCTCGACAACACCCTGTCATTCTCCGCTAACATCAAGGCAGTGACCCGATCCTGTAGGTTCATGCTCTACAACATTCGCAGAGTACGACCCTGCCTCACACAGGAAGCGGCGCAGGTCCTAATCCAGGCACTTGTCATCTCCCGTCTGGATTACTGCAACTCGCTGTTGGCGGGGCTCCCTGCCTGTGCCATCAAACCCCTACAACTCATCCAGAACGCCGCAGCCCGTCTGGTGTTCAACCTTCCCAAGTTCTCTCACGTCACCCCGCTCCTCCGCACACTCCACTGGCTTCCAGTTGAAGCTCGCATCTGCTACAAGACCATGGTGCTTGCCTACGGAGCTGTGAGGGGAACGGCACCTCCGTACCATCAGGCTCTGATCAGTCCCTACACCCAAAGAAGGGCACTGCGTTCATCCACCTCTGGCCTGCTCGCCTCCCTACCTCTGCGGAAGCACAGTTCCCGCTCAGCCCAGTCAAAACTGTTCGCTGCTCTGGCACCCCAATGGTGGAACAAGCTCCCTCATGACGCCAGGACAGCGGAGTCAATCACCACCTTCCGGAGACACCTGAAACCCCACATCTTTAAGGAATACCTGGGATAGGATTAAGTAATCCTCCCCCCAAAAAAGATATAGATGTACTATTGTAAAGTGGTTGTCCACTGGATATCATAAGGTGAATGCACCAATTTGTAAGTCGCTCTGGATAAGAGCGTCTGCTAAATGACGTAAATGTAATGTAAATGTGTGTGTGTGTGTGTGTATATGTGTGTATGTGTGTACTTGTTCTTCTACCCTTGTGGGGACCTGAAATCCCCAAATATCCCCACAAGAATAGTAAAATAAGGAAAATTCTCCCTCGTGGGGACAAAGGCTATTTTAAGCTTAGGGGTTAGGTTTAGGGTTACAATTAGGGTTATTTATTTTTAACCTTTATTTTATTAGGAATGTCAGTTAAGATTAAATTCTTATTTACAACAACGCGGGGACGGGGGCTGGGATTATGAATAACAAATAATAGAGAGAGACACCACAAGACTATATAAAGAGAGACCTAAGACAGCAACATAGCATGGCAGAAACACATGAAAACATAGCATGGTAGCAACACAACATGACAACAACATGGTAGCAACACAACATGGCAGCAGCACAACATGGTAGCAGCACAAAACATGGTACAAACATTATTGGGCACAGACAACAGCACAAAGTGCAAGAAGGTAAAGACAACAATACATCATGCAAAGCAAGCAAAACTGTCAGCAAGTGCCCATGATTGAGTCTTTGAATGAATAGATGGAGATAAAAGTGTCCATTATGAGTGTTTTTTGCATCTCGTTCCAGTCGATAGCTGCAGCGAACTGAAAAGACGAGCGACCCAGGGATGTGTGTGCTTTGGGGACCTTTAACAGAATGTGACTGGCAGAACGGGTGTTGTATGTGGAGGATGAGGGCTGCAGTAGATATCTCAGATAGGGGGGAATGAGGCCTAAGAGGGTTTTATAAATAAGCATCAACCAGTGGATCTTGCGGCGGGTATACAGAGATGACCAGTTTACAGAGGTGTATAGAGTGAAGTGACGTGTCCTATAAGGAGCATTGGTTGCAAGTCTGATGGCCGAATAGTAAAGAACATCTAGCCGCTCGAGAGCACCCTTACCTGCCGATCTATATATTATGTTTCCGTAATCTAGCACGGGTAGGATGGTCATCTGAATCATGGTTAGTTTGGCAGCTGTGGGGAAGAGGAGCGATAACGATAGAGGAATTAAGAGTAAATTCAACCTTTGCCTGCAACTTTGATATGTGCTGAGAGAAGGACAGTGTACCATCTAGCCATACTCCCAAGTACTTGTATGAGGTGACTACCTCAAGCTCTAAACCCTCAGAGGTAGTTATAACAGCTGTGGGGAGAGGGGCATTCTTCTTTCTTAACCACATGACCTTTGTTTTGGAGGTGTTCAGAACAAGGTTAAGGGCAGAGAAAGCTTGTTGGACTCTAAGAAAGCTTTGTTGTAGAGCGTTAAACACAAAATCTGGGGAGGGGCCAGCTGAGTATAGGACGGTATCATCTGCATATAAATGGATGACAGCGCTTCCTACTGCTTAAGCTACAGTTGAAGTCGGAAGTTTACATACACCTTAGCCAAATACATTTAAACTCAGTTTTTCACAATTCCTGACATTTAATCCTAGTAAAAATTCCCTGTCTTAGGTCAGTAAGGATCACCACTTTATTTTAAGAAATGTCAGAGGAATATTAGAGAGAATGATTTATTTCAGCTTTTATTTATTTCACTACATACCCAGTGGGTCAGAAGTTTACATACACTCAATTAGTATTTGGTAGCATTGCCTTTAAATTGTTTAACTTGGGTCAAACGTTTCGGGTAGTCTTCCACAAGCTTCCCACAATAAGTTCCCAAAATAAGTCCTGACAGAGCTGGTGTAACTGAGTCAGGTTTGTAGGCCTCCTTGTTCGCACACACTTTTTCAGTTCTGCCCACATATTTTCTATGGGATTGAGGTCAGGGCTTTGTGCATTGACTTTGTTGTCCTTAAGCCATTTTTCCACATCTTTGGAAGTATGCTTGGGGTCATTGTCCATTTGGAATACCCATTTGCGACCAAGCTTTAACTTCCTGACTGATGTCTTGAGATGTTGCTTCAATATATCCACATATTTAAAAAAATCTTTTACCAGTCCCTCCTGCAGCAAAGCACCCACACAACATGATGCTGCCACCCCCGTGCTTCACGGTTGGGATGGTGTTCTTCGGCTTGCAAGCCTCCCCCTTATTCCTCCAAACATAACGATGGACATTATTGCCAAACAGTTATATTTTTGTTTCATCAGACCAAAGGACATTTCTCCAAAAAGTACGATCTTTGACCCCATGTGCAGTTGCAAACCGTAGTCTGGCTTTTTATGGCTGTTTTGGAGCAGTGGCTTCTTCCTTGCTGAGCGGCTTTTCAGGTTATGTCGATATAGGACTCGTTTTACTTTCGATATAGATACTTTTGTACCTGTTTCCTCCAGCATCTTCACAAAGTCCTTTGCTGTTGTTCTGGGATTGATTTGAACTTTTCGCACCAAAGTACGTTCATCTCTAGGAGACATAACTGTCACATCTGCTCCCGCTCTTCCCTCCCCTGGTGCTTGAGGGCGCCAGGCTGCCCTGCATCATGCTGTCCTGCCATCAATTACGCACACCTGCCTTCCCTCGTCACGCGCATCAGCGATTTTGGACTCACCTGGACTCACTCACTCATCTGTTTATTTCCTCCCTTATATTTGTCAGTTCCCTGCTCTATTCCCTGCTGATGCAATAATTGTCTTTTGCTTTTGTTACCTGTTTGCTGATGCTCTTCCTGTTTCCGGTTGGTATGGTGGCATCAGCTCTGGGTCACCACCGATGAAACCGGGGGTGCCTAGCCAGCTCGTCGGGCTTCCATGCCCTAGCTGGCTCGAGAGGTATCCTCTGCCCCGGTTGGCTCGGATGGTGCCCATCCCACGTCAGGCCTCAGCCGGATTGTCAGTTCTTGTTCGTCCAGCCGGTCTAGGAGTTTTTTTGTTTGATTTGTTGGTGACGTCGGGGTGGATTCCGCCGCCAATGGAACCGGGGGTGCCTAAGCCAGCCAGTCGGGCTTTCACACCCTGGCTGGCTCGAGAGGTTTCCTTGCCTCGGTTGGCTCGGAGGCTTCCCATCCCACGTCACTCTCCACCGGATCATTGGGCTCCCTCTCTAATGCGGGATCGACAGGCGTCTTGCCTCAGCCAGATGTTAGGCTCCCATCCATCAGTCGGCTCGCCAGGCTCTCACACTCTTGCCGGTTTGTTGGGTTCCTATGCCCCAACCGGCTTGCCCAGCGCCCACGTCTCGGCTGGTTCACCCAGGTGGGACTCCGGGTGACGCCCCAAGGGGGGGGGGGGGTACTCTCACGTCTGCTCCCGCTCTTCCCTCCCCTGGTGCTTGAGGGCGCCAGGCTGCCCTGCATCACGCACTCCTGTCATTAATTATGCACACCTGCCTTCCCTCGTCACGTGCATCAGCGATATTGGACTCACCTGGACTCACTCACTCATCTGTTTATTTCCTCCCCTATATTTGTCAGTTCCCTGCTCTGTTCCCTGCTGATGCATTAACTGTCTTCTGTTTTTGTTACCTGTTTGCTGATGCTGTTCCTGTCTAGTTCCATGTCCTTTATTTATTAAATGTTTTACTCCCCATATCTGCTTCATCTCTCCAGCGTCATTCCATCTTGAACAAAAACAAAGTAATAACCCCAGCAATTTTGGAATGAATAAACTTGGTCCAAAAAGTGTTATGAAAATTCACATGGAAATCATACTGGAAAATGTTGATCTTGAACATAAGACGAATAGTGTATTAGATAACTGGGAAAATGACTTTGCTAACTTATTTTCAGGCAACAATATACCATCTGTGTTTAATGATGATTTCTTAAATTATACTTGTAACTTAATTAAGGATCGGACCCTTTTTTTCAATTTTCGCCAAAAATGACAAATCTAACTGCCTGTAGCTCAGGACATGAAGCAAGGATATGCATATTCTTGAAACCATTTGAAAGGAAACACTTTGAAGTTTGTGGAAATGTGAAATGAATGTAGGAGAACATAACACATTAGATCTGGTAAAAGATAATACAAAGAAAAAACCGTGTGTTAGAAAAACAAAAAACATCTTTGAAATACAAGAGAACGGCCGTAATGTATTATTCCAGCCCAGGCGCAATTTAGATTTTGACCACTAGATGGCAGCAGTGTATGTGCAAAGTTTTCAACGGATCCAGTGAACCAATGCATTTCTGTTCAGAATTGGACTGCCCAAATGTGCCTAATTGGTTTATTAATAACTTTTCAAGTTCATAACTGTGCACTCTCCTCAAACAATAGCATGGTATTCTTTCACGGTAATTGGACAGTGCAGTTAGATTAACAAGAATTTAAGCTTTCTGCCAATATCGGATATGATCATTAGAAAGCAAATTACGGACTCCTCTTTAAATCTATGTATTCCTCCAAAACTCAGTTGTCCTGAGTCTTCACAACTCTGCCAGGACCTTGGTTCAAGGGAGACACTCAAGTGTTTTAGTACTTTATCTCTTGACACAATGATGAAAATAGTCATGGCCTCTAAACCTTCAAGCTGCATACTGGACCCTATTCCAACTAAACTACTGAAAGAGCTGCTTCCTACGCTTGGCCTTCCTATGTTGAACATAATAAACGGCTCTCTAGCCACCGGATGTGTACCAAACTCACTAAAAGTGGCAGTAATAAAGCCTCTCTTGAAAAAGCCAAACCTTGACCCACAAAATATAAAAAACTATCGGCCAATATCAAATCTTACATTCCTCTCAAATTTTTTTGAAAAAGCTGTTGCGCAGCAACTCACTGCCTTCCTGAAGACAAACAATGTATACGAAACACTTCTGTCTGGTTTTAGACCCCATCATAGCACTGAGAATGCACTTGTGAAGGTGGTAAATGACCTTTAAATGGCATCAGACCGAGGCTCTGCATCTGTCCTCGTGGTCCTAGATCTTAGTGCCGCTTTTGATACCATCGATCACCACATTCTTTTGGAGAGATTGGAAACCCAAATTGGTCTACATGGACAAGTTCTGGCCTGGTTTAGATCTTATCTGTCGGAAAGATATCAGTTTGTCTCTGTGGATGGTTTGTCCTCTGACAAATCAACTGTACATTTCGGTGTTCCTCAAGGTTCCGTTTTAGGAGCACTATTGTTTTCACTATATATTTTACCTCTGGTGATGTCATTCGGAAACAATGTTAACTCTCACTGCTATGCGGATGACACTCAGCTGTACATTTCGATGAAACATGGTGAAGCCCCAAAATTGGCCTCGCTGGAACATATGTTTCAGACAGAAGGAAGTGGATGGCTGCAAATGTTCTACTTTTAACTCAGACAAAACAGAGATGCTTGTTCTAGGTCCCAAGAAACAAAGAGATCTTCTGTTGAATCTGACAATTAATCTTGATGGTTGTACAGTTGTCTCAAATAAAACTGTGAGGACCTCGGAGTTACTCTGGACCCTGATCTCTCTTTTGACGAACGTATCAAGACTGTTTCAAGGACTGCTTTTTTTCCATCTACGTAACATTGCAAAAATCTGAAACTTTCTGTCCAAAAAGGACGCAGAAAAATGAATCCATGCTTTTGTCACTTCTAGGTTAGACTACTGCAATGCTCTACTTTCCGGCTACCCGGAAAAGCACTAAATAAACTTCAGTTAGTGCTAAACACGGCTGCTAGAATTTTGACTAGAACCCCAAAATTTGATCATATTACTCCAGTGCTAGCCTCTCTACACTGGCTTCCTGTTAAGGCAAGGGCTGATTTCAAGGTTTTACTGCTAACCTACAAAGCATTACATGGGCTTGCTCCTACCTATGTTTCCGATTTGGTCCTGCCGTACACACCTACACATAGGCTACGGTCACAAGACGCAGGCCTCCTAACTGTCCCTATAATTTCTAAGTAAACACCTGGAGGCAGGGCTTTCTCCTATAGAGCTCCATTTTTATGGAATGGTCTGCCTACCCATGTGAGAGACACAGACTCGGTCTCAACCTTTAAGTCTTTAGTGAAAATTCATCTCTTCAGTAGATCCTATGATTGAGTGTAGTCTGGCCCAGGAGTGTGAAGGTGAACGGAAAGGCACTGGAGCAACGAACCGTCCTTGCTGTCTCTGCCTGGTCCGTTCCCCTCTCTCCACTGGGATTCTCTGCCTCTAACTCTATTACAGGGGCTTACTGGTGCTCTTCCATGCCGTCCCTAGGAGGGGTGCGTCACTTGAGTGGGTTGAGTCACTGATGTGATCTTCCTGTCTGGGTTGACGCCCCTCCTTGGGTTGTGCCGTGGTGGAGATCTTTGTGGGCTATACTCGGCCTTGTCTCAGGATGGTAAGTTGGGGGTTGAAGATATCCCTCTAGTGGTGTGGGGGCTGTGCTTTGGCAAAGTGGGTGGGGTTATATCCTGCCTGTTTGGCACTGTCCGAGGGTATCGTCAGATGGGGCCACAGTGTCTCCCGACCCCTCCAGTCTCAGCCTCCAGTATTTATGCTGCAGTAGTTTATGTGTCGGGGGGCTAGGGTCAGTCTGTTATATCTGGATTATTTCTCCTGTCTTATCCGGTGTCCTGTGTGAATTTAAGTATGCTCTCTCTAATTCATTCTTTCTTTCTTTCTCTCGGAGGACCTGAGCCCTAGGACCATGCCTCAGGACTACCTGGCCTGATGACTCCTTGATGTCACCATTCCACCTGGCCGTGCTTCTGCTCCAGTTTTAACTGTTCTGCCTGCGGCTATGGAACCCTGACCTGTTCACCGGACGTGCTACCTGGCCCAGACCTGCTGTTTTCAACTCTCTAGAGACAGCAGGAGCGGTAGAGATACTCTGAATGATCGGCTATGAAAAGCCAACTGACATTTACTCCTGAGGTGCTGACCTGTTGCACCCTCGACAACCACTATGATTATTATTATTTGACCCTTCTGGTCATCTATGAACATTTGAACATCTTGGCCATGTTCTGTTATAATCTCCACCTGGCACAGCCAGAAGAGGACTGGCCACCCCTCATAGCCTGGTTTCTCTCTAGGTTTCTTCCTAGGTTCTGGCCTTTCTAGGGAGTTATTCCTAGCCACCGTGCTTCTACACCTGCATTGCTTGCTTTTTGGGGTTTTAGGCTGGGTTTCTGTACAGCACTTTGAGATATCAGCTGATGTAAGAAGGGATTTATAAATACATTTGATTTGATATTTAGGTCCTGGGAAATGTTCTTGTTACTTACAACCTCATGCTAATCATGTTAGCCTACGTTAGCTAAACTGTCCTGAGGGGGACCCACCAATCCTGTAGAGGTTAAAGAATGGAAAGTGTACACGGCTTTCCAGGTTAAAGAACAATGTAAATTGAGATGAATAGGGTGGGATACACCTCAAACTCATTCTTGAATGCAAAATTGAATAGGCTGTTGAGAAAGCAAAAACAAGAAAAGCTACAGGAATAGAGGAGCTTCCAAATTAAGTCCTAAAGTCTCCTGGGTTACTACAGACTCTATTTTGTACTTTTGAAATGTTTTTTGAAAAAGGTATCATCCATTAGACTTGGTACAGATATATCATCAAACCAATCCCAAAGTCATCAAAGAATAATCCACAGGTTACGTTAAATTACAGAGGCATCAGCCTTATTACCACAGTATACAAGTTATACTCAGGGATCTTAAACAACAGGCTGACTCAGTATTTGGAAATGTCAGGTTTACTTGTAGATGAGCAGAACAGGTTTCATAAAACCTGGGCTTGTATAGATCAAAGACATGGGTTGGGAGCCCTGTGAAATAAGACAGATTGAAATGAAATGATTAGGCTTTATCAATATGCCGGAGGACAGAATAACAAAAAAGGTTTTCAACTGGAATAAAACACACAATTACCTTTGGACAAAGGAACTCAATGCCATATTCATGGTGTGGGCAGTGTATACTGTGGGCCAGGCAGAGGATGAGCGAGGATGACAAGACAGAAAAAGGAGACTAGTTGTAGAGGAGAGATTGTGGGAGAGATGGACAGAAAGAGGAAGCAGAAGGGTGGAGGGAGAAAGAAGGTAGGTATGTACATAGAAAATTAAGAATAACAAGGGATGAAGGGAAGGGAACAAGGGGTGGAGAGAGAAACACGCAGAGCAGGTTGGAGGACAGAGAGAGTGAACATTTCTGAAATGGAACAGAAAGAGAGAGAAAAAGAAAACGAGATAGGAAGACAACTAAAGGGGAATGGAAACACTAGTATTAGTGGATTTTATTGATCGGCACGCACATGACAATAGCAGGCAAAAAGACAACAGTCTGGATGATGGAACATTTCGGTCCTGACACTCTGTAGCACACCTCCGCTCGTCCGGTGGGGACGTCCAGAGGCCCCCACTCTGCGCATGTTTGTGGTGTTGTCCAATGAGAGGCACTCAGACCCACTGTTGTCCAATAAGAGACACTCTGACCCACTGCTCCTCTGCTATGCGGCCAGCAGGCCACCCCACTGCTCGGCCCTGCAACAACAACCCATCCGGGGTTGTCATCAAAGCATTGCATACAGAAATTTCAACAAAATAGGAGGGCTGGGCAACAATCCGTTGGCGTCATGGAATATAAGATGAGAAAGGATAGAGTCGACGTTACTGCATTTGGAACTATTATGAATGGAATGGAAAACTTGAACCCCAATACAACTTGTATGTCCAAGATTTCTTCATATTTGTCCTATATATGCTTTCTGTTCTTGTAGCAGTGGGTTATGCTGTGTTTATACAATGGGTGGGTCTGAATGCCGATTGGTTAAAAGCACATTCCAGCTGATGTCTATTCCAGAAGTTACCACCGGCTAAATTGTATTTATTTTATTTAACCAGGCAAGTCAGTTAAGAACAAATTCGTATTTACAATGACGGCCTACCCTGGCCAAACCTGGACGACGCTGGGCCAATTGTGCACCGCCCTATGGGACTCCCAATCACGGCAGGATGTGATACAGCCTGGATTTGAACCAGGGACTGTAGTGACACCTCCTGCACTGAGATGCAGTGCCTTAGACCGCTGCGGCACTCAGGAGCCCAACATCTATGATGTTAAAATGCCTATTTACTCTGTTCCATCTGACTGCGCAATCCACTGTCTCATCAGTCCAGCCAGGCAATTTATAAACTTGATATCCACTATAAAAAGCATCTAGACATTATCTCACATTTCTTTTAGACTAACATTTAGTTTTCAACAGCGGAGATTTGTATAAACCTTACTGTCTTTCTGACATTTGCAACATTGTTTCAAAAGTCAAATTTGATCTCCAGCTGTCACATAGTGATGAACGTGTCGGGGTCGGGAGTCAGGACAATACAGACAGGCAGGCAGCGTTTCTCAGCCAGTCAAAATCATGAATCAGCTGGCATCATTTTTATGGATATATACAAAGAAATGTCAATTGAAAAAAGCAGCTAGTTTGCAGTCTTTACAACTTCAGTTTGAAGTTATTGTGTTAGCTGTGTTGTTGGCTAGCCCCTCTGAACAACATTATCCTGATGAGAGAGCAAATTTTCTATGCCAGATGAAATCATGCCTCATTAGCTCATTGTTATGGATGTCACTAATAAATGTCACTAGAAAACAGCTTAAACAAATGCAAATGAAGCTACTGTTGTGATTCTGTCTGCACTGTTTGCTATGACTGTAAGTTAGCCGTAGTTGGCTAGCTAGCAAGCAAGGGATAAGAACGTTGCCAGCCCGTATGGCAATGGAACATTTAGATACAGAATAAAAAGACTGAACAACTGGGTCGCGTCTCTGGCAATCGAACCAATAGAACGAACAACCAGCCGGCTTGGGTAGCAACCTTAGATTTGTGTCGGGACTATATCTTGTGGAAGGATGAAATAGTATGAATAAATGCATCAAAATAACGTTTTTTTATGAAAATATGTCAATCATTATTATTAATATGTTGGTAACCCTTTGTATAAAAGTGAGAATGCCCTCGAAGTCAGTGTTTGGAAGATACTTTGTCTTGGGCCTAACAACACTCGTGCCAGTACATTCTCCAAACACTGGCTTCCTAGCCATTATCACTTTATTACACCAGCAACATATAATGGCAGAGTGAAACAGGATGTCATTGTTTTCAAAGAGACAGCAAATCTTGCCAAAAATAATACAACTTTAACTAATTTGGACATTTTAACATGTCTAACTACTCATTCTGTGGACACCACATACAATATATTATTTTGAATATTTGAAGAGAAGTTTATTTTACCCTCCATGATGTCCATGACGTCCTGTCAGACAGTTTTTTGTCTCGTGTGAAAACTGCGTTCGGCATCCATCTTGGCAACATCATGTTCTTAACATAAACTCTTGTGGCTTAGAACTTGGGGATGGTGGAGGGATCCAGGTATGTTAGGGACATACAGGCGATGACATATGCACAACAGGCGCTGGTGTATGTGGCTTGATCTGCACATTTGGGTGATGTATCCCTTTGGTATGGTTTCTGTCTGTCCCATTCGCCCACACACACCAATGTCACATGCGGTGGGACTTTCTGTCCTTGGAGTGAACAGGTCTCAGGCGCGTCCGTGTCCCTCCCCTCCCCTCCCCTTTCTTGTATGGTGTCTCTGTCTCCTGTTAAGTGTGAGAAAATTGGGATTTAGATGGGCGCTGTTGGTTCCGTGTCTTTATTGGCGTGTCAAATGGACAGTAAATGGCTGATGTTTCTATGGCGGGTTTTTAGGTTCAACTCTTGGGCACACGTGACGTAGGTTGCTTTTGTATGTTGGAGCGATTTTGTGTACTCAGATGCAGTTCCACTATCGCCACTCCTCGGTTTAATAGGCGGCCGTAACACTCACTTCTCATTTGCAGGTTCAACGAAGGTTCCATTATAAATAGGGATGAGGCCAACTCACCAATGGGACTTTGTGACATTCAATTTGCTGAGCTTGGAGTAACCTCCGTTTCAATGCCGCTCATTTAAGCAAATTAATTTAGATTTGACTTGAAAAAAGGCTATTGGTGTCTAAACGACTCTTTCTGAATTCAAAATGTAAAAATGTAAATTGAAGTGATAAAGAATTGAGAAGATGTGAAATGAAAGTGACCTCAACCTTGACACCCACATTCACTTGACACCCACATTCACTTGACACCCCCACACTGCAACAGGCATCTCCACCACTCCCACATTGAAACTATAGGTCAGTCGTGACCATGGAAGTGCTTGTCAGAGCAGCATGGATATCAGAATTTGGTGTTTTATCTCTTTAGAATGGGACTCCATAGAGAAGCATCACACAAAAGCCTAGTACCGCAACAAGCTTTCCACAAACAAATTATTGTATTTATCAAGTGTCAACTGCATCCTCATCCCTATTCATAATGGAACCTTCGTTGAACCTGCAAATGAAAAGTGAGTGTTGCGACCGCCTATTAAACCCAGCAGCGGAGATAGTGGAACAGCATCTGAATACATAAAATCCCTCCAACATACAAAAGTGTGCTCGGGAGTTAAACCTAAATCCTGCCTCAGAAACACCATCCATTAACTGTTAATTTGATAGGCCAAAAAAGAGACGGAACCAACAGCGTCCACCTAAATCCCAATATCTCACACTTGACAGGACTGCACACCAACGGGAGACAGAGACACAATACTGTTAGGCGTGTATATGGGAGGTGAAGTCAAGTGCAGGAGAGCGGAGAATATTAATTAAACAGGCGCACTTTAATACCGGTCAACAACGACAGCACATAAAACATACTAGTGCCACAAACACGGTCTATAACAAAAGTGCAGCTCCTGACAAAATAATCACGTAACAATAAACAATTACACACACAGACATGATGGGGAACAGAGGACTAAGTACATGTAGATTGATTGGGGAATAAAAACCAGGTATGTATGGAACAAGACAAAACAAATGGACATATGAGAAATGGAGCGGCGATGGCTAGAAAGCCGGTGACGTCGATTGCCGAACGCCGGCCGAACAAGGAGAGGAGCCGACTTCGGCAGAAGTCATGACAGTACCCCCCCCCCTCCAGCGGCACGCCGACACCGGCCTCGGGGACGACCTGGAGGGCGAGGCGCAGGGCGGTCGGCCGGCGATGGTGAAACTCCCGCAGCAGTTCGGGGTCCAAAACATCTGCAACTGGAACTCAGCACCTCTCCTCCGGACCGTACCCCTCCCACTCCACGAGGTACTGAAGGCCCCCTGCCCGACGCCTCAAATCCAGGATGGAATGAACAATGTACACCGGGGCCCCCTCGATGTCCAAAGGGGGCGGAGGGACCTCCCGCACCTCAGATTCCTGGAGCGGACATGCCACCACCGGCCTGAGGAGAGACACATGGAACGAGGGGTTAATACGATAATCAGAGGGAAGCTGTAATCTGTAACACGCCTTGTTCACCCTCCTCAGGACTTTGAAGGGCCCCACAAACTGCGGACCCAGCTTCCGGCAGGGCAGGCGGAGGGGCAGGTTTCGGGTCGAGTGCCTGACCCGGTCCCCCGGTGTGAACACCGGGGTCTCACTGCGGTGGCGGTCCGCTCTGGTTTTCTGGCGAAGCGCGGCTCGCTGGAGGTGTACACGGCTTTCCATGTCTCCTCTGCGTGCCTTAACCAGTCGTCCACCGCAGGAGCCTCGGTCTGACCCTGATGCCACGGCGCCAGAACCGGCTGGTACCCCAATACGCACTGAAAGGGGGAGAGGTTAGTGGAGGAGTGGCGAAGCGAGTTCTGTGCCATCTCGGCCCAGGGCACAAATGCCGCCCACTCCCCTGGCCGGTCCTGGCAATAGGACCGCAGAAACCTGCCCACATCCTGGTTGACTCTCTCTACCTGAGGCAAGGCTGATCGAGACCCCCAGATGTTCCATGAACGCCTTCCAGACTCTCGACGTGAACTGGGGACCCCGATCAGACACTATATCCTCAGGCACCCCGTAGTGCCGGAAGACATGAGTAAACAGGGCTTCTGCAGTCTGTAGGGCCGTAGGAAGACCGGGCATACGACCAGGATCATAGTGTTTCCCTGTGAAAGAGGTAGATCAGTTAACCTGTCTGGGCTAGGGGGCAGTATTTTCACGGCCGGATAAAAAACGGACCCGATTTAAACTGGGTACTACTCTTTCCCAGAAACGAGAATATGCATATTATTATATGCATAGATTTGGATGGAAAACACTCAGAAGTTTCTAAAACTGTTTGAATGGTGTCTGTGAGTATAACAGAACTCATATGGCAGGCAAAAACTTGAGAAAATTCCAAACAGGAAGTGGCCTGTCTGAGAAATTGTAGTTCTTCTTTCTAGTCCCTTTCGAAACTACAGTATCTCTGGGGTTACGTTGCACTTTCTAAGGCTTCCATTGGCTCTCTAAAGCCTTCAGAACGTGGATTGAGGCGTCTCCTGTCTTTGGGCAGAGTATACTAGCACAGTTTGTCAGTGGTCTGCCTAGTGACAAAGAGATTGGAGATGCGTGGTCCCGCGACCATGCTGTTTTTTCTTTTTCTCTTTGATGAATACACTATTGTCCGCTTGGAATATTATCGCTATTTTACGAGAAAAATACCATAAAAATTGATTTGAAACAGCGTTTGACATGCTTCTAAGTACGGTAAAGGAACATTTAGAATTTATTTGTCTCAAAATGCGCTCGCGCGTTACCCTTTGGATAGTGACCTGAACGCACAAACAAAGGTATTTGGACACAACTATAGATTATTTGGAACAAAAACAACATTTCTTGTGGAAGTAGCAGTCCTGGGAGTGCCTTCTGACAAAGATCAGCAAAGGTAATACCATTTTTCTAATAGTAATTATGAGTTTAGTGAGCCCCGAAGTTGGCGGGTGTCAAAATAGCTAGCTGTGATGGCTGAGCTATGTACTCAGAATATTGCAAAATGTGCTTTCGCTGAAAAGCAATTTTAAAATCTGACATAGCGATTGCATAAAGGAGTTCTGTATCTATAATTCTTAAAATAATTGTTATGTATTTTGTCAACGTTTATGGTGAGTAATTTAGTAAATTCACCGGAAGTTTTGGGTGGGAATGCATGTTCTGAACATCACATGCCAATGTAAAAAGCTGTTATTGGATATAAATATGAACTTGATTGAACAAAACATGCATGTATTGTATAACAATGTCCTAGGAGTGTCATCTGATGAAGATCATCAAAGGTTAGTGCTTCATTTAGCTGTGTTTTTGGTTTATGTGACATATATGCTTGCTTGGAAAATGGCTGTGTGATTATTTTTGGCTATGTATTCTCCTAACATAATCTAATGTTTTGCTTTCGCTGTAAAGCCTTTTTGAAATCGGACAATGTGGTTAGATTAACGACAGTCTTGTCTTTAAAATGGTGTAAAATAGTCGTATGTTTGAAAAATTGAAATTATTTCATTTTTGAGGTTTTGTATTTTTCGCGCCACGCTCTTCCACTGGCTGTTGAATAGAGTGGGACGGTGACGTGCCACCTAGCCCATAGAGGTTAAAAAATCCACAGACAGGTGTGACCAAGGTCGTTGTGGAACGGGTAAGGGGTGTAGCTTACCTCTGGGCAGGTGTCTCGGAGCATTACACTGGGCACACACCGAGCAGGAGGAAACATAGATCCTCACGTCCTTAGCCAAGGGCCACCAGTACTTTCCAGTCAGACAGTGCACTGTCCGACCGATCCCCGGATGACCAGAGGAGGGTGACGTGTGGGCCCAATAGATCAACTGGTCACGGACAGCAGACGGAACATACATACGCCCGACCGGACACTGGAGGGGAGCGGGCTCTGTACGCAACGCCTGCTCAATGTCCGCGTCCAGCTCCCACATGACCGGCGCAACCAGGCAAGAGGCCGGGAGTATGGGAGTCTGATCCATGGGCCGCTCCTCTGTGTCATACAGCCGGGACAGTGCGCCTGCCTTCGTATTCTGGCAACCTGGTCTGTAGGACAGGGTAAACACAAAATGGGTAAAGAACATGGCCCACCTTGCCTGACGAGGATTCAGTCTCCTCGCTGCCCGGATGTACTCCAGGTTGCGGTGGTCAGTCCAGATGAGAAAAGGGTGTTTAGCCCCCTCAAGCCAATGTCTCCATGCCTTCAAAGCTTTAACCACAGCCAACAGCTCCCGGTCCTCCACATCATAGTTACGCTCCGCTGGGCTGAGCTTCCTCGAGGAGAAAGCACAAGGGCGGAGTTTTGGTGGTGTACCCGAGCGCTGTGAGAGCACGGCTCCAATCCCAGCCTTGGACGCGTCCACCTCCACTATGAACGCCAAAGAGGGATCCGGATGGGCCCGCATGGGAGCCGAAGTAAACAGAGCTCTTAGCTGCCCAAAAGCCCTGTCCGCCTCAGCCGACCACTGCAACCGTTCGGGACTCCCCTTCAGCAGTGAGGTAATGGGGGCAGCCACCTGGCCAAAACCCCGGATAAATCTCCGGTAGTAATTGGCAAACCCTAAAAATCGCTGCACCTCCTTTATCGTGGTGGCAGTCGGCTAATTACGCACGGCTGCAATGCGGTCACTCTCCATCTCCACCCCTGATGTGGAAATGCGATACCCTAGGAAGGAGACGGCCTGCTGAAAGAACAGCCATTTCTTAGCCTTGACATAGAGGTCATGCTCCAACAGTCGTCCAAGTACCCTGCGTACCAATGTCATGACTCCTACCGTAGGTAGCTCCCCCTCCTGTTTGTGTGGCGCTCGGCGGTCGTCGTCGCCGGCCTACTAGCTGCCACTGATTCCCTTTTCCCCCTTTTCGTTTATTGTGTGCACCTGTTTTGGTTTGGGCTGATTAGCCGGGCTATTTTAGCCAGGAGGCCCGCCTGCTCTGTGTGCGGGATTATTTGATCGTTGTATAGCTTGTGAATGCACGCTCATTGTTATTTTGAGGTGCGAGTGCGTATTTTGCGCCGACCTGTTCTGTCCCATGTGTTTGGGCACTTTGGTTTTTGTGTGCACTCTAGTTCGCTGTTGGGGCGGCTTGTGTTTTGCCACTGTGTGTTTAAAAAGCGTCCCACCTACTCAACAGCCAGTTGAATCCCGTGGCGCGTTATTCAAATACCTTAGAAAT
Organism: Salmo trutta; assembly: GCF_901001165.1. NCBI lineage: Eukaryota > Metazoa > Chordata > Actinopteri > Salmoniformes > Salmonidae > Salmo > Salmo trutta. Next base: position 2,636,770 of record NC_042986.1, on the reverse strand, counting down.
GCTATTACTTCAATTTCTCAAACATATGACTATTTTACAGCATTTTAAAGACAAGACTCTCGTTAATCTAACCACACTGTCCGATTTCAAAAAGGCTTTACAACGAAAGCAAAACATTAGATTATGTCGGCCCGGAAGCGAGACTTCGAGGGTGAACTCCTCGAAGTGGTCCAACGCCACATCATCTTCTCCCCACACGGCATTTGCCCACTCCAGAGCTCTCCCTGAGAGGCATGAGACGAGGGCAGACACTCTCTCCCTTTCCGAGGGAGCTGGGTGCACAGTGGCCAGGTAAAGGTCCAGTTGTAACAGGAATCCCTGGCACTGTGTGGCCATCCCATCATACTCCCCGGGAAGGGAGAGACGTATCCCACTGGGACTGGCTCCAGATGGGACGGGTAGAGGCAACACCGGTTGCGCTGGTCGAGGCACTGGAGAGACTTCCTGTCTCTCCCAGCGGTCCATAGTCTGGACAACGTGATCCATCATGGCACCAAGATGATGTTACATAGCCTAATGTTCCTGGACGCGCTCCTCGACTCCTCTACCCTGGGTACCTGCTCCTGCTGACTCCATAGTTGGGTGTGTAATTCTGTTAGGCGTGTATATGGGAGGCGAAGTCAAGTGCTGGAGAGCAGAGTATATTAAACAGGCGCACTTTAATACCGGTCAACAACGACAGCACATAAAACATACTAGTGCCACAAACACAGTCTATAACAAAAGTGCAGCGCCTGACAAAATAATCACGTAACAATAAACAATTTGAATGAAAACCAGCTGTGTATGGAACAAGACAAAACAAATGGACATATGAGAAATGGAGCGGCGATGGCTAGAAAGCCGGTGACGTCAATCGCCGAACGCAGCCTGAACAAGGAGAGGAGCCGACTTCGGCGGAAGTTGTGACACATAAGCGTTTTACATAACTGTTAACCATTCAGAGACAGGTGCTGTCATGGCATTCCTCCCTTACACATGCTTCAGAAAAGGAGTGCTTAGACGCACAGGCTTGTTTTGTTAAGGGAGCATTTCTACACCTGTCGCTGATCTGCTATTGGATTTCCCATCAGAGGTGGCAGTAGATTAGAGACAAGGGAGAGTGACAGAGGGGCAGATAGAGCCTGAGGTGCTAAACTGTTGCACCCTCTATAACTACTGTGGTTATTATCTAACCCTGCTGGTCATCTATGAACGTTTAAACATCTTGAAGGACGATCTGGCCTTAATGGCATTACTCTTATGATCTCCACCCGGCACAGCCAGAAGAGAACTGGCCACCCCTCAGAGCCTGGTTCCTCTCCAGGTTTCTTCCTAGGTTCCTGCCTTTCTAGGAAGTTTTTCCTAGTCACTGTGCTTCTACATCTGCATTGCTTGCTCTTTGGTGTTTTAGGCTAGGTATCTGTATAGCACTTTGTGACAACTGCTGTTGTAAAATGGGCTTTATAAAATAAATGTGATTGATTGAATTTGAGATACAGAAAGAGAAACGGATACATTTACATAGAGAGAGGAAGGAAGTAGAGACAAGCAGAGGAGAGAGAACAAGAGTGAGGGTGAGAGAGATGTGATTCTCTGATACTTCCAGCCAACATCCAGGGGAGAGATCCTCTCTAAACCCGCCTGTCTGCTATGAGTACATTGAAAGACTGCTGCACTCACTCATGCCATACAACCCATAGAAATCACCAAGCGACAGGACGCAACAACCAATGCAATACCGACCTTGTTTTATTTTGCTTTACACATCTTTGATGGGAATGCTTCCTTAGCCCTGACTAGTTTACAATGCTTTCCTTTGAAGACATTGAGGTGAAGGGAAGAACATTCTGGTGATTTTCATAGTACGGTGGTGTAAGAATGTTCTCATGTGAAGAATGTTCTAGACCTTGGGCTGCATAATGTTGTTACATAACAAACATGGTGGACATACCATCGGGCAGAGCTCTACCTGTCCCTATGCTGCACTAATATTTCTCTTCAGGGACAACAAAGATTTACTGAACAGAACATAAGCATACCCAAGGAGATTGACGAGAAGGATTATGCAGTAAGTGTCTGACTATGATTCTGCTTGACAAAATCCAAAATGGTGGTTGACAATGCCATAAAGCTGAAACCCTCCAAAGAAGGTGGACTGACTGAATCCAACTCTGCTAGTTCTTGAACTGAATCAATATATGTTTCCCCAAGCAAGTTTGTAGATTTGTCAGCACAGGCTGTCAAATTACCTTCGTTGAAAGTGTGTGGGGGCAAATGGCCATCGCAGCATCCACTTTCGCTCGCTGGCCTCCTAAGGACAGATGGATGCGATGGTCACCACCCCATCCACTGCCTGCTGCCACTTTTTGACACTGGCTACACCCACCTTATACAGGCTCAGCTGTCTGCCTCTATATTAAATGAGTGGAACTGTTTTTTTCCCAGATTTTTTTTCTCATCGTAGAAAAATCACAGTTTTGTAAACCCCTCAAAAGACTGTGTTCTTCAGGTTAAAGGATCCTGATGTGAGAAATACTGACGCTGACGTCTGCTATCTCCAGTGTGTTTATCTTTTGTTTTCATGACAGAGCGACTTCAAGCTTGGCGTAATCTCCTTATTTGACAGTCACACTGACCTAGCTACCTGACAGCACTGAGGACATCATTGTCATAAGAAAGCAATGACAGCTTTCAGCAAGCAAACGAGATCTTTTAGGAGCCATTGAGATGAGAGAGAGAGCAAGAGAAAAGTAGTAGAGATACATCCATGTTATTGTTGTTGTGGCTCTATTTTCTCTCTGATAAAAAACACACATACCTTTTAAAGAAAATTAAAGCAAGATGGCCGAGCAACATCACTCTTATTTTCTTTTTTTAGTCATCCACGTCTGTCTCTGATGGTGAACTGAGGTCCACCTACGTACTGCAGGGAGGAATGAAAGGAAGAGTGATAAAGAGAGAGAGAGGTATCTGTTGGAGACCATTGTGTCTAGATGATTGCTCCTAAAGAATCTTCCCCACACTCAGATAGCTGCCGTTACTGTAGATCAAAACAGTTATACATGGCATAAATACTAATGTCAGAAACATCAATTTTTTTCTTTACAGTAAATAACTGCATTTTTCAATGATTGTTGTAGCTTCAATGTATCTCTGGTGTCTGAGAATATGTTGTGATAAAAATAGTTCATCATAACCAAATCAAAAAATTTTGATTGCACACCATGCAATTTTATTTCATTTTTATTTCACCTTTATTTAACCAGGTAGGCTAGTTGAGAACAAGTTCTCATTTACAACTGCAACCTGGCCCAGATAAAGCAAAGCAGTGTGACACAGACAACACAGAGTACACATGGAATAAACAATAAACAAGCCAATAACACATAAACAAGTCAATGACACAGTAAAAAAAAGTCTATATACAGTGTGTGCAAAAGGCATGAGGAGGTAGGCAATAAATAGGCCATAGTAGCGAAGAATTACAATTTAGCAGATTAACACTGGAGTGATAAATGAGCAGATGATGATGTGCAAGTAGAGATACTGGTGTGCAAAAGAGCAGAAAAGTCAATAAAAACAGTATGGGGATGAGGTAGGTAGATTGGGTGGGCTATTTACAGATGGACTATGTACAGCTGCAGCGATCGGTTAGCTGCTCAGATAGCTGATGTTTAAAGTTGGTGAGGGAAATAAAAGTCTCCAGCTTCAGCGATTTTTGCAATTCGTTCCAGTCACTGGCAGCAGAGAACAGGAAGGAAAGGCGGCCAAATGAGGTGTTGGCTTTGGGGATGATCAGTGAGATATACCTGCTGGAACGTGTGCTACGGGTGGGTGTTGTTATCGTGACCAGTGAACTGAGATAAGGCGGAGCTTTACCCAGCATAGACTTATAGATGACCTGGAGCCAGTGGGTCTGGTGACGAATATGTAGCGAGGGCCAGCCAACTAGAGCATACAGGTTGCAGTGGTGGGTGGTATAAGGTGATTTGGTAACAAAACGGATGGCACTGTGATAGACTGCATCCAGTTTGCTAAGTAGAGTATTGGAAGTTATTTTGTAGATGACGTCGCCGAAGTCGAGGATCGGCAGGATAGTCAGTTTTACTAGGGTAAGTTTGGCGGCGTGAGTGAAGGAGGCTTTGTTGCGAAATACAAAGCCGATTCAAGATTTGATTTTGGATTGGAGATGTTTAATATGAGTCTGGAAGGAGAGTTTACAGTCTAGCCAGACACCTAGGTATTTATAGTTGTCCACATATTCTAGGTCAGAACCATCCAAGGTGGTGATGCTAGTCGGGCGGGCGGGTGCGGGCAGCGAATGGTTGAAATGCATGCATTTGGTTTTACTAGCGTTTAAGAGCACTTGGAGGCCATGGAAGGAGTGTTGTATGGCATTGAAGCTCGTTTGGAGGTTAGTTAGCACAATGTCCAAGGAAGGGCAGAATGGTGTCATCTGCATAGATGTGGATCAGGGGATCACCCGCAGCAAGAGCGACATCATTGATATATACTGAGAAAAGAGTCGGCCTGAGAATTGAACCCTGTGGTACCCCCATAGAGACTGCCAGAGGTCCGGACAACATGCCCTCCGATTTGACACACTGAACTATGTCTGCAAAGTAGTTGGTGAACCAGGCGAGGCAGTCATTAGAGAAACCAAGGCTATTGAGTCTGCCGATAAGAATACGGTGATTGACAGAGTCGAAAGCCTTGGCCAGGTCGATGAAGACGGCTGCACAGTACTGTTTTTTTATCGATGGCGATTATGATATTGTTTAGTACCTTGAGCGTGGCTGAGGTGCACCCGTGACTGGCTCGGAAACCGGATTGCACAGCGGAGAAGGTACGGTGGGATTTGAAATGGTCAGTTATCTGTTTATTAACTTGGTTTTCAAAGACTTTAGAGAGGCAGGGCAGGATAGATATAGGTCTATAGCAGTTTTGGTCTAGAGTGCCACCCCCTTTGAAGAGGGGGATGACCGCGACAGCTTTCCAATCTTTAGGGATCTCGGACGATACGAAAGAGAGGTTGAACAGGCTGGTAATAGGGGTTGCAACAATGGCGGTGGATTGTTTTAGAAAGAGAGGGTCCAGATTGTCTAGCCCAGCTGATTTGTACGGGTCCAGGTTTTGCAGCTCTTTCAGAACATCTAATATCTGGATTTGGGTGAAGGAGAAGCTGGGGAGGCTTGGGCGAGTAGCTGCGGGGGGACGGAGCTGTTGGCCGGGGTTGGAGTAGCCAGGAGGAAGGCATGGCCAGCCGTAGAGAAATGCTTATTGAAATTTTCGATTATGATGGATTTATCGGTAGTGACCGTGTTACCTAGCCTCAGTGCAGTGGGCAGCTTGGAGGAGGTGCTCTTGTTCTCTATGGACTTTACAGTGTCCCAAAACCTTTTGGAGTTAGAGCTACAGGATGCACATTTCTGCTTAAAAAAGCTAGCCTTTGCTTTCCTGACTGATTGCGTGTATTGTTTCCTGACTTCCCTGAACAGTTGCATATCGCAGGGACTATTCGATGCTATTGCAGTCCGCCACAGGATGTTTTTGTGCTGGTCAAGGGCAGTCAGGTCTGGAGTGAACCAAGAGCTATATCTGTTCTTAGTTCTGCATTCTTTGAAAGGGGCATGCTTATCTAAGATGGTGAAGAAATTACTTTTAAAGAACGACCAAGCATCCTCGACTGACGGGATGAGGTCAATATCTTTCCTGGATACCCGGGCCAGGTCGATTAGAAAGGCCTGCACGCAGAAGTGTTTTAGGGAGCATTTGAAAGTGATGAGGGGTGGTCGTTTGACCACGGATCCCATAGCGGATACAGGCAATGAGGCAGTGATTGCTGAGATCCTGATTGAAAACAGCAGAGGTGTATTTGGAGGGCAAGTTGGTCAGGATAATGTCTATGAGGGTGCCCATGTTTACAGATTTAGGGTTGTACCTGGTGGGTTCCTTCATGATTTGTGTGAGATTGAGGGCATCTAGCTTAGATTGTAGGACTGCCGGGGTGTTAAGCATATCCCAGTTTAGGTCACCTAACAGAACAACCTCTGAAGATAGATGGGGAGTGATCAATTCACATATGGTGTCCAGGGCACAGCTGGGAGCGGAGGGGGGTCGGTAACAGGCGGAAATAGTGAAAGGCTTATTTCTGGAGAGATTAATTTTTTTAATTAGAAGTTCGAACTGTTTGGTTATAGACCTGGAAAGTATGACAGAACTTTGCAGGCTCTCTCTGCAGTAGATTGCAACTCCTCCCCCTTTGGCAGTTCTATCTTGACAGAAAATGTTGTAGTTGGGTATGGAAATCTCAGAATTTTTGGTGGCCTTCCTAAGCGAGGATTCAGACATGGCTAGGACATCAGGGTTGGCGGAGTGTGCTAAAGCAGTGAGTAAAACAAACTTAGGGAGGAGGCTTCTGATGTTAACATGCATGAAACCAAGGCTTTTTTGATCACAGAAGTCAACAAATGAGGGTGCATGAGGACATGCAGGGCCTGGGTTTACCTCCACATCACCCAAGGAACAGAGGAGGAGTAGGATGAGGGTACGGCTAAAGGCTATCAAAACTGGTCGTCTAGAGCATTGGGGACAAAGAAAAAGGAGCAGATTTCTGGGCGTAGTAGAATAGATTCAGGGCATAATGTGCAGACAGGGGTATGGTGGGGTGCGGGTACAGCGGCGGTAAGCCCAGGCACTGAGTGATGATAAGAGAGGTTGCATCTCTGGACATGCTGGTTATAATGGCTGAGGTCACCGCATGTGTGGGAGGTGGGACAAAGGAGGTATCAGAGGTATGATGAGTGGAACTAGGGGCTCCATTGTAAACTAAAACAATGATAACTAACCTAAACAACAGTATACAAGGCATATTGACATTTGAGAGAGACATAAAGCAATCACAGGTGTTGATTGGGGGACCTAGCTAAGACAACAACGGGTAACAACAGCTAGTCAGCTAAAACAACAACAACAGGTAAAATAGCAAAGAATGGGCAGAGAGGGTCGGTTAACTGCACACAGAGCGTGAGTTCGCGGCTGGGGCCGACAGATAAACAAAATAAACAGAATGGAGTACAGTGATTAATGGACAGTCCAGCAGGCATCAGCTATGTTGCCAAGTGAAATAGGGTCCAGGGGACAGTATCAGATGGAACAGGGAAGCCGTGGAGTAGTCGCTATTACGCTAGCACACGGGAGATACAGCATTTAAAGTTAGCAGCCCGGGGCTAGTAGAAGCGTCTGCGCTGACGTCCGATGGAGGCCGGTTGAAGGCACAGCGGATGGAGTATTCATCGGCATACCAGTCGTGGTGGTGCGGCGGGGTGCCGTGTCGACAAATGATCCAAGCCAGATGACTTAAGAGGTATTGTAGTTGTAGTAATTTAGTTTGCTAGCCGGGAGATGCGCCTGGCTCACGGCTAACTGGTGCTAGCTTCGGAGCAGGGGGGTTAGCCACTATAGCCACTCGGTAGCAGCAGTGATCCGGTGCCAAGGTCCTGAGCTTACAGCAAGAATCCGGTGGAGTAGTGGATTCTAGTGGTGTTTGGGTGGAGTCCGGGTGAACAACTGACTAGGCCGGGAGGTGGGCCTCAGGGATAGCTATGGTACTGGGTCACTCGGTGGCAGCTAGCTAGCTGTGAAGATCAGGAGCAATGGTCCAGGGTTTACGACAGGAATCCGGGCATTGTAGTGGAGAAACAGTCCGATAGTGGTAGGCTGGCGAGTATTATCCAGGCTAAAAAAAGGGCTGGTATCTGTGCAGAAGGTAAAGGCCGCTAGCAGTGGCTAACAATGACTAAATAGCTTGTAGCTAATTAGCTGGTTAGCTGCTGATGGCTAGGTGGTTCTGGCTATAAGGTCTAAAAATTTAAAATAATAGCGGTTCCGTATCACATTGGGTGAGGCAGGTTACCGGAAGGTATAATTGAATTAAAATGGAAAAGAGATTGAAAATAAAATTGAATTATATCCAAAAAAGGACAAAAATACAAAAGTACACGAGTGGATGAACAAAGCACGTCTGCACTGCTACGCCATCTTGGATTGGAGGGAACTGGTGCAAGAAGATGTAATGAATGTTAATTCAAGCTGAACCCAACCTGCATTATCGCTTTGATGAGTATTCATATGAATTAAGCATATATCAGATTGCATTCAGATACTTTTTCAGTTCTGTGAAAAACAAAATGATATGGCTGAAAAAATGTACATCCTCATGAGACATGACTCAAAGTCACATTTACAGCCAATACAATGATGCACATCCTCTCATCCGTTTCCATTTGTTTAGAAACGTCTTAAACCCAATTTACCCGGAAGCAGTGGATTCCATTCTGCTCTACTCTTGTGTAATGTTGAGAGTAACATTTGCGGATCACTGTGCCATATGGTAGCATTGATCAAGGGTAGATACTGTGGCTGGCACTGGTCCCTTTCCTGTGGCGCTGTCTCAGCCCACTTGAAAGTAATTTGTGCTTCTATTCTTTTCCTTTCTCTTCCTTTCCCACCAGGAACCATAGCGTACATCAGACAAATCTCAGTGCTACTCTACAGTGCATTACACGGTCCAACAATTTAGAAAAAAAACCTAATTTCAAACCTCCAAACTCAATCTTATCTCATTGTGAGTGGTGAGAGAGACTGGTGAATAATGTAATCAGTGAGAGTGAGTTTCAGCCGTTAGAAACCTTAAGGAAAGGAAATCTTTACCACTGCCGTAGTAATGTTGGATTGGGGTTCTTTCAGCTCCTTTGGGTTAAATTGTGAAGACGCTCATTAGATATTTACTGCCTCTGCTGCTAATAAGAGCCAGCCTTCCTCTTGGCAACATGGAGGAGTCCACTTGTCTTCAAAGAGAACAGGGCTTTCAGAGGAGGGCTGCTGAGGGATGCCACCGATGGTGAGGCAGTCTGGACTGGGTCCTTAACAGGTGCAAGAGCGGTAGGTAGCCAAAGTAGGTGCCTGCTACAAAAAAAGAGGTAACCAGCAGACACTTTTGAAAAGTGCTCATCAGTAAGTCTAGGGAGGCTTACCTTTGATCAAAGTCAGTACAAATCTTCCCGATCTGGTGATTGTTAAGAGGCTCCTTGAGCGTAGGTGTTATTTCTCAGCCCAGCAAATTGGCAGCTTTTAAGACAGACCATTCTCATTGACTCTGAGAACTCTCCCAACAAAATATGTTGACTGACACACAACTTCAAACTAAAACAAACACTCAATTGCCAGAACATCCATGGAAATTTTTGATTGAGCATAATGTTCCAAAAACATTGCCACTGTCAATGCCATGATCTATTCATACCATAATTCAATGTTCAAGGAACTTCCCCCTCAAAACCCTTGAACAGAACAGGACAAAACAGTCCAGAAATGTTCTGGAGACCAACCCCTAACAGAATTTTTTTAATTAAAATTGTAATTGTACAGTGCCTTCAGAAAGAATTCACAGCCCTTGAATTCTTTCTGAAGGCACTGTATTGTGATATACATTTTAATTACATTCTGTAATATATGTTGGAATGTATTTGTATTTGTATTCATGATTTTAGATTTTTTTTAAATACATTATTTGGCAAATTTTTAATATCTCACATGGCTCCTACATTTTTTCAGCCATATCATTTTGTTTTTTGTTGTGTTACAGCCTGAATTTAAAATGGATTACATTTCAATCTTTTTGTCACTGGCCTAAACACAATACCCCATAATGTCAAAGTGGAGTTATTTTTTTTTATTAAATAAAATGTAAAGCTGAAATGTCTTGAGTCAACATTTCAACAACTTTTCTATGGCAAGCCAAATTTTTGGTATTTCTTTTTTATTGAACCTTTATTTAACTCGGTAGGTCAGTTAAGAACAAATTCTTATTTTGACAGCCTACCCCGGCCAAACCCACCCCTAACCTGGACGATGCTGGGCCAATTGTGCATCGTCCTATGGGACTCCCGATCACGGCAGGTAGTGATGCAGCCCGGGATCGAACCAGGGTCTGTAGTGATGCCTCTAGCACTGAAATGAAGTGCCTTAGATCACTGTGCCACTTGGGAGGCCAAAATAAAAATGTGCTTAACAAGTCACATAATAAGTTGCATGGACTCACTCAGCAATAATAGTGTTTAACATGATTTTTGAATGACTACCTCATCTCTGTACCCCACACATACAATTATCTGTAAGGTCCCTCAGTCGAGCAGTGCATTTTAAACACAGATTCAACCACAAAGACTAGAGAGGCTTTCCAGTGCCTCACAACTTTGGTAGATGTAAAAAAAAAAATCTCACATTGAATATCCCTTTGAGCATGGTGAAGTTATTAATTACACTTTGGCTTATGTATCAATACACCCAGTCACTACCAAGATACAGACCTCCTTTCTAACTCTGTTTCGGGAGAGGAAGGAAATCGCTCAGGAATTTCACCATGAGGCCAACGGTGACTTTACAACAGTTACAGAGTTGAATGGCTGTGAAAGGAGAAAACTGAGGAAGGATGAACATTGTAGTTACTCCACAATACCAACCTGATTGACCGAGTGAAAAGAAGGAAGCCTGTACACAATAAAAAATATTCCAAAACCTGCATCCTGTTTGCAAGCAGTGTGAATACTTTCTGAAGGCACTGCATCGGGAAAATTAATTTAATGTATTTCAAAATTAAAACATTAAAGAATGTATTTTAGAATATATTTTCACATGTATTTATCAATATATTTACAAATGCATTTGGAAATATTTGTTAAACAATTTCCAACATGCATTTAAATCTATGGCAAATCCAAAACACTAACCAAAAGCCACATTTTAACTAATGTGTTGACAACCTTAACAACAACACTTTAGGCTCTTCTGTGTCAAACATGATACTTTATCGGTTCTGTAGTGACACCTAGCCTTTCATGTGCATATGACAAATAACTAAATTAACAAGAGCATTTGATCCAACGTCCAAAACTTTACATTTACAGTATTGGGTCACTTTTGGTATGTTAAGTAGAAATTATGCACCAATACTGAATTTTAGCCTGTCATATGAAATGAAATGCCCTTTAATATACACCACATGTAGAATTCAATCAATCAGATTTTCAGTATGAATAAAGACTTGCTAAAGTGCCAAAATGTTGACATGTCCCTCTATGCACATTCTGTGACTAAGATTTTAACTCACTAACCCCCCAAAATACTCCAAGTTTTCACTATCATTGTAAAGCTCTGACTTATTTTGTTGCTTCGACAAAGTTATTTCTGAAGATTATTATTTATTTAATATGATTAGTGATTCATTTACGTCTGTCCCTCATTTTAATGTCAACCCTGTTACGTGAACTGAACTCTCATTTTAATATGGTGAAACTATTCCTTTTTAAATAATTATCTTAAATGAAACATTGAACCTCTAATAGTCTAGTCATCTAATCTAATGAAAAACTGAGCGGGTCAACATAACCATAGACTAGACATTTTCTTTTAAAAAATGTAACATTCAGTTGCTCCTCCCTGTTACACAAAACAAGCTTCCAACAAGCTTCCATCACAAGGGGATTCATGGTTGATTTAACTAATAGGCTAATTACCAGTTTGAGGTCCGTTCAAGTGGATTTTTCCCAGATGTGGTAAATTCCCACTTCCCACTTGGTTACGACGCACCATAACACCGTTTACCATCAATGTAGAGCCGTATAATACCATTGTCATTGGAAGCCCAAAACCTAGACCTACACTTTGACATATTGTGGTTGACATACAGTGATGTAGAATGTATAGTTTTGGTTTAAAATCGATAAAAACTAAAATAATTAAACAGGCTTGTTCCCAATCTCGGGCAATATTGTATTAAGCTGAAGAGAGGTTTTGGCTTGATGGCCCCCCCAAAAATTATTTATTGAGCAATACTTAAAGAGTAATTTAAGAAGACAAATTAGGAACCACTTTGGTCACCCTGTAGAATAGATGTCATAGACATGCATTTCTGGAATATTGTCAGAATATTGTCAGGCATCACATGCATTTCTGGAATATTGTCAGAATATTGTCAGGCATCACATTCATTTCTGGAATATTGTCAGGCATCACATGCATTTCTGGAATATTGTCAGAATATTGTCAGGCATCACATTCATTTCTGGAATATTGTCAGAATATTGTCAGGCATCACATCACAAAGAAGCAAATGATTGCATATACATCTCTGGAAAACATTTTAAGGGATTACATGCATTATAGCATGGGACAATTGTGAGCAGCGGTACATAATTCAAGATGTCCTCTGAAGACAGACTTTGTGAGGGCAAATGTGGTTTCAAAATCAGGTCTCCTGCCATGGAAGAATATGGGCTACAGTATTACAGAACACAAGGCTGCGGTCACATCTTACATAAATGTTAGCAAAGAACAGAGTCTAGGCCTACCACTGCTCTATCTCCAGTGGACCTTAACAACACAAGACAAGAGGACACCACGTCCCAGCTGGGAAAAAAGGAGAGAAAATGAACATGCTGACTGCCAGCTGTAGCACACACTTGGGTTCAATATTTTCCTGGTATTTTAAAAATCCCGAGAACAAATCACTTTTCTCCCGGGTAACCCGGTATTTCCTGCCCAAACTGGAAGTGACATTCTAAAGCATATACTCTGCATATGTCTGGATCGGCATGAAATTTCAAGCCTGATGCTACCTGAGCCTCATGAGCCATATATTAAAGACATTTTATGAGCCCTACATTAAAGACATTTTATGAGCCCAAGCAACAAAAAAATAAAAATGTATTGTGCTGTTATCCAATACACAGCCTATGATATATAGGCTACAACGCATTACGCACGACAGAAAAACATAAAAGCCCATAGATGTACAGTGGCAAGAAAAAGTATGTGAACCCTTTGGAAATACCTGGATTTCTGCATTTATTGGTCATAAAATTTGATTTGAACTTCATCTAGGTCACAACAATAGACAAAACACAGTCTGCTTAAACTAATAACACACAAACAAGTATACGTTTTCATGTCTTTATTGAACACACCGTGTAAACATTCACAGTGCAGAGCGGAAAAAGTATGTGAACCCTTGGATTTAATAACTGGTTGACCCTCCTTTGGCAGCAATAACCTCAACCAAACGTTTTTTGTAGTTGCGAAACAGACCTGCACAAAAGGTCAGAAGGAATTTTGGACCATTCCTCTTTACCAAACTGTTTCAGTTCAGCAATATTCTTGGAATGCCTGGTGTGAACTGCTCTCTTGAGGTCATACCACAGCATCTCAATCGGGTTGGGGTCAGGTCTGACTGGGCCACTCCAGAAGGCGTATTTTCTTCTGTTGAAGCCATTCTGTTGTTGATTTACTTCTGTGTTTTGGGTCGTTGTCCTGTTGCATCACCCAACTTCTGTTGAGCTTCAATTGGCGGACAGATAGCCTAACATTCTCCTGCAAAATGTCTTGATAAACTTGGGAATTCAATTTTTCCATTAATGATAGCAAGCTGTCCAGACCCTGAGACAGCAAAGCAGCCCCAAACCATGATGCTCCCTCCACCATACTTTACAGTTGGGATGAGGTTTTGATGTTGGTGTGCTGTGCCTTTTTTTCTCCACACATAGTGTTGTGTGTTCCTTCCAAACAACTCAACTGTAGTTTCATATGTCCACAGAATATTTTGCCAGTAGCGCTGTGGAACATCCAGGTGCGCTTTTGCAAACTTCAGAAGTGCAGCAATGTTTTTTTTGGACAGCAGTGGCTTCTTCCGTGGTGTCCTCCCATGAACACCATTCTTGTTTAGTGTTTTACCTATCGTAGACTCAACAGAGATGTTAGCATGTTCCAGAGATTTCTTTAAGTCTTTAGCTGACACTCTAGGATTCTTCTTAACCCTTGTGTTGTCTTAAGTGTCAAAAATGACCCACCACTATGTTTGACAACAGTGAAAACCCCATAAATGATATTTTTTCAACTTGAAATTGTATTACTTTTCGTAGAGTGTCCCCAACATTACAAAAAGTGAAACATCGCCTTTGTTCATATTTCCATGAAAGCTGTACACCACCAGGGTACAACAATTGTCTTAGGGTCATTTTTGACCCGGCAGTTATAAAATCATTTACACAGCACAAAAACCACAAAGACACACACATTTCACGCACATTTACATACACAATGACAAATTGAGATAATGTGTGCTACTGATTGAACTAAGACAAAAATAAAACGTTTGTATGCATGTGCAGCATCTCCCCTCCACGACCCCACACATGACTCAAGTTCACAGACAAAATGTTAAAAAATTCTGACAAAATAAAAAAGAATCAGACACATTTTTTTTGGAATGCATTGTTTACTAATGGAGAATGCAGTCAGAGGCTATAAATGTGCTGCAGATAAATGTGCTGCAGTTCTCTCATTGCTGAAGCCATGAGTGGAAAAGGATGGATGAGATTGACCTGCGTGCCTACATAGGGCTGCTAATCTTAGCGGGTGTGTATAGGTCCCGAGGCAATGCTACATGTAGTCTCTGGGATGCAGAGAGTGGAAGCGCAATCTTCCGTTCCATGATGGCTCTGAAAGTCTTTCACACTTTCTCAAGAATGCTACGATTTGATAAACGTGAGTCAAGACCTGCAAGACATGTGAGAGACAAACTGGTGGCCATAAGAGAGGTCTGGGAGAAGTGGGTGGAGCATCTGCCATACCTCTACAACTCTTGGCCTGAAGTAACAGTGGATGAGCAACTGGTTCCATTCAGAGGTACATTTTTATTTTCATATCTGTAATGTAAGTGACTTTCACTGTTAATTTTGTTATGTATTGCTGTAATATCATTGATTTAGGTGATTGTTTTCTGTGACAATGATACTAATTACTGTTAGTAATCTCTTTTGTCAAAAGGTCGCTGTCCTTTCTGGCAGTATATGCCCAGCAAGCCAGCAAAGTTCGGCATCAAGATATGGGTGGCCTGTGACGCACAATCCAGCTATGCTTGGAAGATGCAAGTATACACAGCGAAGCCGACCGGTGGAGGCCCTTAGAAGAACCAGGGGACGCGAGTTGTGCTTGATTTGACAGATGCACTGAGGTGGTACAATATCACGTGTGACAATTTCTTCACCTCTTATGAAGTCAGCGAGCAGCTCCTGAAGAGGAAGATCCCCATGGTTGGCACGGTTAGCCTGTCTGGGCTTGGGGGCAGTATTTTCACGGCCGGATGAAAAACGTACCCAAATTAAACAGGTTACTACTCTGGCCCAGAAACTACAATATGCATATTATTAGTAGATTTGGATAGAAAACACTCTGAAGTTTCTAAAACTGTTTGAATGGTGTCTGTGAGTATAACAGAACCCATATGACAGGCAAACACCTGAGAAAAACTGAACCAGGAAGTGGAGGATCTGAGAATTGTAGTTCTTCTTTCTAGTCCCTTTCGAAACTACAGTATCTGTGGGGTTACGTAGCACTTCCTAAGGCTTCCATTGGCTGTCAAAAGCCTTCAGAAAGTTGTTTCAGCCTTCTCCTGTTACTGGGCAGATAATAGGAGCTCAGTTACTGAGTGGACTGCCTGTGGACAAAGAGATTGGATTTGCGCAGTCATGCGAGCGCGCTGTTCCTTCTTTCTCTCCTTGAATGAATACGCTACTGTCCGGTTGGAATGTTATCGCAATTTTACATTAAAAATACCATAAAGATTGATTTTAAACAGCGTTTGACATGCTTCTAAGTACGGTAATGGAACATTTTGACTTTTTGTCTCTGGTACTGCGCTCGCGCGTTATGCCTTTGGCTAGTGCTCTGAACGCACGAACAAAACGGAGGTATTTGGACATAAATATGTATTATTTCTATAAAAAAAAAACATTTCTTGTGGAAGTAGCAGTCCTGGGAGTGCATTCTGACGAAGATCAGCAAAGGTAAGAGAATATCTCTAATACTAATTCTGAGTTTAGGTTGCCCCGAACTTGGCAGGTGTCTGTATAGCTCGCTGTGATGGCTGAGCTATGTACTCAGAATATTGAAAAATGCGCTTTCTCCGTAAAGCTATTTTAAAATCTGACAAAGCGGTTGCATCCAGGAGTAGTCTATCTATAATTCTTTAAATAATTGTTATATATTTTGTCAATGTTTATGATGAGCATTTTTGTAAATTGATGTGCACATTCACCGGAAGTTTTGGTGGGAATACATTTTCTGAACATCATGCGCCAATGTAAAATGCAGTTTTTGGATATAAATATGAACTTTATCGAACAAAACATACATGTATTGTGTAACAATGTCCTAGGAGTGTCATCTGATGAAGATCGTCAAAGGTAAGTGCTTCATTTAGCTGTGTTTTGGGTTTTATTGACACATGTCCTTGCTTGGAAAATGGCTGTGTGATTATTTTTGTCTATGTACTCTCCTAACATAATCTAATGTTTTGCTTTTGCTGTAAAGCCTTTTTGAAATCGGACAATGTGGTTACATCAAGGAGAAGTGTATCTTTAAAATGGTGTAAAATAGTTGTATGTTTGAGAAAGTTGAATTATGACATTTTGTTGTTTTTGAATTTGCCGCCCTGATATTTCACTGGCTGTGTCCCGCAGGTGGGCCGCTTTCGTCCCACGTAGCCCATAGAAGTTAGAAAGAACAATCCTGAGCTCCCCCCAGCACAACAAGGGACAACAAGGCAGAGAGCGGCCTTCTCATCAAAGTTTGCTTTCACCCCCACCACCACTCTAATTTCTTACCTCCCAAAGAGGAACAAGAATGTGGTCCTCCTGAGCACACTGCACAAAACGGCTGAGATCAGTGATCGTGAGGACAGGAAGCCAGTCATCATCCTGGACTACAACCACAACAAAGGAGGTGTGGACAACCTCGACAAGGTGATTGGAAATTGCAGCTGCAGGAGGATGACTGCCCGCTGGCCCCTGGTCATCTTCCATAACATAATTTATGTGTCCTCATACAATGCCTTTGTGATATGGAACAAGATCAACCCTACCTGGATGCTTGATAAGCAGAACAAGAGGAGGGTGTTCCTGGAGCATCTGGGAAAGGCATTTGTAACCCCATACATTCAAAGGGAGCACCTCAAATCAAATCAAATCAAATTTATTTATATAGCCCTTCGTATATCAGCTGAAATCTCAAAGTGCTGTACAGAAACCCAGCCTAAAACCCCAAACAGCAAGCAATGCATGTGAAAGAGGCACGGTGGCTAGGAAAAACTCCCTAGGAAAAACTCCCTAGAAAGGCCAAAAACCTAGGAAGAAACCTAGAGAGGAACCAGGCTATGAGGGGTGGCCAGTCCTCTTCTGGCTGTGCCGGGTGGATATTATAACAGAACATGGTCAAGATGTTAAAATGTTCATAAATGACCAGCATGGTCAAATAATAATAATCATTGTAGTTGTCGAGGGTGCAGCAAGCACGTCCGGTGAACAGGTCAGGGTTCCGTAGCCGCAGGCAGAACAGTTGAAACTGGAGCAGCAGCATGGCCAGGTGGACTGGGGACAGCAAGGAGTCATCATGCCAGGTAGTCCCGAGGCATGGTCCTAGGGCTCAGGTCCTCCGAGAGAAAGAAAGAAAGAGAGAAAGAGAGAATTAGAGAGAGCATATTTAAATTCACACAGGACACCGGATAAGACAAGAGAATACTCCAGATGAAACAGACTGACCCTAGCCCCCCGGCACATAAACTACTGCAGCATAAATACTGGAGGCTGAGACAGGAGGGATCAGAAGACACTGTGGCCCCATCCGATGATACCCCCGGACAGGGGGTATCATCTCAGACAGGGTGTTTATATACACAATCTATTAATAAATGCGCTACAAAATGTTATCGTCAGGTAAATAAGCCCAAATCTATGCAATGCCTAGACAGCATATTATATTTGTGTTACAGGACAGAAAGACAGATGGATGGAGGGAGTAAGGGATTTGGTCTTGCATGGCAAAAATGACCAAAACAAAAACAGTCCACATGTAAGAATCTCTGGCTCAAATGATACCCTATTCTCCATAGGGTGCACTACTCAAGAGAAAGTGGGTTATATACCCCGCACAGCAGCCTCTGCAGCACTTGTGAAAGCTGTTCAGGGGGCTGAATATTGTCCTGATCCACCTGAGGCTGCAGATGGGGCAGGCAAGAGGAGGAGATGCCAATTCTGCCCCCCAAAGAAGGACTGTAAAACAAATACTATGTGCTGCACATGTGAGAAATACATCTGCAAAGTCCATGCACACACACTTGCATACTGTCCTACATGTGCTAATTAGAGTTGATTGATTTATGTTCTTCACGTTTGTTTTGTATCTATTATCTTATTTTATTCCTATTTATTGTTGTTGTTTATACACCTTGTGGGTGGGGGCAATGGTTACACAAATGGGAGAAGACTAGTATTTTGTTGTTATATTCCTCATTGTTCAGTATATAAGAATATATCACTATGTTGCCAAAAAAGTTCAAGACTGTTAGTTTCCCTTCAATACAATGCATTCAAAACTACTTTCTGCACATTATACAAGTGCTATCTCTTGCTAAAAAATGTATGTTTACACCTATGCAGTACCTTTAGCAATAATAATAATAATAATAAACCTCTACTTTAGTAAAGAAAACAATTATGACAGGTGTGTTGTAATAAAAACGAGGGGTGTCCACTGATTAAATGCAGTCTTTCTGCATAGTGAAGAGGGAAAACCCAGATATTCACAAAGTTTGTGATGAATGACGGGTTGTTTCTTCATGCAAATTAGATTTGGGGTTTAAAATTCAATTAAGCTGTTTTATTTTAGGGGTTTAGTGAAGGCGGGTCATTTTTTACCCTTAGGACAAGGGCAGTATACAGAATGTTAAGACTACACAAGGGTTAACCTCATTGAGCATTCTGCGCTGTGCTCTTGCAGTCATCTTCGCAGGACGGTCAATCCTAGGGAGAGTAGCAACAGTGCTGAACTTTCTCCATTTATAGACAATTTGTCTTACCGTGGACTGATGAACATCAAGGCTCTGAGAGATACTTTTGTAACCCTTTTCAGCTTTATTCAAGTCAACAATTCTGAATCTTAGGTCTTCTGAGATCTCTGTTGTTTGAGGCATGGTTAACTTCAGGCAATGCTTCTTGTGAATAACAAACTCACATTTTCTGAGTGTTTCGCTCTAACCAACATTTCCAATCTCACCTCATTGATTGGCCTCCAGATTAGCTGACTCCTGACTCCAATTAGTTTTTGGAGAAGTCATTAGCCTAGGGGTTAACATACTTTTTCCAACCTACACTGTGAATGTTTAAATTAAAATATTCCAAGATGGCGTAGCAGTTCAGACGTCCTGTCGTGTCCCGTGTATATATATATATATATATATTTACATATTTTTTTCTTCACTTATCTTTTTACATTTTTTTATTCTGAATACTCAACCTCAAGGCACTCTCCTGCAACCCGCCTCATCAATTAAAAAAAAAAAAAGAAAGTATTATTTACCTCATCTGAATTCCACGACAGAAGCTAGCCAGAGGTTAGCTATTTTCACAGGCTAACGTTGAAGTTCAGCTAGCTACGGTTAGCTGTCCTCAGCTATCCATTAGCTCGAAAAGCTATCGCCAGTTTTTGTACAGCGCGACTCAGACCAGAGCATATCGGACCTATTCTCTCTCCTTTCCTCGATTTCTACCGCAGGCTCTGGACATTTACACCTGGATCTTGCAGCTAACTAGCTGCTACCTGAGTGACTATTGGCAACGTCGGTCTCGGAATTAACACACACAATTACGGAGCTAGCTAGCTAGCCAGCTGAAGAATTCCGTCAGCCACTCGTGGGCTACTCCTGAGCTAGCCAGCTGAAGTGTCTCCTGGGCTACAACTCACCTATCCTGACCCGTTTTACTGCCGATGCGGAGCCCCATTGGGTCTTCACGACTGGATCACCGACGTTATCTGCCCGAGGGAGTTGTTCCAACTGGCCCCTCCGTCGCGACGTAACCTGATCGCCCATCTGCGGCCAGCTAAACGTTAGCTGTCTTTTCGGCTGCGATCTGAATAGGTCTGTCGGACACTTTTCTTGGGCCACTATAACTAACTATTCTGCCAACTTGGACAGGTCCCCCCTTCCACACGGAACCCCACTAACCCACAGACGGAAACGCACGAGGCGGCTAAAAACAGACCTCCCTCCCATCTTCCACCAGCTTGCTACCTATGGCCCAGCTAGCTGTCTGAATCTCACTGGACCCTCTGATCACTCGGCTAAGCATGCCTCTCCTTAATGTCAATATGCCTTGTCCATTGCTGTTCTGGTTAGTGTTTATTGGCTTATTTCACTGTAGAGCCTCTAGCCCTGCTCATTATACCTTATCCAACCTCTCAGTTCCTCCACCCACACATGCTATGACATCTTCTGGTTTCAATGATATTTCTAGAGACAATATCTCTCTCATAATCACTAAATGCCTAGGTTTACCTCCTCTGTACTCACATCCCACCATACCTTTGTCTGTACATTATACCTTGAAGCTATTTTATCGCCCCCAGATACCTGCTCCTTTTTCTCTCTATTCTGGACGTCACAGACGACCAATTCTTATAGCTTTTAGCCGTACCCTCATACTTATCCTTCTCTGCTCCGCTGGGGATGTAGAGGTGAATCCAGGCCCTTCAGTGCCTGGCTCCACACCTACTCCCCAGGCGCTCTCTTTTGATGACTTCTGTAACCGTAATAGCCTTGGTTTCATGCATGTTAACATTAGAAGCCTCCTCCCTAAGTTTGTTCTATTCACTGCTTTAGCACACTCTGCCAACCCGGATGTCCTGGCTGTGTCTGAATCTTGGCTTAGGAAGTCCACCAAAAACTGTGAAATCTTCATCCCTAACTACAACGTTTTCAGACAAGATAGAACGACCAAAGGGGGCGGTGTTGCAATCTACTGCAGAGATAGCTTGCAGAGTTCTGTCCTGCTATCCAGGTCTGTACCCAAACAATTTGAACTTCTACTTTTAAAAATCCACCTCTCCAAAAACAAGTCTCTCACCGTTGCCGCCTGCTATAGACCCCCCTCGGCCCCTAGCTGTGCTCTGGACACCATATGTGAACTGATTGCCCCCCATCTATCTTCAGAGCTTGTGCTACTAGGCGACCTAAACTGGGACATGCTTAACACCCCAGCCATTCTGCAATCCAAGCTTGATGCCCTCAATCTCACACAAATTATTAATGAACCCACCAGGTACAACCCCAAAGCCGCAAACACTGGCACCCTCATAGACATCATCCTAACCAATATGCCCTCTAATTACACCTCTGCTGTTTTCAACCAAGATCTCAGCGATCACTGCCTCATTGCCTGCACCCGTAATGGGTCAGCGGTCAAACGACCTCCACTCATCACTGTCAAACGCTCCCTGAAACATTTCAACGAGCAAGCCTTTCTAATCGACCTGGCCCTGGTATCCTGGAAGGATATTGACCTCATCCCGTCAGTAGAGGATGCCTGGTTATTTTTTAAAAATGCCTTCCTCTCCATCTTAAATAAGCATGCCCCTTTCAAGAAATTTAGAACCAGGAACAGATATAGCCCTTGGTTCTCCCCAGACCTGACTGCCCTTAACCAACACAAAAATATCCTGTGGCGTTCTGCATTAGCATCGAACTGCCCCCGCGATATGCAACTTTTTAGGGAAGTTAGAAACCAATACACACAGGCAGTTAGAAACGCCAAGGCTAGCTTTTTCAAACAGAAATTTGCTTCGTGCAACTCCAACTCTAAAAAGTTCTGGGACATTGTAAAGTCCATGGAGAATAAGAACACCTCCTCCCAACTGCCCACTGCACTGAGGATAGGAAACTCTGTCACCACCGATAAGCCCACTATAATTGAGAATTTCAATAAGCATTTTTCTACGGCTGGCCATGCTTTCCACCTAGCTACCCCTACTGCATTCAACAGCACTGCACCCCCCACAGCTACTCGCCCAAGCCTCCCCCATTTCTCCTTCTCCCAAATCCATTCAGCTGATGTTCTGAAAGAGCTGCAAAATCTGGACCCCTACAAATCAGCTGGGCTTGACAATCTGGACCCTTTCTTTCTAAAATTATCTGCCGAAATTATTGCAACCCCTATTACTAGCCTGTTCAACCTCTCTTTCGTGTCGTCTGAGATTCCCATAGATTGGAAAGCAGCTGCTGTCATCCCCCTCTTCAAAGGAGGTGACACTCTTGACCCAAGTTGCTACAGACCTATATCCATCCTACCCTGCCTTTCTAAGGTCTTCGAAAGCCAAGTCAACAAACAGATTACCGACTATTTTGAATCCCACCGCACCCTCTCCGCTATGCAATCTGGTTTCAGAGCTGGTCATGGGTGCACCTCAGCCACGCTCAAGGTCCTAAACGACATCGATAAGAAACATTACTGTGCTGCCGTATTCATTGACCTGGCCAAAGCTTTTGACTCTGTTAATCACCACATCCTCATCGGCAGACTTAGTAGCCTTGGTTTCTCAAACGATTGCGTCGCCTGGTTCACCAACTACTTCTCTGACAGAGTTCAGTGTGTCAAATCGGAGGGCCTACTGTCTGGACCTCTGGCAGTCTCTATGGGGGTACCACAGGGTTCAATTCTTGGGCCAACTCTTTTCTCTGTATACATAAATGATGTCGCTCTTGCTGCTGGTGAATCTCTGATCCACCTCTACGCAGACGACACCATTCTGTATACTTCTGGCCCTTCTTTGGACACTGTGTTAACAACCCTCCAGACGAGCTTCAATGCCATTCAACTCTCCTTCCGTGGTCTCCAACTGCTCCTAAACACAAGTAAAACTAAATGTATGCTCTTCAACCGATCGCTGCCTCCACCTGCCCGCCCATCCAGCATCACTTCTCTGGACGGTTCTAACTTAGAATTTGTGGACAACTACAAATACCTAGGTGTCTGGTTAGACTGTAAACTCTCCTTCCAGACTCACATCAATCATCTCCAATCCAAAGTGAAATCTAGAATTGGCTTCCTATTTCGCAACAAAGCATCCTTCACTCATGCTGCCAAACATACCCTCGTAAAACTGACCATCCTACCAATCCTCGACTTCGGCGATGTCATTTACAAAATAGCCTCCAATACCCTACTCAACAAGCTGGATGCAGTCTATCACAGTGCCATCCGTTTTGTCACCAAAGCCCCATATACAACCCACCACTGCGACCTGTATGCTCTCGTTGGCTGGCCTTCACTTCATCATCGTCGCCAAACACATTGGCTCCAGGTCATCTACAAGACCCTGCTAGGTAAAGTCCCCCCTTATCTCCGCTCACTGGTCACCATAGCAGCACCCACCTGTAGCACGCGCTCCAGCAGGTATATCTCTCTGGTCACCCCTAAAGCCAACTCCTCCTTTGGTCGTCTCTCCTTCCAGTTCTCAGCTGCCAATGATTGGAACGAACTACAAAAATCTCTAAAACTGGAAACACTTATCTCCCTCACTAGCTTTAAGCACCAGCTGTCAGAGCAGCTCACAGATCTCTGCACCTGTACATAGCCCATCTTTAATTGAGCCCAAACTACTACCTTTTCCCATACTGTATTTATTTATTTTGCTCCTTTGCACCATATTATTTATATTTATATTTTAACTTTAACTTTCTTCAAACTACAAATCTACCATTCCAGTGTTTTTTCTTGCCATACTTTATTTACTTTGCCACCATGGCATTTTTTTGCCTTTACCTCCATTATCTCACATCATTTGCTCACATTGTATATAGTCTTATTTTTTTCTACTGCATCATTGATTGTATGTTGTTTTACTCCATGTGTAACTCTGTGTTTTTGTATGTTGTCGAACTGCTTTGCTTTATCTTGGCCAGGTCGCAATTGTAAATGAGAACTTGTTCTCAACTTGCCTACCTGGTTAAATAAAGGTGAAATAAATAAAAATAAAAAAATAAAAAAATAAAAAATGATGTATTCAATATAGACAAGAAAATACAATATGTTTGTCTATTGTTGTGACTTAGATGAAGATCAGATCAATTTTGATGTCCAATTTATGCAGAAATCCAAGTAATTCCAAAGGGTTTACATACCTTTTCTTGCCACTGTAGCAATGCTCTCTTGGGTAAATAAATGAAACCTGATCCAGTAGGCTAATCTTTTTGAGTGTGGCCTCAGGAGTGTATTACTGTACACTGCTGGTGAAGAGCATGCAGCGTACAAAGTTACAATTATAGGCAAGTGAATTTGATTTCAGTTTTGAAATATAATAGGGCCTGTTATTGTACAAGAGACAGAGGCTATACGTTAGAAGCTTACACATCATACATTAGCTAAATATAAGGCTAATACTGCATTGAATATATATATATATATATACACACAGTACCAGTCAAAAGTTTGGACATACCTAACCATTCCAGGTTTTCCTTATTTTTACTATTTTCTACATTGTAGAATAATAGTGAAGACATCAAAACTATGAAATATCCCACATCGAATCATGTAATAACCAAAAAAAGTGTTAAACAAATCAAAACATATTTTATATTTGAGATTCTTCAAAGTGATCACCATTTGCCTTGATGAAAGCTTTGCACACCGGAAAAAGTCAAGGGGTCTGAATACTTTTCGAATGCACTGCACACAATCCATATCTCAGTTGTCTCCAAGCTTAAACATCCTTCTTTAACCTGTCTCCTCCCATTCATCTACACTGATTTGAAGTGGATTTAACAAGTGACATCAATAAGGGATCATGCTGTAGCTTTTACCTGGATTCACCTGGTCAGTCTGTCATGGAAAGAGTTTTGTATACTGTGTATATATATAGTATATATATAGTATATGTATATATATATATCAATCTTGAAAAGGATAATCTATTTTAAATGCAATTTGAATGGAACTGATGAAGAGAGAGAGAAAGACTGCAAGAGTGCTCGGGTGCGCACTGATTTAAAGCAACAATATTCGAGTGATAGGCTGTTTTAAAACTCTGCAGCTGTAATTTAAAAAAATGATCTTTACAATAAAAAAAGATCTGACCATGTGTAAATTAGTGGCCATTATTACATGATACAGTGCATTTGTAAAGTATTCAGACCACTTGACTTTTTCAAAAAAACAATTACGTTACAGCCTTATTCTAAAATGGAAGAAATTGTATTTTCCTCATCAATCTACACACAATAACCCATAATGACAAAGCAAAACTGGTTTTAATACATTTTTGCAAATGTATAAAATAAAATAAAAACTGAAATATAACATTTACATAAATATTCAGACAGTTCACTCAGTACTTTGTTGAAGCACCTTTGGTAGCGATTATAGCCTTGAGTCTTCTTGGGTAGGACGCTACAAGCTCGGCACACCTGTATTTGGGGAGTTTCTCCCATTCTTCTCTGCAGATCCTCTCAAGCTCTGTCAGGTTGGATGGGGAGCGTCGCTGCACAGCTATTTTCACATCTCTCCAGAGATGTTTGATCGGGATCAAGTCTGGGCTCTGGCTGGGCCACTCAAGGACATTCAACTTGACTTGTCCCAAAGTCACGCCTGCATTGTCTTGGTTTTATGCTTAGGGTCGTTGCCATGTCGGAAGGTGAACCTTCACCCCAGTCTGAGGTCCTGAGAGCTCTGGAACATGTTTTCATCAAGGATCTCTCTGTACTTTGCTCCGTTCATCTTTCCCTCGATCATAACTAGTCGCCCAGTCCCTGCCGCTGAAAAACATCCCCACAGCATGATGCTGCCTCTACCATGCTTCACCGTAGGGATAGTGCCAGGTTTCTTCCAGACGTGACGCTTGGCATTCAGGCCAAAGAGTTCAATCTTTGGTTTCTTCAGACCAAAGAATCGTGTTTCTCATGGTCTGAGAGTCCTTTAGATGCCTTTTGGCAAACTCCAAGCTTGCTGTCATGTACCTTTTACTGAGGAGTGGCTTCTGTCTCGCCACTCTACCATAAAGGCCTGATTGGTGGAGTGCTGCAGAGATGGTTGTCCTTTTGGAAGCTTCTCTCATCTCCACAGAGGAACTCTGGAGCTCTGTCAGAGTGACCATCGGGTTCTTGGTCACTTCACTGACCAAGGCCCTTCTCCCCCGATTGCTCTTGGTGGTTCCAAACTTCTTTCATTTAAGAATGATGGAGGTCAGTTTGTTATTGGGGACCTTCAATGCTGCACAAATGTTTTGGTACCCGTTCCCAGATCTGTGCCTCGACACAATCCTGTCTCGGAACTCTACGGACAATTCATTCGACCTCATGGTTTTTGCTCTGACATGCACTGCCAACTGTGGCACCTTATCTATATAATAAATATATATACAGGTGTGTGCCTTTCCAAATCATGTCCAATCATTTGAATTTTCCAGAGGTGGACTCTAACAAAGTTGTAAAAACATCGCAAGGATGAGCAATGGAAACAGGATGCATCTGAGCTCAATTTCAAGTTTCATAGCAAAGGGTCTGAATACTTATGTAAATAAGGTATTTCGGTGCTTTATTTGTAATACATTTGCTGAAATTTCTATTTTTGCTTTGTCACTATGGGGTATTGTGCATAGATTGATGAGATTAAAAAAAAAATACATTTCAGGATAAGGCTGTAACGTAACAAAATGTGGAAAAAGTCAATGGTCTGAATACTTTCCAAATGCACAGTACATGCGTTGTGAACTCCGCTCCATACTGAGATGCGCTGTCTGTCCCCACCCTTAGCGTTGATGATTGATCATGCAGATAGCAGAGAGAAGGCCATAGAGAAGCCATATTTAGACATTGCATATAATTTAACAGTTCCATTTCATGTCA